>NW_005841949.1:1502797-1510441 GCF_000455745.1 Alligator sinensis | reverse complement strand
AACCCTAGCTTACTGGAATGCAGCTGAACCATACCTCCCAAGGGGACTTTAAAGCTGCCTTGCAAAATCCTACTCCATAGCAGCAGGTAACTTGCCTGGTGGGCAAGTTATCCTCCCACATAAGTGTCAGGATGCAGGCTGCATTCCCATACAGTGGGAATGGTTCACGGTGGGGCTGAGAGCATTCGTGGCTTGCAGCACAGGTTGATAGATAGGCCAATATAGATGTGACATGAACAGTGGAGGATTAACTGTGAAATCACCAGTCTGGCACAGTTAGTCCTGGCACAGGTTATGCTAATCATGTTGCTGCTGCAAATCTGTAGAACTCCCTGGCTTTTTGTTGACATCAGTTGAGTATCCAGCGTAGCACAGGATATACAGGAATCTATATGTGTATAGGAGACATGGGGCCATTGAATTAATAAGTCGCACCTCACTGTCTTGCTTGGAGGAGTCCATTCTCAGTAATGTGTCTGAAGCTCAGAATACACTTGATTAGAAACCTCAAGAGCAAGGCAGGACTGTGCATCTATTTAGCAGCTGAGAGCTCCTGGAACCCTCGCCAAGTGGCTCCGTTCAGCCAAGCATCCTCTAGGTCTGCACTCAGCTCAAGATGACTCCATGTGACTTGGCTGTTGTCTGCTGGTGGGTGGCTACCTGCAAGGACATACAAGGCAGCTGGTTAAAGTGCAGAGGCACCAACATTTCCATAGTCATGGTTTCACAGAGTTATTTCTGATTCTGGAGTGTTGTCATGAGCCCAAATGCATCAGGGGACAGTGTCTTGCCACAGGAGCAATCTTGAGATTGTGCTGTGAATCTGCTGTGCTCTGACTCACCAACCATAGCCTGCCTCTTCCTTCTACTCAGCTAGTGGTGGCCTTCTCTCTGCCCTGCCCTGCAATATCTGTTAGCACAAGCTTTTCCTCTGCAGTTCTGGAGAGTCTGTGTGGCTATAGTGTGCTGTGTCTCACCAACTCTCCACTGTGTTCAAACCCCACCTGAAAATGAATCTCTTCCCTAGTACAAATCCCTTTTCACCCTTGGCTTTTGTTAGAATAGTTGTATAAAAGAAACTGAGCAAGACTTCTGTAAGCATGGGAAGCTGCTGGGTCCTTGAAACTGTTTAAGCTCCACAAGCAGGGGCATGGGTGGAACAGCTGTCTCTATGGGGAGGGTGTCTGCAGCCTCTGCACCTGACAGCATGGTTACCTGTTGCCCAGACTGGCCAGCACAGAGGATGGCAGTGAAGCTAAGAAGGACTTCCACTTCTGGTAGTATGTGGCTCTCTGGTGCTACAAGGGAGCGAGCTATGCTGGCTGCTGAGGGGTATCTGAGCTGCTGGCCTGCTCTATGGCCCTAGATTAGACTAGCAGATTTCACAAGCTGCAGCAGTGTAAAATAATCACTTGGGCTTTATCCATAAAGCTGCTCCATGTGATTAAATTCCAGACATGCAGCAAAGCCCAGCAGTATTTTGATTGCAGAAATGTTTGATGCTTCTACAGCTCCGTATTTCTTTTCAGCTAAAACTTTGTCTTGCTTCTGAAATGCTGTCTAGCGTGTCCTGGATAAATAACTCTCAAATCTGATCTCTGAGGAAATCTATTCTGATGCCCTAGCTCAATATTACCCCTCCTACCATTTCCTCTTCCCCTGCCCCAGAAAAGTGTGCAAGGATTTATAATGCTTAAAGGTATGTGTCCCTGCAGCCCAGCTCCTAGTCTATCAAAATGCATCCTCAAGTTAAGCAGTTTGAGTAGTTGATGATGCGATTAGACCTTAACCAAGCTGTCTGGTCCAACAGCCCTCAATGTAGTTTCACATGGCAGATAGTAACCACTCATAAAGCAGCTGGTAGGGTCCACAGGGAAAATATGCATTAGCCAAATACCTATTTGCATCAAAGATTGTAATAGCTCCTCTGGAGCTGTTAGCTGGTTGGGTAAATAGGCATGTTTAAAAAAATGCAACTCTTTCTCTTTCTAGAGTGTGTGAGCTGTTGTGCTAATTAAATGGATATTTAAAAATGGGGAATTTACATTTGATAGACTTGATAACTGAAGGATGTTGGGTAGAGAAATACCACCCAGTCTGTGCCAAAGCAGCATGGGAGACTTCAGAAAATGGGAGGAAAGGACCCAGACTGTTGCGTCAGTAAGAAACAAGTCCCCTTCTCTCAACAAGCTTATGGTCAGGCATGGCCTGTGGAGCATAAGTAGGGGTGTTTAGGAAAAGTACACAAGCTGAAGGCTTGACAGGAGGAATGTGGAAAGATGCATCTTAGATGCCTGATGAAGAAGCAAGGGAACAAACAAGGTGGAGACATGAGGCTGCCATCTTAGTATCTGTAGTTCTCAAAAAAACCCCAAAAACCATGACATGGGATACAGCTATGCATGCAATTGGAGCAGACTCTATGGTACTTTGTGTGGAAGTCCGTTTCTTTGGCTGGATCTTTGGCAACAAGGTTCAAACATGGGGTCTCTGGATCTTAAGACATGAGCCTCTACTGCAACTGTACTCTGTTGTTCAAGGCTGTAGCAGTATCACTGCTCAGTAGATAGTACAAGCATGCCCAAAAAGCTGTTGGAATGTGCAGAACTGGTGTTTGGAGACATTATTTGACACCCGTTGACTCTGAGAGAGTAGGGTAGAGATTTAAGCTTAATGCTTACATTTCAGAGGCTTTGAAGAATCCAAAAGGCAACTGGGGAAGTATCCAAGCACCTGTAAATAGGAAGCAGCACTAATAGAACTAACAGAGACCCAGTGCAGTACGAAGCTGATCACCCTTTTGGAGGAACAGCACCTGCCTTAGGAGCATGGTGCAATAAAAAGTCCTCTAGGAGTTTTGTTAACAGTGAAACATATAAGGCACTTACACACATGCAGGGAGGCTGCTCTGATGCACTGTAATTCCAGTGTGTCAGAGCAGACTCGATTAATCAAAATTAACACACTCCAGCAGACTGTAGCGTGTCGTATGTATTAGCATCCCTGCGCTGAAAAATGGCAGCGGGGCACTTTAAACTAAACCTCATTCAAGCTTTAGTTCAAAGCACCCTACTGCCATTTTTCAGTGTGGGGATGCTGATATACATGATGCTTCAGGCACTTTTAATTAGCGTGGCTCTGAGTTGTGCTAATTAAAGCGCCTTCCCCTTCCCCCCCCCCCCCCCCCCCGCATGTCTGTAAATGCCCATAAAGGCTGAGCCTTCTGATCTGAGCGTATAAAGTAGGAGTGTTTCTATACTGAGCTGTCTGGGAGTGCCTGCCACATCTTGCCAGGGTCAGTGAGGGGTGACCATAACTGGGGGTCCATAACTGATAGCGGGGGCCTCTTCACACTGCCTGGTAGGAAATGGAATTTGCATCTAAATCAGAACAGTTGGGCAGAACTAATTCAGCCAAAATAGCATTGGATAGCCTGCAAAATTGTGATCATATCATCAAACCATAAGCCAGGGGACAGAGTGGAGGAGGGGGCAGGGGGAGACGTGACATCATTGCAGCCTGGTTTTGGTGGGGCCAACAGTGTTTATCAGGGAAGATTACCCAGTGGTTTCTGTGCAAGGTAGAGGCTGTGGAGTCATCTATGTGGTCCTGTGCCATGCCACAGACTTTGACCTTTCAGCAAATCACTTAATAACTCTCTACCTCAGCTTTCCATTTATACTATGGGGATAATAGCAAAGCCCAGCCTTCCATGGGCATCAGTGCTATAAATGGCTGTGAGACTATGGCAATGGCATGGGTCAGATGAGTAGTTAGAAGAGGGGGACAGGTCCAGTTCTCATCCAGTACTTCTCCCAGTACCTGTCCAACAGCATACAGGGGAAAGCTGGCCAGAGATGCTGATGGCAAGCACCGGGAGATGATGGAACAACTGAGATGCAGCATCCACATCCAAGCTCTACAGGGCTCTAGAAAAATCAGCACAGACCACAAGGTGCTTGCATAATGCTCTAGACCTTCCTGCTGTCAGGTAGCAGACATGACTGATCACCCTACAGATAAATCCCCAAAGGCAGTGAGACCCTTGTTAACAGTCCTGTTCTCCAGCACTTCCCAGCATTCTGTCCTCCAGCCTTCCCAAATGCTGTATTAAGTTAGCAAGGTCAGAAGACCCACAATTGCTACAGCATGAATGAAGATGACTCTGGGTGTTTGTGCCCAAAAGCTTACAAAGAACATTTTTTCCAACTATTTAGTTGGTCTAATAAAATATATTACATCTACCCAAAGAATCTTGTCTGCCTATGTCCTCAGACCAACACAACTACAGTCAGCACCCCTCTGCAGAAATTAAAGGGCTTGATCCTAGGGCAGAGTTGCTTTCTCTTCAAGTCTGAGGTGGTCATGGGCCTGAGGTTGTGTGGTGTTAGGAAGTAACAGTTAAGGCTTGGGAGTGTCTCTGATGTTGTGGTCACATGGTTGTTCTCTGAATTTTTCACAAGGAAAAGCACCTGCAGAAACTCTGATTTTGCTTTGGCTCTTTTGGATGAGTCAGTGGCTTGCTTTTTTTTTTTCCGAAGGGAAGCAGATTGCCCACAGGACACATTAGTGAGAGCTAACTAAAAATTATGCTGCCTCTGCCATTTACTGCTCTTAGATTTAAGTGGAGGCCACAGCAGCAGAAGCTGTTGTGGCTAAGTCCAGGGACATGAAGAGCCAGGGTCTGGACAGATTTTTAATGCAGTGAAACCTTAAGGTTTTAAGCTCTGAGATGGGAGCTGAATGAACGCCAGTCCCTTCTTGCTTCTGTTCAATCTCTTCTGTAAACATCCCTTCCCACTGGCTGGCTGCATGGCTTTTAGGGGATGCCAGAGAGATCAGCAGATCAGCTGGCTCTGAAGGGGCCACATGCTGTTGGCCAGTGTGCTGTTCAGTGGATTCTGAGCTGGGGGAAACCCAGAGCCTCTGTGGCCTGGAGGAAGCCAGTTGACTTCTGTATTACTGCTTTGGGGGCAGGCAGCCAGAGTGCAACCTGCACTAGCCTGCCAGCTGTCCAGGAGGGAGCCAGGAGGCAGCCTTCTGCAATGCGAGCTTCCTCTTTCTCATCTGTCATCTGAAGAGAAGCTTTGTCTTCCAATGTGTCTCAACCTCCACTGTCTGTCAGTTCCAGCTCCTCTCTTCCCAATTATCCTGCCACCCCCCGCTTTTTTTTTTTCAAACTGCCTTTCTGTTCTGTTCTCTTCTTCCTAGGCGTTCGGCAAGTCATTTAATCTTTTGTGGCTTTCCAGCTGCACTTAGGGAATATTTGCATTGCCTGACCTCAGAAGGTTTTAGGATGGGAAAGACTGAGGTGCTCAAATACTAGCAGTCATGGGAGCCCGTGAAGCTGCTTCAGTTCCTGGGTTCTGGCTTCCTGCTCAAACAGTCAGGACACATCTCCTAATTGCACTAAATGCAGCTTAGAGGACAGGCTTTGGATTCAAAATGGTCTTGTTAGACTGGGAAAATGGTCTGAAATGGATGACATTTTATAAGGAGAAATGTAAAGTACTGCACTTGGGAGTCTGAGTGCTCCTTTCCAGCTACAAAATGAAGAGCAACTGGCGAGGTTATAGTAGCGTAGCTAAGGACCTGGCAGTTGTAATGAATCTGCATCAGTAATTTTTACAAGTAAAGTTAAAAGCTCACTGGCAAATAGCAGCAACAATAATTGTGTAAATTATGGGAAGCAGTTCTTCCATTCTTCAGGATGCCTGATCTGGGGTATTGTGGCTAGTTCTAGGTACTAGGCTTCAAGACGGCCATGGACAAATCAGAAAGTCTGGAAGAGACCAGCAACGAATCTGAATAGAAATCTAGATGAAAGGTTGAAGAATTGGGATTATTTAGTCAAAAGTAGAGAATATTGGCGGAGGATTTAATAGAAGTCTTGAAATATAAAAGGGTTTTTCTAGAGAGGATGGCAGTGTGTGTGTGCATTTTCTGTGTCCACAGGGGACAGGAGAAAAAGTAATGGGTTCAAATACTAGGAACTTTCTCTTTGTGAGGATGGCTAAGCACTGAAACAGGTCACCAAGCAAAGTGGTAGAATCTCCATCCTTGGAAGTGTAAATGCAGATTAGACAAATGTTGGGGTGGCTTAGATGGGAGTGATCCTGCCTGAATCGTGGGTTTGCACTGTGTGACTGTGGGAGGTAGGTGCCTTGCAGCTTTATTTAGTTGCTGTGAGTCTACTCTAGAAATCGAGGTTATCCCAGGATTCTGGCCAATTCCAATCACATCCTTATGTGCCCCATAAATCATGCATAGTGACTACTTGCTTTTGCAGGTGACTGGTATGGGCCCAGGGAGTGCCAGCATTAAGTTTCTTTCTGCTATCTTATTCTAGTCTACATAGGCCTGATCCCACCGCCATCCATAGTGTTTTGTGCCTGTAAAACCATACTTTGCTCCATGGCTTCTGTGATTCTCTCTTATTTATCAGACCATCTTCAGGGACTCCTGAACCACTTGGAAACTGCTCCTTGCTTGTCATCAGTTCTACATGAGGCTTCACTTTGGTTCCTGCCCTCAGTCCCATAGTAGTTCCTTGAACTCTGTGCCCAGTGTGCTGCCGTGTGTCACTTAGTCGCTGGTCTCTTGCTTTTATAAGTGGAATGTTATTGTAGGTGACTCTTAGAGCTGCTGGTTTTTCTGGGCTTACAGCTCCTATCTAAACCTTGCTTTAACAGCTTTTAAACTTGCCATGAAGATGTGCTCAGTCTCCTTAACTCCAGCCTAAGCCATCAAAGAGCCGAGCATCAGATTCTGTACTAATCCCATGGCCAAACCACATAGTTGCTGATGAAACCAAGGGCTAGTAGCACTCTAGGCAGTTAATTTCATTTTCAGGTTCCCTTAACGCTGTTTCAAATCCTATTCTGCCAACTCTTTTCTCATCCTGACATTTTAAATCCCTCTCTTCCCTTCAATCTTCTTCAGTGGCTTCCTGTTTACTTGTCATGTTTAAACCTCATCCTCACTTTGCAGCTTGTAAAAGCGAAAGATTTGATTTGAGGATCCCATAGCTTGGGATCATAGGAAGTTAGGGCTGGAAGGGATCTTGTGAGGTCATCTAGTCGGGCTCCTTGCTCAAGACAGGATTATCTCAGACTAAACCATTTCAGCTAAGTGTCTGTCTAACCAGCTCTTGAAAATTTCCAGGAATAGAGATTCCATAGCTTGCTTAGATAGCCTATTTCAATTCTTGACCAACTTCATCACCAAGAAATTCCTTCTAAACTTCGTCCTAAATTTTCTGTGTGGCAGCTTGAGGCCGTTGCTCTAAGTCCTGCTTCTAGGGCCACGGAGAATAGTCTATTCCCATCCTTTTTATAACTACCCTTCAGATATGTTTCCCCTCCACCCCGATCTTCTCTTCTCCAGACCAGATAACCCTAGCTCTTTTAGCCTTTTCTCATAGGTTTTGCTTCCTAGGCCACTAGTCATTTTTATGCTCTTTGCTAGACTTTCTAATCTGTCCACGTTTCAGTTCCTTCATGCTGATCAGAACGTCTTGAACTTCAATAGAGCAGAGCTAAACAAAACAGGCAAAGTTCTTGCTGATCTGTTGTTAGCAGGTTTAAAAGTCCACCTGACTCAGAGGAGGCAGGTATACAAACAAATATCAATAAGCATAACTTA
>NW_005841949.1:1485882-1502779 GCF_000455745.1 Alligator sinensis | reverse complement strand
GATCTTTACATTCACTCCCTGCCAGATGTAGGAAGCACCCCAGTTCCTGTGCTGGGGTCTAGATGAGAAAATGGAGCTTCTTTCAATATGAATGCGCCAAGTCTTCATTTGTGCTGCCATCAGCAGGGCTAGGGACAGAAGTTACACATAAATTGGTTTAAGTGACCAGAAGGTGGTTTAAACCTGTAACAGAACAGAAGTTCCATGCATATAAACCAGTTTCAAAATGGCTAAAACTGGTTTAAGATAAACCTGGTTGAGTGTAATATCATACTTACCTGATTTAGGTCACAAACCGGTTTATGAAACTTCTGACCCAGACCCCTTCCTGGTTCAAGTTGAATCAGAGTTCCACAGCATCCCAGCATGCTTTGCAGCCCTGGGCTAGGCTGTTCTGTCGGCAAACCCTGGCTGAGGTCTGGGGCCAGGAAGGGGGGGTAAAACTCACCCTGAGTACAGAGCTGCCCTGCCCTGCCAGCTTACTTAGTGCTGGCTGAGACTCTGGACTACAAATCCCAGAGGCATCTGGAAGCAGGAAGAGGAAGTGATGAGCAACCCTGCAGAGTTCAGAACCTCGGATTCTGGACTGCAAATCGCAAAGACCTCGGGGGCAGCAGAAAGAGTAAGCAAACACGCAGCCCATGCTGTGTTTATTGTTCTTCAGTTTATAGGTTTTCAGAGAGAGAACTATCCTTGTTCAAGTTTTTATTATTTCAATGCCACTACCTGCCCCACAACCCAGGCACAGCTGGGGTGGGGTCTGGCCATGCCGCCTCTAGTCCAGCAGGGTTGGGGGGAAAGTCTTGAAGGGTTTCTGTCCTCCCTCTGCTTTGGCTGGCAGGCATGGTGTAGGACAGGGGTTCCCAAAGTTTTTATGCCATGGCCCAGCAGACCACAGCCCAGCAGTCACAACCAGCCACGGCTGGAATTTCTGGCTAGAAGGCAGGTAAGGATACCCCCACCCCCTGGGCGAGAGGGTCAGCCAAACCCCGCACCACTGCGGGCCCTGCAGAAGGAGCCACAGTCTCTCCGCCTGGATCTGGGGGGGCTGCGGTTTGCCAGTCTGCCACCACTTCCAGTCCAGCAGCCGACCATGCTGCAGACCAGCAGCCAACCTGCCGTGGTGCTGCAACTCGGAGATTGAGAACCCCTGCTCTAGTGCCCCCCAGTTTCTAGCTCGAGCCACTGCAAGCATGTAGCTGCATTTCCTGAATCAAAATTGAATGTTTGTTCATTAGCTTATCAGTTCAATCAATTCAACCTCTGCAGCTTAGACTAACCTGCAAAAACTGAATCAGTTCAGCCTCAGGCTTTTTGTCTGTACCTAGCTTGGAGAGCAGTCTGTTCCTTGCAGTGTGGCTGCATTCTCTGCAGTGGAAAATTGTCACAAAGCACTAGGGCCATTAGTTTGTCAGTTTCCATTTTGAGTTCCTGAAAGATCTTTGGTAAGAAGGACAGATCCTCTAAAAAGAATACACAGACCTTGTACCCTTCTCTGTGAAATTCAGAAGTCATTAGTGCTTGTATTGCAGTGTGCAAACATCCAACGTATCCCTCCTTTACCCCCCAAAACTGAGTAAACATCTAAGTCTTCACCATCATTATCCTGGTTTTCAGCCAGCTTCCCTATTTCATTTGTAATAAAAAGAAATTGTATGGGTGGAAATAAGGAGCTTGTCAGTTTCCTTGGAAATTAGGCCACAGCTGTCAGGCTGAAAGGAGAGCATGAGTCTCGAAGGAGAAATAGCGCTGCTGTTGCTTAACCCCCTTTTAAATATAGATAAGGACCTTGTGCCTTCAAGCAGAAAAGAGAACACAGTCAGGGATAGGCTCACAAAGATGCTTGCAATGCTAGCTTGAGTTAAAAGGTATGTGGAGCATGATGCATCAATTAAACTATCCCTGTTAGTTCAAAGAAGGGATGGTCCAACTGCCCACTGTTGGAGCTTAGATGAGCACTCGGAGCTGAACTGTGTGAGTCAGTGGCTCCCAGGCATCTGGTCTTTAGCCAGTTTCAGCCTTCAAAGGCACATACTGTAATTTGTGCATCTCAGCTAAAACTGGCTACAGATGGGCATGGCTGCCTGGGACTTGCAGCTCCTCTGAATTACAATGCCTGTTTCATCTGTTGCAGGAAAGCCTACTAACTCACAGAATCATAGAAGTAGGGTCGGAAGGGTCCTTGTAGATCTTCAAGTCCGACCCCCTGCCTGGGCAGGAGGGAAACTGGGCTCAAGTGACCCTAGCCAGGTCGGCATCGAGCCGCTTCTTAAAGACCCCCAGGGTAGGAGCCAGCACCACTTCCCTTGGAAGTTGGTTCCAGATCCTAGCCGCCCTAACTGTGAAGTAGTTCCTACGGATGTCTAATCTAAACCTACTCTCCAACAACTTGTGGCCATTATTCCTTGTTATCCCGGGGGGTGCTAGGGGAAACAAGGTCTCCCCCAAACCCTTCTGGTCCCCCCTAGTGAGTTTATAGAAGGTCACCGGGTCCCTCCTCAGCCTTCTCTTGTGAAGGCTGAACAGGTTCAGGTCCCGTAGCCTGTCATTGTAGGGTCTGCCCTGCTGTCCCCGGATCATGTGGGTAGCCCTCCTCTGGACCCTCTCAATGTTGTCCGCATCCCTCTTGAAGTGGGGTGCCCAGAACTGGACACAGTACTCCAGCTGTGGCCTGACCAGTGTTGCGTAGAGGGGGAGGATGACCTCCTTGGCCCCACTTGAGATGCACCTGTGGATGCACGATAGGGTCCGGTTAGCCCTGCCAACCGTGACCTCGCATTGTCGGCCCATGTTCATCTTGGAGTCAGTGATGACTCCAAGATCCTTTTCTGCCTCCGTGCTCTCAAGAAGGGAGTTTCCCATCTTATAAGTGTGTTGCCGGTTACTACTGCCCAAGTGCAGTACCCTGCACTTGTCCGTATTGAAACGCAAAACTGATATGCTTTCCCTGGTTGCTTATAGTTGTTGCACTATCTGCAAGTCTTCTTTCTGTCTTCTAACTTTAACTTTTACCCCGTGCACTGACCTTGCAAGAACATTAAGGCCACTTGGTATAATCCCTTCCGTGGTCAGGGGAGAAATGGTTCTGTGTTGATACCCTAGATTTACTGCAAAGATATATATGGGGGTGTGGGTCCCTCAAGCTTCATATCCTCCAGCCCTCATTAGGGCTTGGAAGTAACAAGTGTCTTCTATCTAGCAGTCTCCTATAAAAGCTCCTCTTTTTGCACCATCCCCTAACAATCAATCACCTCTAGCCTGATGAACTTTGTCCACAAGTTATATATAGGGGTGGTAGTAACTGGGGCACAAAAGGTCTTGGAGGCAAGAGACTGTTGTATGCATTTTTAATGCGTATGACCTCAGATTTGGGTACCCCAAGACTCTTCTGTGCCAAGTGAGGCTGCTGTAGTTGGTCATTAATGCTTTGGACTTAATACACCCCCAGTTTCTACCGCTTTATTACAGTTCTTTGTGCCTTGTACTTCCTGAGCATATCAGCAGTGGGTGATCTGTGCTCACTTCCCCTTTCCTCTCCTTAATA
Organism: Alligator sinensis; assembly: GCF_000455745.1. Lineage (NCBI taxonomy): Eukaryota > Metazoa > Chordata > Crocodylia > Alligatoridae > Alligator > Alligator sinensis. Next base: position 1,499,235 of record NW_005841949.1, on the reverse strand, counting down.
CAATGCGATTTTCCTTTCCCCTCTTATATATAATTATGGATATTTTGCTGGTTCTGTAAGTCTCAAAGCACTTGGCATCTGTAACCTTATAAAATAGTGGTCTCTTAGAGAACTGATGTAGGTGAGAGAATAGCTAAGTGCCCACTTGGACTTCTGGAACAAGTGGCCAACTCTTGAGCATGGGAACTACTTCCACAAGGGGTCTGGCTACCTCAGCTGTCTAGCCAGCTTCCTGAGAGCTTTCCAGCCAACACTTGTCTGTAGTCTAATTCAGTAGCTTCTCTGTTTCTGGGTCCCATTAGCCAGTAGGAGCAAAGCAGCTTGCTTAAGTTCCACTTAGTCCACATGCTTGGGCTGTTGGATTATCAGCCATGAGTACTGGCACAGTGCAGAACATGCACTTGCCAGCTTGCCTGTCTCATCCGTCTTTCATGTGTTAACTGTGAAACTGAAATAATAGGGCTCCCACAAGGAAGTTTAACCTGCATCCCAGGACTGAAATATGCTACCAAGCAATAGGAGTGCCAGAGGAAAAGGTGACACCTGTGAGCTTAGCACTGGCATGTGGTTTAATGTTTTTATTCCAATAGGCAGATCCTAATCCCCTTTGCATGTGAAAGCCTGTAATTTTAGCTCTTGGGTGGTTCTTGCTTTCCTTCACCTCCTGGTGTTTTATGAAGTCTCAAATCACCTTTTCAAAGAAGTCCTGCAGGCTTAAAATCTTGATGCAGTCTGTGGCTTGCCCAGGGTGACAGGAGTGACTGTAAGATCATGCAGCCTAAATTATTAAGATAAGAGAGTTGGTGGCTATTTCCCTGGGCATGGCTGAAAAGAGAACAGCATTTGAACCAAATACAGGGTTGGTGTACCTAAGCCATGGGATATGACAAAGCCACCTGTTGCCAAGAGGTGCCTATTGCAGAGTGCATTCATCAGTGGGTAGGGGGCGAGCCTGAGGCTCTGTGAAACCTGGGTTGTTTCCAGCTCTGCCACGAACTTATTTTGATCTTAGAAAATGTATACCATGTTAGGTGGCCCCTGTGCCTCAATTCCCCTATTTGTATAATGGGGGTGTAGATAGTCACCCACCTGTTTGGAGGGCTCTGAAAACCATGGGGGAGAAAAGTGCCTCATGGAATCAGAAAAATGTAGGCTTCTACCTGTATTTTCACTAGTCAGATTACTTAATAGTATAAAGCTAGTGGCATTATACCGGCATGAACTTGGTTCATTAGTACTCTGGGGGGAGGCGTTGGTCAGCGGGTATGGGTTCCCTGCCTTTACAGCTTGGCGAACAAGGTTCTTCTTCATGCCAGTGCCTCTCAGCCCTGCCTCTGCCTGGCTAACCTGGTTAAGTTTTGAGAGAGAGCACTCAGTGTAAATTACCTAACCATTCAGTAATTTTTGTACTGACCCCATTACTGCAAGTGGTAAGTTTGGGAGCAGTGTGCGTTCAAGCAGACTCAGCAAGGAGGAACTGTTAAGTGAAACATCTAATCAAAGTTACTTTGCAAGCACAGTCTTCCCCATTTTTTCCCTCCCCAGTATTCAGGGCCTACACAAGTTGAACACAGTGTTTCACATAAATCATGTTAAATAAGAGTTCTGTGCCCCAAACCTCAAGTGAGGGGTTACAGAGCATTTGGGTAATGGCAGAAAAAAGCCTGGATGTCAGTCTAAGCAGTTGAAAATAAGAAATTTGACTTAATCCACCAAGGGCTTCTTCTGTGAAGAAGTGGAAGGTGCCTTCAGGGTCAGGCACTGCAATCTACCAGGAGTAGGGGAGAAAACCAGTGCAGCTGGTGGGATGCCTATGGGAGAGGGCAGCCAACCAGTTTGTGTGAGGGAAAGGAAGAGGCCTTGTGGGTAGGAGACACGGAGGCAAAGCACATAGCAAAAGGGACAGTCGGAGACCCTGGACAGATGTGCTGTTTGAAGCTTCCAACTGCTTTGGAAATATTCCAACTAGTGGACAGATGTGCAAGGGAGTGGAGCACTGTGGGATACGGGAGGACCATATACCACCCCAAAACACCATTGCTATATGCTGCTGTGGAGATTTTGAAGTGCTCCAGCAGGGGGAGCAAGGGGGACATCTGCACAACTGTACAGCCTTGGAACACTTTCAGTGCTGACACCCAGGAAAGAGAGGGCTATAAGGTGACCTGTAAGACCCAGTCCAGCAGCAAAACCCCAGCTCACTCCACAGTGAGGTGGCCAGTGTCTAGCTCCACTCACACAGTCTGTCAGGCAGTGCTACAGGAAGAACACAGCCTTCCTAGCAACAACGTCATTGTTCTGGTCTGCTAATTGGGGATCCCGCTACAACGTGATCTAGAGCACAACTCCTCTTCTCCAGCCCCTGAAGCTGGCACAGCAGCGCCTTCAGCAGCTATTATGCTAATCACTTCTTGCAGGCAGACACTCCGTGGGAGGGTTCTCTCGCTTGCTGCAAAACACTGCACCTTTTCAGTAACGCGGGAAGCCATCTCGGAGCATCTCCTATTTCTCGAGGTGCTGGCGCAGTGTTGTGCAGGTGAGAACATGGTTGCTGTGTCTTGGCACCCTGGCAGTGTTGCACTCCATCGTGCTTCAGTCTGGCAGTTCCTGGGCCTGATCTGACAGGGAAAAGACTCCTGTACACTTAGCTGGGGACTGCAGCAGTGCCCAAGGAGCCAACTTCTCTCTTATGCCTCCTGCCATATTTCAATGTAACATGAATCAGTCAGTGTCCAAGGCAGGGCCAAGGAGCTCTTTAACTTTACAGAAACTTTGAAGCCGTCCATTAAAAGGCATCTGGCTAGAAGAGCCACCCCTAGTGCTAATCATGCAATCAGGCCAGCAGCAGGGGCAACACCTGCTGTTCAAGAAATCTAGGTGACTACCTTGAAAAGCACCAGCCCTAGGCTCCCTTTCCCCAGGAACCTGAAGAAGCAGCTTCAGCAAAATCCATCATCTCAGGCTTCAAATCCTTCTCACCACAGAGTTGGGGAGAAGTACTGGTATTTTAGGCCTCATGGGACCCAGAGCCAGCAAGGAGAGTGCTTTCGGGGCACTACATAGGATTGTGTGGAGGGCATAACTGCAGGCCCTCAGCATGCTCTTCTCTCTGGACAGGGGTCATGCTCCAGCAAATACAGCCCCCCTACCCCTTATAGTCTGGATGCTGGACTCTGAGTTTTTAACAGTTTTTGCCTTCCTCTATCCTGGTGCTTACTGTCATAATCCCATTGTTTGTGCCTCTTTCTATTGCAGTGTTTTAAGCTGAACCATACACTGCATCACCCTGTTCTTGCTGGACTGGTTCTTCCCTCCATTCCTGCCTCCCAGGTACTGGTTAGTCCACCTGCAGTCAGTGGCAGCAGGGACTGTGCACTGAGCTCTCCTGAGCAGTTTGCTCATAGGACCTTGTTCTATTTCCCTTCCATACCTTCCTGCCTTGCGGCCATCTCATCCTACCATTGTTTATCTGCCTGCTTACAAGGTTTCAACTGTTTTAGCAAGTGCAGCAATATCACTGTCAGCAGGTTTGGCCCCTAAAAGAAATGGAACGGACTTAGCTCAGCATGTGGCATGCAGATGGAAGGAGGCATGTGAGCCCACGTGGGGATGTCTAATGGAGCCTTTCTTTTAAAATGCAAATTGACACCTATCCCCCACCCCAAGAGGGATGGGAGCACAGAGAGCCCAGAAATGTTTCTGCTTCCCACTCCTGCCCTCTCCAGCTTTCAGCAAAACCCAGAAACCGAGACCTAATTCTCCTTTTCCTCAAACTTTAAAAGCGTTTAGAAGTCTAGTACATTAAGTGCCATGATTTTTTAAAGCATGAGCTGGCAGGGTTGCTATGGTTTCCTTTGCCCTGAGGGGTGCGCTTCTGAGGACTGATTTGAAATAAATAAAATAAAATGAAGAATTTCAATTTTTGTACTTTACGGGGAGGGAGGGGGTGGAGCTCTCTCTCCAGCTCTGAAGTGTTGCTGACTTCTGATTTCCTCCAGTTCCCCTCCCTCTCTTCTCCCCTCACTGTCCTAATTTTATCCTTGCTGGGAAAGCCGCTTCCTCTTCCAACTCCTAAAGGATTACAGCTGTGGAGCTCAGCCTGGAGACTGTGCTTCCTGTCAGGATGGCTGTGGGGATGGGTTTGCATATCTAAATGTTCTGTTTCAGGCTGTGTTGCTTGGGCGTGGGACAACAGGTGTCCCTTGGATAGAGTTAATGCCAGGTAGGCCTCAGAAGCATTAAAAAATCCACCCCATTCAGATTGCCCAGATATAAGGAGGAAAGTGTTGTTGGGTATTTCCCCTTGCTGTGATGCTATCCAGGCCTGAGAATGGGCCTGCTGTGCTCTGGGTCACAGCTACCAGGTGTCAAGTAACAGGGGAGGGCACTTAATGATAACAGAGGAAGGTGGCAGTTTGATGGCAGAACCAGGATAATAGCAACTGCAGTTGGGTTCTTGTTTTTTGGGGGGAAGGCAAGACACCTCCTGGAAGCTTTGTTTGTGAAGGGAGAGGTGAGCAGGGTGAACAGTTCAGCTGACCTGGCTCTGCTACTTGTGACCCCTTCAGCAAGTCACTTTGCCCCTCGTCCCTAGGTCTCCACATCTACAAAATGGGGATGGCACTTATCCTCCCTAGGGAGGCACACTGCCATCCAGAGTTCCCACTTCGTTTTTATTAAGGTCTTTTCTAGTTGCTTAAAGCAGCAGGAGAAAATACCACTATCCTCACCAATCCCTGAGTGTATGAATAGCAGTAATAAAACAAATGGCTAGATCACTAAAGCAGTATTTACTAAAATCACCTCATTTGTTTAGCATGTGGCTGTGAGGAGGAGGAACGCTGCTTAAGTAGAATTTGCAAGTTCTATGGGAATTTTATGACTGTCGCTGAGAATCATCATGATGCAGTTAGTAATAAAAGGCAGAAGTGACTCTTGCTATAAAGTGAAAACTACCCATATTAAATAGTGCAGGGGAACATTATCAAGTGTGGTGGCCAGGGATGAGGGAAGAGGCTTCTCCCAGCCAGGGTGTTTGTAGAGCTCAACAGAGTTGTCACTATCAACAGGAAGAGCCATTCCTGCCTTCAGCCAAAATGGATTTGGTGTCTCTGAATTCCACCTCCCTTTCAGCAGCAGTGCACTGGCAGTGGGGCTCTGCTGTGTGCCTCTGAATGCTCACCCACCCCACACCAGTGCAAGCCAAGCCAAGGAAGGAATGATTTGGAGCTTGCATGGTAAAAAGATTGGGGAAAGGGACCCTGGAATTAGTGACATTTTCCCCTATCTCTTTCCAGCCCATCTGAACTTCTTACATTGCTGCCAAACCATGCTTAGAAGGGGGTGGAGGGTGTCATGAACAGGCAGCAACTTTGGGGGCCCTTGAGGATCTGATTTTGCCACCTGGCCATGCTATGCTGCATTCCTGTCTTGTGAGTGATTGAACCCACTTTTAAACCATCTGTGGATGCTTGCTTCTTCTGTAGTAACTGGCCTGAGACCTCCCACCCAGTTTCTCCCTTCTGTCCAAGGGCTAGTGTGGCATCTCCACTCAGCTGATACCAAAGGCTGCTGTGTTCGGCTTCGCCCAGCCCTGCAGAAACCAGGGGGCTTGAGAAGCTTTGCTCTGTTCAGATTGTCCCCTGTGCGTGCAGAAAGCCATAGGCCGATCCTGCATCCTGTCACTGAGGCTGGCTGTTTGGGGAAGGCAAGGGACTGAGGCAGCTAATGGCAAGTCAGAGGCAAAGGCAGCTCTGACGGATGGCTGCAGTAGTGTTTAGATTAGCCCTGTTTGTGCTCTGCTGTCAGACTGCCGGGGCTGGGAGGAAAGTCAGTTTCTGTCCTTACTTGGAGATGTGTGGTGTAGATGAGCGCCAGGAAAGATCTAAACTGGGTGATCCCAGGGAATCTCCTCGCAGAGCCCAGGGTTCATGGAAAGGGATGACTGATGAGGGGGAATGGTCACTTGTTGGTTTGGGAGGTGGATAATCCCTACAAGAGCATGGGGGAGGAGGATTCCTGGTGGTGTAGACTCCCAGCAGAGTTGCAAATCCCCACACAAACAAAGCATAAAGCCCCTGAAATAGGTGATGGTGGGGTAACTTTTCCTAGGCTAACAATATCCCACAGCCCGCAGCTTCATGGGCAGGGCAGGCCTGGCCTGGCCTGCTGACCCTCGCAGCCACCACCCAAGGGCTAAGCCTGCTAACCTGGCTCAAAGCATCCGTGCTTCCTAGGGCCTTCCTCCCTCTCTCCCTCCCTCCTGCATTCAGCGTGAAGGAATGCAGCAGCTGGGTGCTGAATTTAACGACATCTTAGCATTGAATCTGTCCAGCACACCTCCGAGCACAGGGTCCTGGTATTGCATCTGTCTCTTTCTACATACCCCCAGCTTTTTCCCCCCTTTCCTCTGGATCTGTACCAAAGTTATCTTTTGGGCATTGTTTTCTGTGCCTCTCCTCTCTTTTCTCAACACCATGTCCTCTGCCTCTTCCCATGCATTTCCTGCCTCTCTTCCATCATTCCTTCTCCCTAAATCTCCTTTCTTTCGTTCTCATCTCTGTCCCACCGGCCCACACTGGACCGACCCTGTGTGCTTCCAAAACATTACCAGACACCTAAGCGGAGGACCAAACCTGCTTCTCAGGAGCCCAAGTACCTGGTGAGAATCAATTCTTCCCTCCCCAAGATGCTGGGGACAGGGTGAGGCCTGCAGGGAATCCTGTCAGGGTGCCACCCCACCATGCTGGTTGGCGGCTTCTTTTTTCAGACCTCCTTGATCAGATTTCATAGACATTAGGGCTGGAAGGGACCTTGGAAGATCATTGAGTCCATCCCCCTGCCCCAGGGGCAGGAAGTCAGCTGGGGTCTTAGGATCCCAGCAAGAAAAACATCCAGGTTTCTCTTGAAGGTGTTCAATGTAGGCGCTTGAACCACCTCCGGCAGCAGGCCATTCCAGACCTTGGGGGCTCGGACAGTAAAGAAGTTCTTCCTTATGTCCAGCCTGAAACGGTCTTGCAGGAGTTTATAACCGTTCGACCTTGTCATCCCTTGGGGTACTCTGGTGAACAAGCGTTCCCCCAGGTCCTGGTGAACACCCCTTATAAACTTGTAGGTAGCCATCGGTTCGCCTCTGAGCCTGTGCTTTTCCAGGCTGAAAAGTCCCATGGCTCTCAGCCTCTCGTCATAAGGTCTGTTTTCCTGACTGCTGATCATGCATGTGGCTCTCCTCTGCACTCTCTCAAGCTTCTCCATATCCTTTTTGAATTGTGGAGCCCAAAACTGGACACAATACTCCAGCTGCGGCCTCACCAAGGCCGAGTACAGTGGGAGGATGACGTCCTGGGATTTGCTTGAGAAGCATCTGTGGATGCAAGCCAGTGTTTTGCTCGCTTTACTAGCTGCAGCATCACACTGAAGGCTCATGCTCATCTTGTGGTCAATCCTGACCCCCAAGTCACTCTCGTCTGTAGTGCTAGTCAGCATAGCACTGCCGAGCCTATAGATATGCTGCAGGTTTTTCCTCCCAAGGTGGAGAACCTTTCATTTTTCGGTGTTAAACACCATCAGGTTCTCGTCCTCCCATTTATTGAGCCCGCCAAGGTCAGCCTGGATTACGCCCCCTGTCTTCAGGTGTGGATGCTTTACCCCAGAGTTTGGTGTCATCGGCGATCTTGGCCAGTCCGCTCCTGACTCCAGTGTCCACATCATTAATGAAGAGGTTGGACAAAATAGGTCCAAGGAGAGAGCCTTGAGGGACCCCACTGGTCGCAGGGCACCATGATGATTGACTTCAGTCAACCACCTCCCTCTGAGTCCGACCCTGGAGCCAGTTCTCCAGCCAGCGGATCATGGTGGACCCAAGGCCGCAGTTGGCCAGTTTTGCCAAAAGGTGATCATGGGATAACAGATCAAAGGGTTTTTTAAAGTCAAGATATATGACATCAATCAATCTCTTCCCCCTTGTCCAGGTGATAGGTCACCTGATCGTAAAAGGAAATGAGATTGGTCAAGCACAACCTACCCACAACAAACCTGTGCTGGCTGTCCCTCAGGGTGTTGCCATCGGCCAGTCCGTTGAGGATGGCCTCTTTCATGGTTTTTTCTAAGACCTTCCCCAGGATAGAGGTCAGGCTGATGGGCCTGTAGTTTGCCGGATCCACTTTCCTCCCTTTCTTGAAGATAGGCACCACATTGGCCTTCTTCCAGTCATCGGGCACTTCACCAGAGTGCCAGGAGCTCTCAAAGATCTGTGCCAGGGGCTGAGCTATGATGCTAGCCTTCTCCTTGAGTACTCTGGGGTGTAAATTGTGAGGGATGGCTGACTTGACGGTGTCCAGCCTCTCAAGCTGTTCCTTCACAAGGTCAGCATTGACGGAGGACAAGCACATTGATGGAGGGCAAGATTGAAGCACATCCTTCTATATTAGCCTTGCTGGAAGAAAGAAGGGGTGCTCTCCCCTTCCTCTGGTATTGCTAAGGCCTGGGGCACCTCCATAGTCCAATATGTTTGAAAGTCTCTTCACAGTCTTTAATTTGAGGCATCTCAGGAGCTCAAGCAGAGCTGGAATCCTCCAGTGCATTTCTGCCTTCAGGGTTAGGTGCTGTTGGCAGTGTAAGCTGCAGCTTGGGCCCCCACTTCTGGGAGCTGCTGCACTCACCGCTTCCCTGACATGTTGTTTTGCAGACACTGGAAGCTGCAGCCCATGAAGGGTCACAGGTGGCACAGCCTGGGTGCTGCATGTGGGACCAGCTGCCCCCACCGTCTGCAGCCAAGCTGAACTGCCTCCATTGTTGCTAACTGAGAGCAGGAGATGGAAAGGGGAGCTGGGTAGAGACGAGGCAGAGAGTGAGTATCAAGCAGGACCGTCCCAAGGCAGGAGCCAGAGGAGGAGGGCTGAGGAAAGTGTCATCTCTAAGGGGAAAGGATACAGCATCCAGAATAGACCTGGCCCCATTGTAGGAAGGTGTATTCTGTTGTGTTTCTGGTGGTCTCCTGATGGCATGTGCACACAGAGAGCTTTCCAGAGAGCTCAAAAATCAGCCCTTGGGCCAAGCGGAAATTTGAGAAAGTTGTGTAGCATTTAGGTCTGTGCTCTAACAAGGCTGGCGGTGCTGCACCCCTGAGCCTCTTGAGCATGGGGCTTGGTTCCCTACCATTCCTCTCCATTTCTAAGCCTCCCTGCCCTGGCATATAGCTCTGCCTCAGTTCATTGTGTCCTGAGCAGCATGAAGCAGAACCAGAGCTAATTTCCCAAATCCTGCAGGGGAGCAATGCAATTAGATAGCAGCTGAGAAGCCTCACCAGGCTGTCATCAGCCTGCGGGTGTAGGCAGATGTCGCTCTGTCACTTATGCTTGGTTCACATCCAGAAGGTTGATGGGGGAAGCTTAGATTTTTGCAGAAAACCATGGCCTACACCTACCTGTCTCCTTTTCTAGGCACAGGCATGAGCTCTGTTGGTCTAGAGGACCTGAGACTACTTACTGGTAATTAGATTGCTAAAAGCCTCTCCAGGCTTTTGTCCTCTTGCACTTGTCTGCCTTTAATGCGTCTTGGAAAGGAAGGAATGCACCTGGCATTTCCTCATCCTGTTCCCTGGCTCTGCAGACTTAGTATGCTTGCTAGGTGACAGGAATGCATAGCATGTCTGTCTGTTATACTGAGGACTAACGTGACCTTTCCCTTCCTGTGGGGTGGCCCACAGGAACCACAGACATTAATGTTCATCCTGGTGCAGCATATGAAACTCGAAGCACAGGGGGTTGGCTCTCTGAAAATGAAATCATTGCAGTTGCCCCCTCTAGTGAACAGCCTCTAGAGGCGAGCCCGCCTTGTGCAGTGCTTTGGTTTTGTCTGCTAGCGCAGGTCTTACAGGCTGCAGCTCTAGAAGATCAGGTGGTTGTATCCTGGCTTAGGGTGCCTGCTCCAATGACTCTTCAGCTGAGAGGTACAGACTCTGTGGTAAGTGCCACACGTGTGTGTAATGTCAGTGATTTGAGACTGTGTGCCAGACTTGTGTCCTTGTATAGGAATGGGGATGCTGCTTTACTAAAAGTACTGAAATTGGGTTAAGGCTTATTATCCCAAGGTCCTGGCCACTCATGATGGTGAAAGTTCCTATTGCAAACAGTAGGAATACAGTATTTCTTGTGGCATCCTCCAGATTGGGTTTATATTCTGCTGACCTAATTCCCACTCCAGTTCACTGGTGCTTCTGTTTCACTCCCCACTCTAAATATATACTATATATATATACTATATATACTGTTATATACTATATAACACTGTTGGGCTTGATGTGGCTGCCCTAGTTCACCCCAGCCAAGGCCACACATCAGTAGGTAAGTGAAATGGTAGAGAAAACATTGCTTTACCTGGACTGTAAAGCACTTCAGGACTTTTTATGATTATGAGCTATGCTATAAGTATACTATTACTTGTGCTGTGATGGACTGTTTCATTGCATTGCATTGCAGTGGCAGAGAATGTGGGGGTAGGCCAAAATTCTGCATTAACCTTTTGGACCGACATGTTTGAGGTTTTTAGATAGAGGACCCTGAAGTTAGGCTCCTATAGATTGAGTTAGGTGCTTAGTTAAGTCCCCTGGGTTTCAGAAGTGCTGATCACTTGTATCAACATTCTGCACATTTAGAAGGTGGAGTCTTCCCTTCATCCAGAGTTAGAAGTCTGCTGGCTGGTATTCAAGCAGGGAAAGGCATTTGCCATTTAGTGATCAAATGCCATCACGAGTAGTCTGGCACTGCAGGCTATTGTCGAAGGATAATGAGACTTCACTGTTTCTGGGACAGTCGGTAGAGGGTTAAATAGCAGCAGACTAGCAGGATGCAGCTTTGGTCTTGACTTAGGGGCTCATCTAGTGAAGCAGGGCCAAGGGGAGTCACTAAAGGAGGAGAATACTCTGAACTGTGACTTCTAGCCAAGACCATGAGAGCCATTTCTGCATCTAAACAGCTGCAAATAAACCTGTTTACTGACAAAACCCCAAATATGTCTCCCTTGGCATCTTCACGTGGTCCTTGCTTACTCCCAGGCAAGCAGCTGCTTATGGCGGGTAGCATAAGTTGACCCTCTATTCTGCCTAGCTGAGTGGGCCTACATGCCTCCCTGCTAGGAGTGCACTTGTTGTGTTGCTTAGGCTGGGACAAGGGGTGTCATGGATCCCAGAGGCACATGTCAGAAGATGTGGTGCAAGGAGCCTTGTAATGAGAGAGCATGGTGCATTGAGCATGGAGTAGAGGCAGAGCTGGCTTTTGCAGTTGGTTCCACTTGACAGCCAGCTGCTGAGTTATTATCTGCCTTGGTTGACTGCCAGGGTGTTTGCCCTGCAAAAATGTAACCACTGCAGCTGGGCTTCTTTCTGGTGTACAGTAGTCCTAGCAGCCTTGCCGGGCTGGTTCAGGAGGAGGAGGGGGAGCTCTTCCCAGAACATCAGGGGGAAGCCAGGCACAAACAGTTCTCTTGCTGGGATACAGATGTCTTGGCTGCCACTAGGCAGACAAGGTTCTTTGGGTAAACGTGATATCTTTTATTAGACCAACTAAATAGTTGGGAAAAGTGTTCTTTGCGAGCTTTTGGGTACAAACACCCTTCTTCAGGCAAAGGGAGAGTTTGTTTTTGCTTTGTGCTCTCCTGGGTGGAATGGAAGCCAATATGCAAAATGAAGGTATGTGAAAAGGCAAGCTTCTTTGGGTAGATGTGAAATCTTTTATTCGACCAACTGAGTAGTTGGAAAAAAGTTCTTTGTAAGCCTTTGGGCACAAGCATCCTTCTTGATTCATAGGAAGTCTGCTGTTCTGAGATCTTCAAAGGTCTGTGAAAATGCAAATGTGTGGCAGTGAGGATCAGAGTCCCTGGGAGACCATGACAGTAGGTTTGAGATGGGGAGTGGGGAAGGGGAAAGAATGTAGCTGGTAAAATGCAGCTAAGTTACCTGCGTTTATCGGATGTCAAGCAAGTTTATAATGTGCCATAAATCTAATGTCTGTCAGTGATTTTTGATATCCAGTAGATTTATGAAGTGACGTTCATAGGTTCATCCACGAAAGGTGTTTTATAAATTCCCTTTGAGAATTAGAACTGAGAAATTGGAGAGAGAGTGGTTGTCTTGTGAGAAATGTGCGCACACAGGTAGCTGGGTATTTTTGTCTTAAATTTTCGGAGTGCATTCATTCTGGTACACAGATGTTGGTTGATTTCTCCTACATATTTTCCATCAGGGCACTCAGTGCACTGGATGAGATGCATTACATTTCTGGAGGTGCAGGTGTAAGATCCAGGAATGGTGATGGTTCTGTTGTGGGGTGTGGTTATCGTGACGGTGGTGGAGATATGGTAGCAGGTTTTACATTTCTTCTCCTAGCCTGGTCTTGATCCATTCAGTGTGCTTTGGGCCTTAGGAAGTCTGCTTCTGGTGATGAGGTTAGCGAGGTTCAGTCCTTGTTTAAAGGCTAGGATGGGTGGTTCTGGAAAGATCTCTTTAAGAACTGGGTCGTCTTCTAGTATGGGTTGCAATTGTTTGAGGATTTTCCACGTAGGTTCCAGGAAAGGATAATATGTCATAACTAATTGGTGTGTGATTTGTGGAGATTTTCTTTTTGTACTGCAATAGTTCTTCTCTTGTTATCCAGGTGGCTCTTTCAAAAGTATGATCTGTGTCTCTGGAGGAGTGTCCTTATTGAGTGAAAACCCTTTTGAGATTTGTGAGGTGATGATCACAGGTATTCTCAGTGCAAATTCTGTAGTATCAGAGAGCTTGGCTGTATATCACAGCTTTCTTCGAGCGTTTACGGTGATTGCTGGTTCTGTGTAGATATGTATGTTGGTCCGTAGGTTTCTTGTATACGGTGGTTTGTATTTTGCCATTCTGGCTCTTGATCGTAGCATCTAAAAAGGAAATGTTGGTGCTGGAGTATTCAAGAGAGAGTCAGATGGAGGGGTGATGTTTCATAGATTCATAGATGTTAGGGGCTGAAAGAGACCTCTCAAGATCATCAGGTCCAGACCCCCTGCACCCTTCCCTTTTGTCCAGCCCCCTCGGTTATTGAAGTTGTGATGGAAATCAATTGGAGACTGCAGGTTTTCAGTCAGAATGATGATGTCATCTATGTCTCACAGATATAGCATAGATTCATAGATGTTAGGGTCGGAAGGGACCTCAATAGATCATTGAGTCCGACCCCCTGCATAGGCAGGAAAGAGGGCTGGGGTTAGATGACCCCAGCCAGATGCCTATCCAACCTCCTCTTGAAGACCCCCAGTGTAGGGGAGAGCACCACCTCCCTTGGGAGCCCATTCCAGACTTTGGCCACTCTAACTGTGAAGAAGTTCTTC
>NW_005841949.1:1484705-1485048 GCF_000455745.1 Alligator sinensis | reverse complement strand
CAAATCCCTTTCTCCTTGACCTCCATGTAACCTAACCCACAATCCTTCTACTTTCTCCTCCTCCGATTCCGTTTTGATAAGGGTCGATGTATATCGCTCATTGACACAGAGCGCCACCCCTCCCCCTCTCTTTTCCACTCTATCCTTTCTGTACAGCTTATAACCCTCAATGTGTACTGCCCAGTCGTGGGAAGGATCCCACCAGGTTTCTGTTAGCCCTACTAAGTTGTAGGTGTTTTCTGCAAGCAGGAGTGCTAGTTCATCCTGCTTGCTCCCCATGCTCCTAGCGTTAGTGTATAGGCACTTGAGCCCTGTGACTGGTGCCCTTGTTGCACCCTGGCTC
>NW_005841949.1:1483251-1483710 GCF_000455745.1 Alligator sinensis | reverse complement strand
GGCACTTGAGCCCTGTGACTGGTGCCTTTGTTGCCCCCTGGCTCTGATGCCCAAAGGGCCCCTTATTGCTTACCTGCTTATTGCTTACCTGTGGTGTACTGCTGGCCGCCCCATGGATTGCAGGTTCCCGATGTTCTCCTTCTTCAGGCTGGGCTGTCCTTGTGGGTGCCACATGGTTTGGTGGTCCATGGCTTCCCCCGCCCTCATCATCCCCTCCCCCCGACGAGCCTAGTTTAAAGCCCGCCGGAGGAGGTCCACCAGCCTAGAAGAGAATACATGCTTACCTTTGGGGGACAGGTGAAGCCCGTCCCAACTGAGCACGTCTCTCGTCGTGACGTGCAGGTCATTGTCAAGGAAGCCAAAGCCTGCCTCGAGACACCATTGCTGAAGCCGCCAGTTGGTCTCTCTAATGCAGTTCTCGTGTCGTCTTCCATGTCCACTTACTGGTAGGACAGAAGA
>NW_005841949.1:1457931-1483070 GCF_000455745.1 Alligator sinensis | reverse complement strand
TCAGCACACCGCCCAGAGTATGGTAGTCCATCATCAGGTGATCGGGGCTTCTCCATAGGTTTGATGGTGCAGTTCTTGAGCAATTCTTCTTCCAGGTGGGCCATAAAAAGGTTGGCATATTGTGGGACCATTTTGGTGCCCATAGCTGCGCCCATAGTCTGGAGGAATTGGTGGTTATTGCAACTGAAGCTGTTGTGTGCGAGTATGAAGTGTATAAGTTCAATACTCTCTTTAGGTCTGTACTCTGAGTTGTAATCTTGCTCTTGTAGATATGTAAGGCAGGCTTGGATGCCATCCTGGTGTGGGATGTTCATATATAAGCTGGTAACATCCATGGTGGCTAGGAGGGTATTGCTGGGAAAGTGATCTATGTTTTTAAGTTTTCGTGGAAAGTCTTGGACAGAACTCTGTCTTTGGGTGACAAGAGGTTTTAGGATGGATTTGATCAAACCTGATATTTCCTCAGTTAGGGTTCCATGGTTGATATTATAGGTCTTCCTGGGCTCACTTGAGAGCATCTTCCTGGGTTTCCTTGTTTTAGAGAGCATGTTAAAAGTCCCTGGATTAAGTAACGGCATGGTCAAATTTTGTAGTTTCTCTTGTAGTTCAGATGGAAATGATGTGATGGTGGTTTTGAGTTTTAAGGTGAAAAGGGGAGTTGGATCTTCCACTATTCACCCTCCCAGGGGACCCTGCTTCGACCAGTGCTGCAGAAGCCTCCATCCCCACACTGTCCTGCTGCTTGCATGGACTCAGGACTGACCACTGGCAGAGTAAGGAGGTAGCATTAGGAAATGGCCAGTATAACAGTGTCCCTGCTACCACTGCCCGCACTCTCCCTCCTTTCCAGGAGCTATGGTGTGAGGTTAGACCAGGGGTGAGCAAAATGCATCCCGCGGGCCAGATGCGGCCCGCCAGGCCATTCTATCCGGCTCGCAAAGCCCCTTAAAACATTTAGAAAATTAATAGTTATCTGCCCCTGGCTGCCTGTTATGTGGCCCTCGATGGCTTGCCAAAACTCAGTAAGTGGCCCTCTGCCTGAAATAATTGGCCGTCCCTGGGTTAGAGGGTGACACTATACAGACTGCTTTCGCAGCAAAAGAAAACACTTCTCTTGGGAGCCACTGGCAGCCCCTCCAGCCTCACTGGGGACTGATCTGCAGCAGCTGGCCAGCAGCTAGCCAGGAAGGCAACAGCTCACCCTTTCCCTCTCCTCCAGTCCCCACAAGCCACCACAGAATCCTCTCCAGGGGAGGAAACGGGGGCAGCGTGTTCCCATCTGGCTTTCAGGGTCTCTGTGCAAGGAAGGCTGTAGGTTCAGGCTGGCAGCCTTCCCCTGAAAGGCTGACCAAACTGATCCATCCAGTAGCATCAGCCTCCATTGCGGCCTGCCTCCATGTCACTGCCTCAGCTTGTCCTTCCCACTGGCAGGAAGCAGGGAGCCCCTAGGAAACAAGTGTCTTCACTCTTACTGAAGAGCCGCTTCCCACCTGCCTCCAGTCCTCGGTGCTCTGTTTACATCAATGATGAATAACACTTTTAATTCAAGGAGTTAATTTTTAATGGCCTAAGCCCAGCATTTCCTTATAGCTGCTGCCACAGGCCTGCTCGCTGTGAATCACTGATGGCCACCTAGTGTGTGCTGCCACTTACTAATGGAGCAATGCAGCTTGAAGAGCTAGAGTATGCGCTGACTGCAGACTGCAATGGAGGAGCGCTCCTCTCCTCCCCCGGAGCAGTGTGAGGCTGTCACTTCTCTCACTATAGGGGAAATCCGTCTCTCCATAGAGCAGGAGTCGGCAACGTTTTTGGGCAGAGTGCCAAAAACACTCACAACCTTGATTTGTAAGATGTTGGCATGCCACGGGCAGGTGGCAGGGGAGCTGCGAGGGGCCCAATCCTTGTTTGGCAGCAGAGCCCTGGCCACTTCCCTGCTGTCTGCCCTGAGGTGCATGTGCCAAGCAAAATGCCTTTGCCTGGCACACATGCCAGGGGTTGCCTACCCCTGCTGTAGAGGCAGTTGCTGGGGGTTTTCTTCCTCAGAGGTGAAACGTTTGCCCTGTATACTTAATGCTGCTGTAGTATTCCCTTCCCTTCTGTGTAGATTACAGGTTGCTATTTCCTTGAGACTTGTCTGCCACCATAATACAGGTACAGCAGTGGGAGGAGAGGAGAGTAGTGCATGAGCAGCCTCCCTTCCTGGTATTGTACCCTACAGCATGGCTCTGGCACATCCTCTCAGCCAGGTGGTATAGTGCCTCTGGTACATGCTGTCAGGTGGCATTCTAGGAACCGAGTCAAGGGAGTCTTCATTTTCCTGGACTGAAGTTGGGAGTGTGCTTCAAGTGCCAGGCAGCTGTGATTTATCAGTATGAAATGGATTCTGGCTGTGTCTGGCCATGGCCTTGGTGGTTCTGTTTTTTTCAATGCCAGAGGAGCGGAATGTAGTGGAGGGGGGGGTGGTTTTGTTGCCATTCACAGGGGGCATAGCTGGATATTACAAAATAAAGCTGCAAAGAGAGGGAGAGGGAGGCTGCTGTGAAACTATATGAGCCTGTTCGATCTTCACATCAAAGGGGCCTGCAGCTTCTGATTGCAGGGCAGGTGAATCAATCGGAACTGAACAAAGTTGATCTGTAGCCAGAGAATTTTAATAAATGGTGAGATGATATCCAGGCAGGCCAGCTCAGCTTTTGCCTGCTCTTGAATTTTTTCTTTCAATGCTAGCGGAACAAATGTGCATGCACCACACCTGAATCTTTCCTGGGCGTTGACATGTTGGGACGTAATAGCTCTTTTTGAGTACAGAGCTCAGGATAGCGAAGGCATCAGCCCTGCTGGATGATATGTTGAATTAGCCATGTGGTGCATCCTTGACTTGCCTGGCTTGGCCAAAGGGTTGGGCATCCTCATGTTCTGTGGACATTGGACACAACCAGCAGCCAGGATACATTCTTGGCTCTAAAGCCAGTTCTTAACCCTCCACCTGAAGAGGATCACTCTTAGCAAGGAATAGCCAAGTGTCTTTCCTTTTCAGCCAGCCACCCGAGAGCAACACTTGTGGTCAGCCAGTCTACTACAAGAAGGTGGAGTTGTGCAGACCTGACCAGGTGGACTTCCTGTTTCACTGGCCTTAGATGGGCTGGCTATCTGGGGCCAAAATGGGCCAAAATAGCACTTGGAGGTAGATTATAGGGGATGGGGGCAGGGAAGTACATGTGCCTGAGCAGGGAAGCATCACATTGGCTGTTACCAGTGCACTGGCAATGGGGCCTCGATTCATTGTGGTTCACCTTCTGGTTTCTTCTAATACTTGTGCCAGAAAGTTCTGCTTCTTGCTCCCCACTGGAGGTGCTACACTAATGGACTCAAACACATCCTGCTTTGGTTTGTCTCACCTGCTGTCAAATTCAACTTCCAGCCTTGTTGCTCTGGTATATGAACTCTGCTCCTTCTGGCTGGCATCAGAAACCGTTTTCTACCTACCTTCTTCCTTGGAGACAGTCACCTTAGTCATGTGGAGGACCAGCACTCCAGCCATGCACCTTTTTCTGGGACTAGGGAAATTCTTCTATTAAACAGTAGACCTGATCCCTTTGAAAACTGCGTCTGAGTCTTGCTTGTTCTGGGTTTGGGCTCCAGCCTGAGCAACATACGAGACATACACGGCAGGTCCAGCTATTGGGAGCTTGTCTTTGCTTTCAAACTGTGTAAATAGTTTTAGGCCAGGGACCATAATTGACAATATTTGTTCAGTGCATTATGTCTTAACAAGCCCCCAATGTTTTGCTAAACAAACTTCCAAGGCAAGAAGATACCGTCTCTGGGAGCAGCTTCAAACTTATGCAGCTGTAAGAAGAAAAGTGACTGGTGCTTCTGTAGCTGAATTTGCCAAATAGTTCTGGTTTTTTGAAAAACTGTCTTAAAAGGACACGGTTATCCTGAAAGCTAGTCAGGTCCTGCCCTCTTCTCTCACCCCTTCCCTACAAAAATGCATTCTTTTTAGTTCCTATGCCTGTCTCCCAGACCCATTTTTATGGCTTAGACATATCCTGTGTCTTTTTAGCACAGCTTTTCACTTTCCAGTTGCTGAATGAAAGGACCCACACAAAAGGAGAAGCTGATTCTGACAGGGAGGTGATGACAGGAGCTCCATCCACAGCTCTGCTTAAATATCCAAGCAGCCAAAAAGTTAGAAGACTAAAAATATTTTGTTCTTTTAGCTTTCTCCAGCACTGCCTGTAACGATTGTCAATATAAAGGCACCATCTGAGTTTTTCTCGGGGAGGGGAGTAGCTGTCTTCCTGTGTGCAGTAATGCCATGAGTGGCGTTCCATAGCTTTGGCTTTCTGGGGCTTCCAGTAGAAGCCCATCAAGTGAGCTTCCAAAGTGTCAGCACCAGATGAGACAAATTGCCAAGTGTGACACTTGCTGCTGTGGGTATCCCATCCCACTGAGATCTATAAAACTACTTGTGGCAATAAGATGCACATCTGAGAATAAATGTCTTTAGAATCCTGGCCCTGCTGGCAGAGCAGTTAAAGCATCTGCTAGAATTGGCTTCTGGACCTTGGCAGAGTCAGCAAGTTTAGCCTTTTCCACTAATGTTGTGGAACCTTTGTACTGCTCTCCTGTTGCCTGCTTCCACTATCTGCATCTCAGTACTTCAGGAACCTGTATGATAGTGGAAGCCATATCTACCTTCCTGTACAGCAGGGCACTCCAGGGAGGTATGGCTCCCACTTCCATGAGAGTGCACCTGCTGGCAGGCATTTTGGGGAAAGAGGAAGAGGTTGGAGGCTGCGTTCCCAGGCCCACGTTGTTCCACAGGTGTGAATGTTCTCTTGAGCTCCTGAGGCCATCAGGTGGGCCTTTGAATTGATTCTAGTCTTGATAGAAAGCAAGGAGCTGAAAGTATTGGCTAGAGCCACACTTAAAGCAGACAGTCCCAGTGCAAGCTCCCCTGACAGAGCACAGCCAGTGGCACTGAATTGGGCCTTACTGGGGCCTGTGAGCTCAGGAAGACCGCCTCATTGCATGACAGCTGAGCCAAAGGCTGCCAGTTGCAATGGAGTAAATGCCCATCTTCCCCCATTTTGCAAATGCCCAGTTGCAGTGCGCATCTTCAGACTCTGGGTATGAGTAACAGCAGTGAGGGCATCCCTGCAACTCCTGGAGGTGTAAATCCAAGGTTCACTTTGTGCTAAAGGCTGCCCAGCTATAAATGTTCATCTGGGCTGGGAAGCCCAAGGCAGCTAAACATGGGACTAGCTACATCGCACCTTTGTGTGCTTTGGGCTGCAGAAACTGGTGGGCCTCAGCCATACTAACCCAATGTGCTGCTAGGCCTGGGTGAGCTTTTGACCTTTTCTGGTGCCCTGAGCTTCATTTGCACCGTAATGGTTAAACACAGGGCATTAATCAGGTGTTCAGAAGTGAAGGGCCCACAGAGCCCCCTTACAGCTAACCACACAGATGCATCCTGGTTGCATCCTCCCTGGATGCCCTCTTCATTGCATGCTGCAGTCTTAGCCACAACAGAGCTCAGAGCCAAGTAAAGGACTGGCCTGCTGAGGGGGTGGGAAAGTGCAGAGCTAGTCTTATCCAGCAAAGAGAGGGTGCATAGTGAAGGATGGCCAGATTTTGTGTTTCCTGCCGTGGTGCCAGGAACCTTGTTCCCTTCAGCATTTCCAGTGAGTTCTCTGGAATCTCTTCTGTCATTTGGTTAGTTTAAGCCACCTGTTCTCCCATGCTCTTCCCCTCTCACTGCCCAGCCACTGGGCGAGATTCATGTTCTACTTTGACCATCACTAAATGGAAACCCTTCAAGGGAATGTATCTGCTTGGGGTTTCCCATGTCACTGACATGTGATCTGGCTGTGGCTGTACAGACGGCTTCAGCTGTTGGCTGTTATTACGGAGGCTGGCAGCTGCGGCTGGCTGGCTGTCTGATGTGTGTGACCAGTTGTCCTCTCCTCCTCCACACCCTCCCCCAGCATTGCCTTCAGAAACTTCCCAGAACTGCAGCAGGACAGAGAAGATTGGACACACAGCTCAAGCTGTGATAGTCCACATGAGAGGCTGATGTACAGGGTACAGAAAAAGAGAGAAGGCATTCTGGAGCACTGGGCTGCACATCAACCCAGCATTGAATGTGGCTCTCTTTCCCATTTCTGTTTGCTCTCTCCCCTAAGTTTTAAAGCAGATACTGATGCCTCATGAACAAGCGTTCTCCCTCTCTGTCATTAGGTGTGGGCTTAATGTGAAGGGGCCATAGGCTTTGTCTGTGAATATGGTATTACAGGGAATAAACCAGCATCCCCCAACTAAGGAGGAATTCCCTGCAGAACAGATTCATACATAAGCCAAGGATTTTATATGTAAGTATGTATATGGCATGAGAGATGTTTGGGGTCCTTGCTCGAGGTGTCTAGGTCAAGCTGAGGAGATTGGCATGCTCTTGGCCTTAGGTCTTGGAGGAGCCTGGACTGAGTCTCGCCTGTCATAACAGTAAGCATGAACTTCCCTGTGGGAAGGAGCACCTGATTTGAGTTGGGCAGTATTGGAGGGGCCAACTCCTCCTTGTCCAGCCTGTCAGGCAAAAGCCAGTCTTCCTAGCAAAATATCAGTTTATGGCACATGAATTTGGGGCCAAACCTCAAAAGTCTGGAGCTGAGCTTTTGCAGCAGTTGAAGGCTGCTTCCTTGTCCTTGCTACACAAGTGGCCACAACTCAGCTTAACAAATTGAGTCAATGACATTGCTGCCAGGAGTGTACCTAGGAAGTCCTGACCCCCTGCACAGCCAATAGGGAGGGCCTGAATTTTCCCAAACTTGGGGAAATGTCACATTCTGGACTGCCCTGGATAAGGTCTTCATGCTCCCAGGCTCTGGATCTCTTCCCCACCACACCTCTCCTCAGACCCACAAGCTAGCCACTGGCCTGGAGCAGTCTGTGCCCTACCCCTGCCCACATGCTGCTCTTCATTACTGCTCCATCTGGAACCCCTTACCCTGGGGCCTGGCTTCCTGAGGAGCTTTCATAACTTCCACCCCCAGCTCCTGCTGTAACCACTATGCCATAGTTAATAGAGGCTTGTTACCTCATTTGCCATCCCCATGTGTCTCATGGGGCGGGGCGGGGGGTTTCTGTTCTTCCCATTATCTTATCCAGAATTTGAAATGTAAGGAAAAGTGAGGGAAGGAAAGAGGAGCAAAGCACCGGAGCATCTTTCTCCCTCCAGTGAGTCTCACATGCGGGGATGACGTGATGTGTGCTCTGCTCCTTTAATGGAAAATGTTTTCAGACTTCCCAATGCCACCAAAAACCCTCCTTCCTCACTAATCAAAACCAGGCTCAAAACTCGAAAGCAGTGTGTTCTCAGAATCCCGCATGATGGGAACAAGGCGTTAGCCAGTGAAATGTCAGAACTTCTATTTATGGAAAATGAGTCCTCAGTTATGATCAAGGAGCAAGGGTGGGGGGAAGGGGGAGGACCAGAATTCTCTCCCTTTGAAATGCCTCCTTTGGAGTGTGGGCACATATGAGGAGTAGGAGAAGTCACTACGGCTCTCTCTGAGCTGCCTTCCTGGCACACTGCACAGTGTTTTTCCCAGAAAGTTTCCCAGTGCAGTTCCTTTTTCGCCAGGCTCTGCTCCTTGACATGCCTCCTGGCTTCAGAACACGGAGCACTGAAGCTGGCTCCCCGCTGGCCTTGGGACTGCTGGACGACTTGGCCCAACTAACAGAAGTTGACAGGGTGATTGCGGGGGGGAGGCAGTGGGATTTTTCCCAAATGTCTAAGCCTGGGGAGTCACGAAGAGCAGGCTAACAGGTAGAAGATCCTGGTAAATAAGGGGTCTTTCTTCCTTTGTCCTAAGGACTTGACTGATTGGTATTTGGGTCTATGAAAGGCTCCATACCCAAAGGTTTCCAGGCTGAGTAGCTGGCTCACCAGACCCCTTGCATGGCTCAGGCTAGAGATCTGTGCTTGGAAACAGCTCCTTTCTGTGACTGCAGGTGAACATGGGAGTGGTAACGGTAGGTGTGCAGCTGCGACTGGAAGAGCAGCTTCACTACCGGATGTGTGTACAGAGACATCAGGCTACTTCCATGGGTCCTGTGAGGGGTTATAGGACTGCAGGTGGAAAGTCCTTTCCTGCAGAAGCATGTGGCTGATTCCTTGTTTTCACTTGCCTCTTTGGAAACTTCAGGTTCCTTCTTGAGGCTGCCTTATCAAACTAGTTTCCCAATTTGCTTGTTCATGAAATTATTTAAGGGCTTCTGTATCCTGACAAACATGCCTAGGAATGCTGAGTTCTGGGCATCTCGGTGCATCTAGTCTGTCTGCCTTTGAGACCTGCTCAGAGGCCATTTTGCCTTCAGCTGTCCTAGAAGGAAGGAATCTGGTGGCCAGTTGTGTAGGAAATTGAACTAGGTCCCCAGACCTGGTCCATTTTCAGCAGGGAGTTGGGGAGGATGCAGTCATCAGCTGTTAATCTGTTCCTTGTTTATGCAGGGTCCAGAGCCCCAAAAGGATGCAAAAAACAATTGGTGGGAAGGGTGCATTTTGAGGTTCAAAATCTGTCAGCTGAAAAAGATTTTCCTTCCCCAGCAGTCAGTAAATACTCTTTTTACATGGTAGAGAACTAGCAATCACCACTACCAGAGGCAACGGCCACTGCACCCTGTGTTCTCACCTCCCTGGAAGTAGCTCTCTCTCTTAGACAAAGGAATTGCTGCCCAAAGCTATTTTAAACAGCAAGAGCCTGACTCATGGCATTCATTTTAGGTGCACTTAATCATTAACGTTAGTGTTGGGTGGGGCAGGAGGAAGGATATTTTTGTCCTGGACTCCAAAGCCTTGTGCATTGCTCATGTGTTGAGCTGACCTTAGCCAAGGCAGCTGGGTTCAGTGAAATGGCCACAGCCTTCTCCTAAAAGTGCTTCAAAAGATCCCAGCTCCTGGCAGTGCCATACTTACTCCTTCACAACTGGTGATGAATTTGATTCTGAGATTTATGTTATCTCTTGCTATTTCATGTTGGACTTGAAGTAGCCTCAGAACAACTCCATCCTGAGACAGACTCCCCTCAGCATCCTCTGTTGGCTTCTGTCTGAGCCAGCTGCTTGTGACAGCTGTGCTGCAGCAGCCTGACCCCGATGTCCTCCAGTATCCCATTACCTATCTCCTAGTCATCATGGGCTGGCCTCTGCCTCCCCTCCATTCTTTCTCCACCTTGAATTTATTTTCCCATTCCTCCTTTCCCAGCCAGCCCACATGAAGCCAAGGGAGGGGGGAAGTGTTTAATCCCAAAAACACATGAATGCAGCCGGTTACATAAGAATAATTGGTATAAATGGTCTTATTTATTGCCCATTCCATTTCAACACGGCCCATAAAGAATGTTAGATTAGGTTACATAAACCTCCGCACAGAGATTCTTATTGTCAGCCAGGACTGTGTCACTAATTGCACCAGCCAAGCTGCAAACTGTGACTGCTGCCTCTCCAAGTCCCAGTTGCCCTCCCTTGAAATAGCAAAGCTGCTTGGGTACCAAGACAGTGCAGTGCAATGAGGCAAAGGCTAGAAAGTTACCAAGAAGCAATCCCCCCACCCTTTGCACATTGGGCAAGTGCTGGTGCTTTTGTTACCTTCTTCCTTTCTCCCCCACCATCTCTTACAAATATTTTTGTAATGTCACAGTGAATTGAGTTCTGGTACAAGCTGCTGAGGGGTGGCAGTTGTAGAAATGGGATGGGGTGGAGTATACCACAGTGGCAGGGAAAAGCTGTTCTCATTTTTCTCCCAGATGGCCTTCCTCAGCCACGTGCAAAGGAGAATGTTCAGGTCTATTCCATGCCTGTCTGAGATTGCCTTAGCACAGGCCCTTGGGCTGGCAGCTTTCATGTAGGAGCCCTGCACTGACTGTAGAAGAGCCTTCTGGAAGTAGACTTCTGGGTACTGTCACCTCATCTGGTCCTGGAGCAACAGATCGAGAGATTAAATGTTCTTAATCCCATTACCAGCCCCTGGAGCTCATGTGTTCCCTGAATGGTGCTTTGCAGAGTTCCAGACAACATTGAAAGGCAAGAGGGTTTTGTTTTGAAAATGTAATGTGCTGCACATGGAGTCAGGAGTACAAGAGCTTGCTAGTGGCTATGTAAGTACTCTCATGGAATGACACCAGGGTTGATCTATATGGGTACAAAAAACCCAGATACACCTGCATAGTCCACATTCAGGCATGCTAATGCATTCACCATCCTGACATCAAGATTTCATAGACATTAGGGCTGGAAGGGACCTCAGAAGATCGAATCCAGCCCCCCGCCCAAAGGGCATGAAGTCAGCTGGGGTCATAGGATCCCAGCAAGATAAGCATCCAGTTTACTCTTGAAGGTGTTCAATGTAGGTGCTTGAACCACCTCTGATGGCAGGCTGTTCCAGACCTTGGGGCCTCGGACAGTAAAGAAATTCTTCTTTATGTCCAGCCAGAAACGGTCTTGCAGGAGTTTATAACCATTTGACCTCGTCATCCCTTGGGGCGCTCTGGTGAACAAACGTTCCCCCAGATACTGGTGGTCACCCCTGATAAACTTATAGGTGGCCATCAGATCAGCCCTGAGCCTGCGCTTTTCCAGGCTAAAGAGCCTCATAGATCTCAGCCTGTCATCGTAAGGTCTGTTTTCCTGACCTCTGATCATGCGCGTGGCTCTTCTCTGCACTCTCTCAAGCTTCTCCACATCCTTTTTGAATTGTGGAGCCCAAAATTGGATGCAGTACTCCAGCTGCAGCCTCATCAAGGCCAAGTACAAGGGGAGAATGAGGTCCCGGGATTTGCTTGAAAAACATCTATGAATGCAAGCCAGCGTTTTGGTCGCTTTACTAGCCAAAGCATTGCATTGCAGGCTCATGTTCATCTTGTGGTCAATGATGACCCCCAAGTCTCTTTCTTCCGTAGTGCTAGCCAGCATAGCACTGCCGAGCCTATAAGGATGCTGCAGGTTTTTCCTCCTAAGGTGGAGAACCTTGTATTTTTCATTGTTAAACACCATCAGGTTCTCATCCGCCCATTTGCTGAGCCTGTCCAGGTCAGCCTGGGTCGCCCTCCTGTCTTCAGGTGTGGATGCTTTACCCCAGAGTTTGGTGTCATCAGTGAACTTGGCCAGTGTGCTCCTGACTCCAATGTCCACATCATTAATGAAGATGTGGAACAATATGGGTCCAAGGACAGAGCCTTGGGGGACCCCACTGGTCACAAGGCACCATGATGATTGACTTCCATCAATTGCCACCCTCTGGGTCCAACCACGGAACCAATTTCCCAACCAGCGGATCGTGGTGGACCCAAGGCCACAATTGGCCAGTTTTGCCAAAAGGTGATCATGGGATACCAGATCGAAGGCTTTTTTGAAGTCAAGAGAGATGACATCAATCTCTTCTCCCTTGTCCAGGTGATAGGTCACCTGGTCATAAAAGGAAATGAGATTGGTCAAGCAAGACCTACCCACAACAAACTCATGCTGGCTATCCCTTAGGATGTTGGTGTTGGCCAGTCCATTAAGGATGGCCTCTTTAATAAACTTTTCTAAGATTTTCCCCAGGATAGAGGTCAGGCTGATGGGCCTATAGTTTGCCAGATCCACTTTCCTCCCTTTCTTGAAAATAGGCACCGCATTGGCTTTCTTCCAGTCTTCGGGCACTACACCAGAGTGCCAGGAATTCTCCCAGATCCGTGCCAGAGGCTGGGCTATGATGCTTGCCAGCTCCTTGAGTACCCTGGGGTGTAGATTGTCAGGGCTAGCTGACTTGAAGGTATCCAGCCTCTCAAGGTGTTCCTTTACGAAGAACCAGCACCTTGGCTTGTGCTTGAAACACCTGCCTCAGATCAGCACTACATAAACATACTGTTAGTAACTTGTGTCACTATAGCTGTGCTGTAGGTTTAATAAAACAGTGTCACTTCCTCTTTAAGTAGAGGAGACCCTTAGTCCAGCCTAGTTTAAAAAAAAAAAAAAAAGGAGCAGTTATGGAAGTCCTGAATATTTGCATTGTCTTTTAGCCATGTGAGATCCAGGACAGCTTTGCACCTGGCTGCACAAACTATAGCCCAGTTTGCCACCACCAGCAGTGCCACCATCCCCAGAGTAGGTCAAGTTTCAGGCGCAGATGGCTTAATTGCACAGGAGTTTAGGACAGGAAGTGAACACCCACCTGCAGCAGGAGAGGAATCTAGGTAGAGCTTACTTAGCTAAGTAAGCTGACAGCTTTTGTTCTGGCAAAAAGTTCCATAGGTAAACTGGAGAGCTCTTTTCAAGGATGATCCCTCAAGTAGCACAGCCACCAATGCTGGCCGCTTTGGGACCCTGGTTTACCAGGGACTTGAGGGAAGAATGCTCCTGATTTGATCTGCAGGCATCACTTTCTACTGCCCTGGAGTTTTCCCATGAAATCAGTGCCCCAGCTTGACCCTGCTTAGACATGACAAGATCACAGCTGGAGGCTGTATGCAACAGAAGATATGTTTTGGATCCTTATTCTCTTATTTAAGCCAGAGCTGCCATGCGCCCAGAGCACACTGTTGGAAGTCAGCATATGCTGCTATCACTTTCTCTGACAGCACAGGCACAATACCAGCAGGCAGGAGGAAAACTGTCCTCTTGACCTTCCCCAGAGCAAAAATCTTCCTGCAGGAGTACCAGCCACTCATTTCACCTGCCTCCTAAAAACTCTTTGCTGACAGCCAGGCCAAGCCAAAAGCTTGCCAGCCCAGGCCCTCCCTCCAGGAAAGCACGCACTGCTTGTTTTGCCCACATACATGTCACTATCATGCCTCCAGGCGGAACGTCCAGTTGCCAGTTCTAATTGCCTGATACTGGTGTTTTTGTGGGTGACTGGGGTGGAAGCGCATGCAGCCAGGAAGTTGCTGGAGTGCTGCCCATCAGCTGGCAGCACATCCAGCCCTCAGTCCTATTGTATCTTAAACAAAGAAGTGACCTCTCCCTACTTAATGAGGGAGACAAGTGGTTTTGTGAAAGTACCTAACTGAGCTCTCCCCACAGCAACTGTAGAGATGGGGCAACCCATTTTTAAAGACTGACAGCTCATGGCAAGGTCTGATTGGTGTACTTGGTGATTGTTTATATATAGGCTTGGAAGTCACTGTCATCACTGTGTAAATCTTCCATCCCTGGTCAAACCTCCTGGGGCTGCATCAGTCTAAGGATAAAAAAGGAGACTTGTCTGTAGGCCCAAGCTCTTCTTTTAAGTACACAGCAAAACCAGTCACAAACAGCATCCCTGTTAGCCAATAGTGCTTGGACCCCAGGAGCTCTCATTTAGATCGGTGCCTGGGAATGGCAGGAACTGGTGTAGTAAGACGACAAAGGGTGTCAGGGAACCCAGAACCTTAGCAGGGTTAAACTCCTCACGAGTCACTCTGGCAAGCAAGGTTGGAGTGGTCTGCCCAAGAGGGACTTTTCTGACAACTTCTTGTTATTTCTACAACTGATTAGACTGAACACCCCAGCCCATGGCGGGGATCCCACCCTCAGCCAGATTTCACAGCAGGAGAGAAACATCAGATGGCATAGCTGAGCTCTGCTGATGGGAGCCTTAGAAATCGTTCCCATCCATGCACATAAATGTCTTCCTGTCGTTGTCATGGTCTTTGACAAAGAATTCTTTAATGCATGTTGCAGGGGTGTAGGTTGTAGCCATGTTGGTCTAAGGACATAGGCAGACAAGGTTCCTTGGGTGAATTTGATATCTTTTATTAGACTAACCCAAATAGTTGGAGAATAGTTATTAAGCAAGCTTTCGAGTTCAAAAACCCTTCGTCAGGCTAAGGAAGCTTCAGCAGTTGGTGTGTGCTCTTCCTGGATGGAATGAAAAGTAAAGAAGCCAGGGGCTGTTGAGGATCAGGACTGAGAGATTGGAGGGAGAGTGGCCCTCCTGTGAGAAATGTGCCCCCACCGGTAATTGGGTATTTCTGTCTTTGATGGATTTCCGGTGTGCATTCATTCTGGTGCGCAGTTGTTGTCTGGTCTCTCCTACATATCTTCCATCAGGGCATTTGGTGCATTGGATGAGGTATATTACTTTTCTGGAGGTGCAGCTGTAAGATCCAGGGATGCTGATGGCTTGGTTGTGGGGTGTAGTAATAGTGGGGGTGGTGGAGATGTGGGGGCAGGTTTTGCATTTCTTGTCCTGGCACGGTCTGGATTCTTTTGGTGTGTTCTGGGCTTGAGGAAGTTTGCTTCTGGGATGAGGTTGGCGAGGTTCGGTGCTTGTCTGAAGGCTAGGATGGGTGGCTCTGGGAAGATCTTTTTAAGAATAGGGTCTCTTTCTAGTATGGGTTGCAATTTTTTGAGGATTTTCTGTACAGGTTCAAGGGAGGGGTGATATGTCATAACCAGCGGTGTGCGATTTGTGGTGGGGTTTCTTCTGTACTGCAGCAGTTCTTTACGTGGTATCCAGGTGGCTCTTTCAAATGTGCGATCTACCTCTCTGGAGGAGTGTCCTTGCTGGGTGAAAGCCTTTTTAAGATTGGTGAGGTGGCGATCCCGGGTGTTCTCTTCAGTACAAATGCTGTGGTATCTGAGGGCTTGGCTGTATATCACTGCTTTTTTGGTGTGTTTAGGGTGATTGCTGGTTCTGTGCAGATATGTATGTTGGTCTGTGGGTTTCTTGTATATTGTGGTCTGTATTTTACCCTTCTGCATGTTGTGCACCCTTCCTACCCAACTCCAGGTGAATGGCTGACTGGCTACTCGTGAACTTCAGGAAAGAGCAAGTGTTGCATGAACGTCTCTTCAAACATTGAATCTAAAATCGAACATATTTTTTTAAGCCTGTATTTCCTGGCCTCTGGCCCCTCCCCCAGCACTTCCAATGACCATGGATAAAATTCCTCTCAAGGCACTGAAGTGTTTGGATCATGGCTTCCCATGTCTCTTCCATATTAGTACAGAACAGCAAAGGCAACATTGAGCAGTATTTCAGGTGTCTTCAAACAAACTGCCCAGAGATGCAGTCATTTGGGTGGACTTAACTCTGTAGCAAAGAGAACAAAACATTGTCAAATCCAAACAAACACAGAGGAAAATGTGGTTTTTGGTTCCTAGTAAAAAATGTTAAAAATGTTGAGTGTGCTTCAGTTTAAGCAGAACATTCTTACTCTGACCCGGATGATGCATCTGAGGGGCAACATATGAGCAGAACTGTACAGAGCTGGAGTTTTCCAAAGAAAATCATCCAGGTGGTAGAAAGTGTATCTGTAGGAGTGCATATGTTTTAGCATGCAAACAGCTGTGTCCAAGTAGACTGAGCACAAGCCTTGAAGTCAGGTGACCTGGATTCTGTTCCTGGCTGTTACCAACTAGCTAGGGGGCATCCAGTCAAACACATTGGCTGTGCTTCAGTTTTCCCTTTTAAAAAGAGAAAGAAAGTCTTTACCTGTGTCTGTGGTCTTTGCAACAGGTACTCGGGCAAGTGTTAGAATCCAGGTATCAGGATCTGGTCCTCACCAATAGCCTGTTGGTCTGCACACGTCTACCTTTAACAGCCATCAAGCAAAACTCCTCCAGCCTGCAGTAGGGGGAAATAGTGATGTCAAATGATCGAGAGGGGGGAATGAAAAGCCAGCAGCTATGTTCAGTAGCAGAAGCCAGTGCTATGACAGAATTGTATATGCAGAGGCCTTGCTTCAAGGCAGAAGGTAGGGGGTGCTATTCCCTGCTACCAGACCAGTGTGCTCACACGTGGGTGTCTCCGTGCCACAGAGAGGGAAATAGAAGGAGGTTCAAGAAAGGGTAGCATCAGTGAGTCGGCTGGAGAGAGTCCCCTACTTCACAGGGAAAGGCAGAGTAGCAGGATGTGTCAGTTGGTCAAACATGCCCTGAAAAGTGAGATGGTCCAGTTCTCTCTGCAAGCATTGGAAAGGTCCCAACACCTAAGGAAGAAGGGTTGTTGGGGTGTCCAAAATGATACAAGTGATAGTAGTGGGGTGAAATTAAGTACGCAAGCAATTATGCTTGCTGAGTAAAAGGCAAACTTTCCTTACAGTCAGAGGTGTGATTTTTTTTTTTTTTTTGATTTTTTTTTTTTTTTTGGTCATAAGGGAAGTGGCAGGAACACCAGTGGCTGGAACTGGGCTGGTTCAAGCTAGAGCACTGGAGAGAGAGCAAAGACTATACTGGCCTATAGGGAAGTGCTTAGATGCAACCCTGCTGTGCTTTTCCCATCCCTAATGTCCCTGCATCAGTCAGGGACACCTTACCAACTGGTGTATGGTGCATGGATCTTGTAGGGTTACCTTGTAGACTGGAAGAATAACTTTCTTTTATTCTTTTGTTGACATACAGGCAACTTTGTCTACTGCTGAATGCAGAGAACATCTTCCACTCCATGGCAGACATCTTGCTTCGGGAGGAGGACCTTAAGTTTGCCTCTACCATGGTTCATACCCTGAACACTATACTGCTGACATCCTCTGAGCTCTTCCAGCTGAGAAACCAGCTCAAAGACCTGAAGACACTGGTAAGCTGAATGAAAATGCTCCCTATATACATAAGCAGGCTCTGCCCATCTCTCCCACCATTTACGTGTGTGCATGACTGAAGCTATAATGAACCAGAGGCCCTTTTTTACCTGAATTTCAAGGTTTAGTCCCATCAGGCTAACTTTCTAATAGCTGTCTTACCCTCAACTCATTCTATTTTTTGCTGAGGAGAAGGACAGACTGTTGCTCCTGTCCAGTACTGCAGCAATCTAAACTTCCTAGCATTTCTCCATGTTTCTTGTATCGTAAAAGAAGCCTTACTGCTAAGGCCTGTTTGTACAAAGCTTCCAAATATTCTGTTTGTTCTCTGTCCTGGAAGGGCTCAGTCAAAGCAGTAGTGCTGAATGAGGAGGGGGATGTCATAAGGTCTCTGAGATTCAGATTTCCTGCTGCTTTCACAGACTCCTTGGCCTTGGAGCGGTCCCCTAAGCTGCTGCTGTACCTGTTGGATTTGCTGTGTACTTGAGCTTTCACAGCAGATGCTGAGGTTTCGTGTTTGTAAGGTGATTTGAAGTCCTTGGATGGATGCAAATTTTAACTGTTGGTTCCTTTCTGCTCACTGTGTTTGAAGGAATGGTAGGTCCAAGAGCAGGTTTTGAATAGACCTGTAAGCATCATACATGCAGCTCATCTCCCTAGGGAAAGCAGTCACAATCATAATTTAAGAGAAGGGTCTGTCTTGGACATGGGAATGTGACTTGTTTGATGACAAGCGGTATGTGTGCACAAGCACTGTCTTCATTCACTTGTGCATTTTCAGAAAGAAGAGAACCTATTCCAAGAGGTGGGGGGATAATAGACAAAGCCACAGCAAATGAATAGACTCAGGTCTGTATGGCTATGGGCAGATGTAACAGGCAGTTTTAAACAGTGGGGAGGGACTTAACTGCTCCAGAGAGAGTACATCAGGTGAACTGATGTAACTGTTTTGTCTGTCCTGTCTTGTACCAGTATACCTGCATGAAACAGGTTTAAAGTTACAATGGCTTAGCTTCCACTTACAGTAGAATACAGCAGACATGAAATGGATACAGTGGATTAGCTATAAAGTGCTATAATTTTAAAGCACTTCAGCTGTCTGTCCACACCTAACAGATGCTCCCATCACCAGAGAATTGGTTCCACATTACAGCTCAATTTTGAACCTGCTTGCAGCCTCCTTTGACTGAAATTTCCTCATGTTTAGGCTCACTCTTGGAATAGGCTCTCTTCTTTCTGAAAATGTGTCCACTGCCTGCAACTTTACATGTCTTTTAGTAGTGCTTAGGGACTCTGAAATGAGACCGGTAGCACTTGTTCTATAGAAGCTAGACAGGCTGGAGAAAGGGTGGTGGGGAGGGCATCTGCCTCTAAAAAAGGAACTGAGGCACAGAACAGCTAGTTGATTCATCCAGGGTCGCACAGAAAAAACATCATAGCTCAGAATTAAATCTAGGTCTCCAGGGTCTTGGTCCAACACTTTGGTCAGGAGACCAATACTCCTGTGTAGGCTGGATTAAAGTTTCCCCTGAGTTTGATTCAGGGATCTCCAGTGGGAATTGGCATGGAAGGTCATGTTTACCAAGCTGGCATGTGATTGTCATTAATCACATAGAGACAAACCTTGCCCAATGATGGCCAAGGGGCTTGGAGGGTGTTACCAATTCCTGTTTCACCTTTTGTAAGGGGGTATGGACACAGATCTCCAAAGCCTTTATGGCTTTTGGGCTTCTCTCTTCTGACTTCCTAGCAGCTGATGTCTGTCCCTCTTGCCCTAAGCATACACATGCTATAGAGGGGACAGGTGATGGCAGTAGGATCCCCCTGCACACTCCCTTCAGAGCCTTGATCTCAGCTTCAACTGTTCATCCTGAAGAGCTTGCAGCATGGCCAGAGCAACTGCTGCTGCTAGGAAGGATGACATCCCTGCAAGGCTTGTGGAGTGGGGAAAATAGCTACGTGCAGGAGAATGTGGGCTCCAGAGAGCTGGCTGTCTGCAACTTGGTGCCGTCCAGAGACTTGGTGAGGGAGATGGGGATTAGCCAACAGCATCTCTGCCCTCATTCCCAATGAACCTGTATCCAGGACATTAAAGCCCTCATGCAGTAGCCATAACTCAGCAGGGTGCTCTAGCTAAGGGCAATGCTCGCCCAGGGGAGCCTAGTTTCTGGCCTTTGCAGAGGGGAGTGTTAAGCTCTAACTCAGCCTTGACCTTGGTCTGAGGGGAATAGCGTTTCCCTCATAACTCCCATAAGAGTTCTGTCTGGGAGTCTAATGTCAGCTAAACTATTTTCTAGACACTGCGTGTGTTTTCTGGATTCATGATGGGCTGGGCTGGCTGTCTCCAAAGAAGCTGCCATCTGCTAAGTCTTCCTTACTCTCGTTTACTGTTGAGTTGCATTCACCTGATCTAACGCCCAGGTGGACACCCAGCCCTTCCTGCCTGCAGGTACCTCCTCTGTGGAGCCTCCATGTCTCCTGTACCCTCCCAGGTGCTCTGACTTCTGTGCCACTCAAAGGGCCTCCATGGCATGTACTGCTCTGCTCTAGAGCCAAGTGTATTCTGGCATCTTCCTCTCTGTCCCCAATCAGTGGTTTGGGATGGGGGGAAACAGGCTGGAGTGCTGTCTGCACGCTGTTTACTTGGTTGACTAATTTGTTCAGGGCTCTCCCATGTAATTAGGTCTGTGCTGTCAGACAGTTTTTCAGTCCAGTCCTTTGGTGGGTCTTACAGCTAATGACTCACATGCCAAGGCACAGCAGGCTTTGTCAGTAGCAACCACACCCCTTTCACTGTCATGGCTCTCGGGCACGGTCTCCTGCCACATGCTGTGCTGCTCTGGGGGGTTTGGGTGACAACAACTCAAGCCACAGCAGGGGAGGAGTCAGCTTGCCTTGGCTTGTGCCTACTGCAGTAGTCAGAATTACCAAACCACTAATGACTAAGGAGAGCCATCAGGGATTTCTGCTGAAAGGAGAAAACAAACCAGTCTTGAGCTTGTATACCCTATCCTGTGCATTTAGTCCCAGGAGGTTTCTATCATTCTGCCTAGAATTGAGGTCACAGATCCCCTCCACCCTACAAATCCATCAGACTGGCATGGCTAGGGCACACCGGGTTATGTAGCTAATGGCGCACAGGGGAACAGTGTGGCCAGCATTAGGTCTGCCTGTCTCTGCTATCTCCCACCTCTTCAATGGGCAATACCTGTTGAATTGACCTAGGGAAGTCTTTAACATGAGCTCAAAGAAGCGCTTGAGTTTGCACCTCTAGAGCCATAGCTAGATTTCTTAACCACTTTGCCATCCTGCCCTTGTGAGGGAGACTTTGGCATACTAGAGCATTGGCAAAATGACACTAGCTAAGGGACTGTCAGCATTTCCCTCAGAACCTCTTGTTAATCATTTGCAAAAAAATCACTTGGACTTTCAGGTTGGCACAAAAGACCTCAGTCAGGGGAGACTTTTCCACCTGCCTCTCTACAGTCTTAGGACAACTCTAGTCTAAATTTGCATTGCAGTTTTCTGCTCCCTGAGCTTCTGTACAGCATTACTGAAATGTCACCAGCTCTGGGGTAAAGTGCAGCAACTCACAACAGGCTGCAAGAAATGTACAGCACACCCTCTGTACTTTATACCACAAGCAGAGTGGTCCACATTTCTGATCATCTCCACGTATACCTGTGTGAAAATGTGCCCCTCCTCATAGAATCATAGAAAGTTAGGGTTAGAAGGGACCTCAGGAGGTCATCTAGTCCAACCCCCTGCTCAAATCAGGACCAGCCCCAAATAGATCATCCCAGCCAAAGATTTGACTGGCTGGGTTTTGAAAGCCTCCAGGAATAGAGCTTTCACTACCTCTGGGTAATCTGTTCCAGTGTTATACTACCCTCCTAGGGAGAAAATTCTTCCTGATATCTAACCTAAATTTCCCTTGCTGCAACTTGAGACCGTTGCTCCTTGTTCTGTCATCTGCCACTACGGAGAACAGTTTAGCTCCATCCTCTTTCGAACCCCCTTCAGGTAGTTGAAGGCTGCTATTCAGTCCCCTCTGTCTCCTCTTCTTTAGACTAAATAAGCCCAGTTCCCTCAGTCTTCCCTCATTAGTCATGTCCCCGAGCCCCCTCACCATTTTTGTCCCCCTCCACTGGACTCTTTCCAATTTGTCCATGTCCTTTCTGTAGTGGGGGGCCCAAAACTGAACACAGTATTCCAAATATGACTTCACCAGTGCTGAATAGAGGAAAATAATCGCGTCCCTTGACATACTGGTAACACACCTGTCAATGCAGCCCAGTATGCTGTTAGCTTTCTTGGCAACAAGTGCACAGCTGGTTCATATTCAGCTTATTGCCCACTATACCCCCCCAGGTCCTTTTCTGCAGAGCTGCCAAAAGCAACCAGTCAGCACTCAGCCTGTACTGCTGCATGGGATTGTTCCATCCTAAGTGCAGGACTTTGCACTTGTCCTTGTTGAACCTCATGAGATTTCTTTTGGCCCAATCCTCCAATTTGTCTAGGTCACTCTGAATCCCAGCCCTACCCTCCAGTATATCTACTACGCCCCCCAGCTTGTTGTCATCTGCAGACTTGCTGAGGGTGCACTCTATGCCATCTTGCAGGTCACTGATGAAGACATTGAATAAAACCAGCCCCAGGACCCACCCCTGGGGCATTCCACTCAGTACCAGCTGCCAACTAGACATTGAGCTATTGATTACTACTCTCTGAGCCTGATGCTGTGGCCAGTTTTCTATCTGCCTTACAGTCCATTCATCCAGCCCATACTTCCTTAGCTTGCCTGGGAGAATGTTGTAGGAGACTGTATCAAAAGCCTTGCTAAAATCAAGATGCACCACATCCACAGAGCCTATCTCATCATAGAAGGCAGTCGGACTGGCCAGGCATGACTTGCCCCTGGTGAATCCATGCTGATTGTTTCTAATCACGTTCGTCTCCAAGTGCTTAGAAATGGATTCCTTGAGGATCTGCTCCATGATTTTTCCAGAGACTGAGGTGAGGTTGACTGGTCTGCAGTTCCCTGGATCCTTCTTTTTCCCTTTCTTAAATATGGGCACTATGTTTGCACCTCTCCTGCTTACTCTACTTCCAGGTCTCCTTGCTAAAATCAAGATGCACCACATCCACAGAGCCTATCTCATCATAGAAGGCAGTCGGACTGGCCAGGCATGACTTGCCCCTGGTGAATCCATGCTGATTGTTTCTAATCACGTTCGTCTCCAAGTGCTTAGAAATGGATTCCTTGAGGATCTGCTCCATGATTTTTCCAGAGACTGAGGTGAGGTTGACTGGTCTGCAGTTCCCTGGATCCTTCTTTTTCCCTTTCTTAAATATGGGCACTATGTTTGCACCTCTCCTGCTTACTCTACTTCCAGGTCTCCCACTTCCCCCAGGGCTTTGGTCTCCATCCCCTGGTGACCCTAGTTTAAAGCCCTCCTAACTGGGTTAGCAAGCCTGTCCGTGAGGTTGCTCTTCCCTTTCTTCATCAGGTGGATCCCATCTCTTCCCAGCAATCCTTTTTGGAAGAACATCCCATGGTCAAAGAAGCCAAATCCCTGTTGGTGACACCAACTGTGCAGACAGGTGTTGATCTGCAGGATGCACCTACTCCTGCCCGGGTCCTTTCCCTTGACAGGAAAGATTGGTGAGAACACAACCCGAGCCTCAGGCACCCTCACCCTTGCACACAGAGCCCTGTAGTCACTTTTGATACACTCAGGGCAGTATCATTGGTACCCACATGGATGAGCAGCATGGGGTCAGAGGGCCAGATGAGCTTCAGTAGTCCCTCTGTGACATCTTGGACCCTGGCTCTCAACAAGCAGAAGACCTCCCAAGACCTGCATCTGCATTTCCTCACAGTAGGGAGCCACTACAACAAATACTCATGCCAATAGCCAGGGAGATTAAAATGGTCATTTGTCTTGGTCAGTGAATCTTAACTAGGGTGCTGGCACCCTGGGGTGCCTTGATATCCTGTTAAGGGTATTGCACTGAGGAGCACAATATTAGCACTGTTGGGTGTGCACCCATGATTCACAAGATAAACCCAGAGATCTCAAATAAGAATTCATAGCATTAAAAACCATCTGACCTATTGAGGTCTTTCTGAGTTCTTTGCAACAGAAGAATTGCTCTATTACGTTTCTTTAGTCAAAAATCAAGTGAAAACAGAACTGTTATTTCCCAAGGGGTGTCTTGAGTCTAAAAAGGTTAAGAACTACTGGTCTAGGTAAATATCACAGCTACATGTGCTGTCACCAGTCAAGTGCAATACACAAGCGTGTTTGTACATTCAGAAGCCCAGAAATATCTCCTTTAATATCTTTTCAAGGGATCTCCATGATGTCCTGTGTAGTACTTTGACTCTGCTTTGGAGGAATCCAAGGTTGAATCAACCCTATTATGTGTTGACCCTCTGACTTCAGGCAGTCTAGGTGTGGGGAACCTGAGGCTTGATGTACAGACCCGTGTGTTCCAGCTATAGTTCTAACTCATTGCTTTCTCTTTCCCCAGGAGAGCCGTAACCTGTTTTGCTGCCTGTACCGTTCCTGGTGCCACAACCCTGTGACAACTGTGTCCCTCTGCTTCCTCACCCAGAACTACAAACATGCCTATGACCTCATCCAGAAGTTGTATCCTTTTAAAGGGCTCCACTCTCTGTTTCTTAAGAGTAGATCAGGGGAGGAAAGTAGGTGGGTCTACAAGCGGCGTAACATCATGTAGCCTAAACAAGGCAGCAGACATACTGGGACAACTCACTGTAGCTCACAAGGTCAAAGGGTGATGATCCAGCCTTGCACTGTTCTCATAACAAAAGTTGGATGAGTTTAAACCGCTGATTAAAGGTGGTCTGATCAAGGACATTCACCATCCACAGGTCAGAAAAGAGCCCCTGTTTTTCCCAGTCTGTGTATTGTTTGCTTCTCTTGAGAAGAGGGCTGCAGTGAGGCACCTGTCTTTGCTGTGTCATCTTTGACTTTTACAAGATATGAATAGTTCTGAATGGGTTTCAGACTCTCCAGTGATTTAGTAACAGCCAATGAGGCTTTTTCAAACAAGTGAAGCCAAAGGGACCTGCATTCAGGATGTTGAATGAGAGGATAGCTGCTCAGTCAGCAGTTTAGTTGTAGTAGAGCTTCTCAGTGCCCTTGAGTGGAAGCATGGAGTTCTCAGCAGTTTGCTAGCTGAAGACAGCTTGTGAAACCAGTTCCCTTTCCAATGGGTGGTGGAGAAAGAATGAGCCAGAACTTGAGGCTTTCATCCTAAGGGAGAAAGAATTGCATAGTGATTAACAAAGATACTGACCCTGCGCCAGTACTGGGAAGCACTTATCACTGCATCCCTGAGTGGGGAGGTCAGGCCCACAGAGTTTCTGTTGACACTCATCTCTGGCTGTTATGGAAAATAAACCATCTTGGGAAGGAAAGTCCATTTTTCGTGCCTGGGTTCAAAAAGAGCAATGATTGGGGCTGCCACCACACACTTCTTCACTAGCTCTAAGGGCAGTAGAAGATGCAGAAGAGCCCAAGCTCAGAGGGCAGCAGGGATGGGCATACACAGCTCCTTGGGCCAGCAAGGGTATAGGTGCCCAGTGGAGAGAACATGCTTCACTGTTGGGGGTGGAGGGGAGTGTCTGTCATTGTTTGTAGTACTAAAGTGCTTATCTCTTCCAGTCAGGGCACCATTGCTAGGTGCTGTATGTGCACAGAATGACCATCACTGCTGCACAGTCTCATTCTTAGGCCCCTGTTCTGTTCTGGGGAAGGGGAGGTTGCCATGCCTGAGTGGCAGCACCCACTTCTGTTAGGAGAAAAATGGCTGAATCCATGTTCTAGCCAGTAGGAGAGGTGAGCCTGCCATGGGCTGTGCTGCAAGGGAGAGATCAGATGTATGGGAAGGCTCCCTTACATGCTTGAGGGTCCGGGGCTGCTCCTGGCACTGCCATTCAAGGATCAGACCTATATGATGTCCCCCAAACAGCCATAGCTATGGCTCTGGTCCTTGGAGACCTGACTAGACAGGAGCAGTGACAGTATGCATCTGGGGCAGGCAATTATTTTGGGCGGAGGGCTGCTTACCCAGTTTTGGCAGGCTGTCGAGGGCTGCATGGGTAGCCCTGCCCCTGGGCATCATCTTGGGACCAATGTCCCAGGGCCAGCACCAGTGGGGCCCAAAGCAGGGCACAGGCTGGCAGAGGTCTGTGGAGCTGGGCTGAGCTGCACCAGCTAGGGTGGGGGGGAGCTGGCCCGGCTCCATAGAGCCCCTGCCAGCTGGGACCCTACGCTCCTGCCACCCTGCTCTGGTCCCCGCTGGCACTGGCCCCGGGACACGGGTGCAGGCCCTGTGCTCCCACTGGCTCCTGTACCTGCTCACTCCCAGTGCCCCCCAACCCCCGCGGTACAGGTGGGGGGCAGCACACAGCCCCGACCCCACACTCACCAGCAGAGAAGGAGCTGGTGCTGAGCATGGGGAAAAGCGGCCCCTCGTCAACCCCATGGCCGGTGCTCTCTGCTGCAGGCACTCGTGGCCCACGCGGGGCTGTCTGGGGCAGGCCCAAGCACGGCCCACGCG
>NW_005841949.1:1441921-1457284 GCF_000455745.1 Alligator sinensis | reverse complement strand
CCCCCCCCCGCACCCTTACCTGGGGTTCTGGCACGGAGCAGCCACGTGGTCCCAGGGCAGAAGCCCCTACTGGGGCTTTCGGCTGTGGGGTGCAGACCCTACTGTTGTGGGAGCCTGCCAGACTTCCCCTGGGTCCTGCAGCCCTTGGTTCCTGTCATTTTTTACAGGAGCCAAGGGCAGATAAAAAATTTAGAAAATTAATATTTAGGGGCCCTGTGGGCCGGATAGAATGGCCTTGCGGGCCGTATTTTGCCCACCCTGGTATACATTCTCTGAGAGTCCAGGGCTTGCCCATGCATGCGATCAAGCAATAATTGCTGGTTGCACAGCTGGAAAAGCCCCTTCTACACGAGCCCTAGCTCCCTGCTCCCTGCTGCAGCCATCTGTTACCTAAGGAATCCTCCTTGCCGAGGGACCTTAATTAAAGGAGGTGGACACATTTCCTGGCCACAGTCCAGATATCTTTTCTTTGCATAACATTTTGTGGGTGTAAAGAGAGGAAAGCCCAGTGCAGAGCTTCTTTGCCGGCAAGGAGTTAGGTGGCTCCATAGAGCCTTCTTATGAACTCCTCCCTCTGAGAAGATAAGGACTCCATGTTTACACATAGCCCTGTGCCAAAGAGAGACTCTCCTTTCCTTTCAGCTGTCAGGGGCCCTGGATTCCCTTAAGTTGGGGGCACTTCACACAGTTTCTTTTTGTGTTTTTAAAGCTCAGCCATTGGGCCATGTGGGAGGAGGGTTGAGGAGGGAGTTGCAGGCCCCAGGCCTCTGCTCAGTAAATGGCTGGGAGCACTCTGCCCAGCTAACTGCTGTCAGCTGACCGTCCCCCCCCTCCAAGGCTTCAGCCTCATGAGCTGCAGCTCAGTTGCTGCTGCTGTTTGTATTGCTATTTATAGCTCTGTTCCAGGCCCTGTTGTGCTAGGCAGGATACAAAGTAGGAAGCCTAGGTCCCTGCTGGGAGGAGCTCTCTCTGAGATACTGTTGCCATCATATATTTCTGGTGGCAATAGACAGACAAGGTTCCTTGGGTGAATTTGATATCTTTTATTAGACCAACCCAAATGGTTGGAGAATAGTTATTAAGCAAGCTTTCAGGTTCAAAAACCCTTCGTCAGGCTAAGGAAGCTGCAGCAGTACTGGTGGCAATAGAGATGCTATCAAATACAGCAAGGCAGCCTTTCAGTCTGTGTAGCTCTGCCTGGGCTCCAGATGTAGTCTGGTTGCAGCATGGTTACAACCCAACCATGTTAGAACATGAGGTTCACCCCAATCTTGTGTGGATGGAAAAATAATATTGTCCCACTTGTGTTCAAGCAAGGCTATAACTGCAGCACCAGTGGAACCCAGCAGCCCTTTGGACTGTTCTGTATCTGCTGCTTTTGTTTTATTTTTACCTTCCACTCAAGTACAGGAGGTGAGCAAACAGTCGTCTCCCTTCCCCGTGACCCCCTAGCTCCCCTTGGCCAGAGCGTAGCCTCAGTCACTAGCATAACGTGAGGTTTTTTGGGTTTTTTTGTTGTTGTTTGTTTTGGGGGGGGGCATTCTGTGCTGGATCCTCTGTTTGCCTCGCTTCCAGTGTCTCAGGAATGCTTCCTTGTTTAGCAAGTCCTGGGAGGAGGCAACGGCTGAGGCTTTGCTGGCAAGGCTGAGACCAGTTCTCTGCGGTTCTCCAGTGGTTCCATTGACATCACTATTTAGGTTTGAATGTAATGATTATTTCCACGTGCCAGCAAAATATGAAAGTCCCTAAGTATATTTCCATAAGCACAAGCTTAATAATCTAAATTACCCTCTCTAATGCACTTCAAAGTTTATCTTAGGTGCTAAGAACACTTTGGATCAGTGCAGTAAGAGCACTGTATACTTCCAAAGGTCAGCTGTGTATAAAATCACTTTAAACCACTTTGCTTTTTTTTCACATAGAGTTGCTTGCAATGATATACCTGGCCTGGATTTTATAAAGCTTCTGCTGTCTTAAAGGACATCCTGACTTTCCCCCATCTTTTGACTGCTGGGGTACTGGAGACCCGCTCAGCCTGAAGAGCTGATGCTCCAGGTCCCCTTCCACCCTCCCTCAACCTTGTCACTGAGTCTCTGCTAGAGTGTTTAAATATCTCACTGGTGAGATTTTCCTCAGCTTCCTGTAGGAGCCAGCTGTTTACTAGGTGCTGATACAGGTAAAGAGGAAGAGACTAGTATTTGTGTTGAAAGTGTCTCAGGCTTGTGCTGAGTAGAAACCTGAACAAGCTCTAATGGAGATTTTGGAGTCACATTCTGTCCCTTCACTAAGACTTTGGAAGAGAGCGATCAGAGGCCAAAGCAGAGTGCAGCAGAAGAGGCCCCAGACTGGCACCTGAATGCTTGTACCCTCTGCTGGGCAGCTGCCTGTGCAGGTATGGGAGACATAAGGGATGCAGCATTTGGGGTCTCCTGTGCTGCCCAGTTCCTTCTGGAAGGCAAGCCCTGATGTGTAGTGCAAACTGGGCAGTAACTGATCCTATCCAAAAGAGAAACGGGGGAATCTGAAAGAGTTGCCAGCACATGAGTTCTGCTGCTGCAAAAGGCCTCTTTTGGGCTACCTGAACTGTGGCCAGCATGTACCATGGCTACACCCTTCTCTCAAAAAAGATAAATGTCCTTAACTAACATCTCCAGTGGGGACCTGGAAGTCACAGTGGATTTCCTCACAGAGGTAGACAAGCTGGTACAGCTCATTGAATGTCCAATTTTCACATGTAAGCATCAACTGTAGCCTTTCCAAAGCTTGCTTTGCGATGTGGATGGTGGGGGGGTTCCAAAGTTTGCTTTGCAATATTGGTGGGGGGAGGTACGCATGTGTGCGCTGAGGGAAGGATACAGAGTACACGCATGGTGTGTTCGCGCACTCATGTACTCTGGGCATGTCCCCCCCTGCTCCTTCATCACAAGTGGCAGCACTGCACAAATAAATAGAGCAGAAGTTATGAGACTTTTGCTGTGAGCTGTGCAAGACCTCCAGTAGAACTGCCCATCAGGACATGCTGGATAGCTGCAGAGAAGGGAGCACATGCTGAATATAGGTTAACAGTCCCAATACTGTTAGCTCTAAACAAAGAGGGCAGGGGCACCAAATTGGAGCAAACCGCTTGGATGCCTTTGTGCAGCTACTGTGATGTTGCTCAAGGCAATGACATTGTGTCATTGGTAGCTGCATACGAGTATGAAGATAATGAATATATAAACTCAGTGTGTTATAACGGTGTGGTAGTTTGTTGCAGTTAAGACTAGGAGTCACTTACTGGTTAAAAGACCTGTTCTAAATGCTTGTTGACAAATGTTACAGCTCAGTCTTGAAGTTTGTTGTGCTTCGAGAGAGTGTAAGATGAGACTGCCTGCTGCTTCTAATTTTTAGGTTGCTTAAACAAGGATTCCTGATATACAGTCCCCTTTAAAACAGCAGAAAAGAGCATTTTCCAAAATTGCCTGATTCTGAAGCATCTCTGCTCACACTTGAGACTCAAACTGTGGTTCTGATCCTCCCAACATTGATCTCCACAGCTGAGGATTTATCTTAACCTAATGCACAGAGCCCACTGCCCCCTTCTTGAGGGTGATGGAGTTTATTTTGAAGTTACTCAGGGATATGTTTACAGCTCTGGGTCAATGCATCAGTAATGTGTGCCAAAGAGAATGAAATGTTTGTGGAGGTAGACTATGGTTCGGTTGAGCCAGAGGGTTTTCCGGGCATTATATTGTTACAGTGAGAGAGTGGCTCAGTGACACATGCTATAGTAATTGAACCTGAGAGATGTCCATGTGTTGCACACTTGAACTCTGCCTTTAGCAGCTTTCATGGAATGTGTACTATGCATGCTCCTTGCTCTCTGCCTGCTGTCTGCAGGGGCTTCTATGGGAAATGTTGCCCAGAGACCAAAAGTTCTGGCTTAAAAATAATTTTAAAGGGCTCTGAAATCCATATGCA
This sequence comes from Alligator sinensis, assembly GCF_000455745.1. Lineage (NCBI taxonomy): Eukaryota > Metazoa > Chordata > Crocodylia > Alligatoridae > Alligator > Alligator sinensis. The sequence goes on along the minus strand of NW_005841949.1, from coordinate 1,453,324 downwards.
GATGATGCTCTCCAAGAAATTAAATGTCAAAAATCAAAATTCATTTAAGAAAGATGAAAGACTCCAGCAGGCAGTTCCATCTTGATGAATGGGACTGCGTTTGACCAAAGGAAAGTAGGTCCCCAGGTCATCTGTTTGGAAGGTTCCTGGTACACAGCCTTTACAATATGGCCTGTTTGGTAGCATTTCTATTTTCAAAAGTTCCTTGTTGCTGCAGAGCTAAGGAAGGCAAGTATTTGAGAGTGAGGAATTTGGGGGCAGTGTTGCGAAAGGAGTGTGGGGATTGGGAGGGTGCAAGCTCTGCCCAGTTACCAGCCTTTGCCTTTTTGCGGTCCCGCAGGCAGTGACCCATACTAGTGAAAAGGAGTGTTCAAACACTCTTCACAAACCTAGTCTGACTAGAGCTTTGGCAGAGACATGGGTTTCCAAAATGGTTGTTTTTCCTCTGAAATGTCAGTGACTAAAGGATCACCCTCGAAAAAGCACACTTGCTCTGGGAGCTCAAAAATACTAATGGAGCAGAATCATAAGGGGAAAAGGTTGGGCACCTTCCCTTTCCTTCCTCCCTGAGGGGAAGAGGAGCTTTCTATGTTCTCCATGAAGCCAAGGTGGGGAACTCCTGGACTCACCTTCCCAGGGCACTGCATTCTCCACAGTGGCCAGGAGGGTGGTTTCATATTTCTGTACTGTTGCTTTTGGCTGTTTAACACAGCAATCCAAGGCAGGAGAAGAGAGTCCAGCCAGCATGTTCTGGTTGGTGGAGCCACAAGAAAAAAGACTGAACAGTGTAGTTGGAGAGTTTGCCCAGCTGAGGTGCAAGGGAGTAGAACCTCAGTGGAGTCCATGTTATCGGTGCCAGGGCTATCTGCCATCTCAGGCCCCTGGGGTTTCCTCACTCTGTGAGCACAGTTACCCTCATTAGGAACGGAGCAGCAACCTGGATTCCTGCTTTCCCAGGCTGAACATGTTGTATTGGACCACAGTTGGTGTTGCACTGTATTTATTTCCTTTTTTTGTTTTGGGATTTTTTTTCTCTCAACATTGATGTAAAATCCTGTTATAATTAACCAGCAGAATCACTGGACCAAGTAAAAATTCACTCTTCTGTGTTTGTGGGTGCCAGCATGTCCTGCCTTGGGGCAGTGGATTCCTAGGGTGCGATCTGTGATGCTGGGCATGAACGCCCAGCTTTTGGCCCACACTGTCCTCAGTATGGTAGGTAGTCCAGGCAGGAAGTGAACTGGTTTTCTTCTCATAGCTTCTTGATATGCTATGTCTTTGTGTATAATCTGTAATCCCGGCTCTTATCCTGAAGGTCCCAGAGTGTTCAAACTTGGTATGTCAGGGTCATTTCAGCTACAGCTTTACTACAGCCACATCTGGCATGTGGTACAGTGTGAAGGATGAGCACCTGTTCTGTGACTTATGAGTCCCATATGTGACCTGGTTATTGGGATGTTTATGATATGAACACGTTGGTTTAGCTGAATAGGAGGGCTGTTGGAAAGTTAAGTCAGAAATGAAACAAAGACAGGGCAAGACAACTCCAACTAAACACTTTGGGACAGTTGAAACCAGGTCTGAGCTCTTAACACCTTCTGGACTCCTTCCAACTTATACAAGCTTGTTTTTCTGGGAATGAACCAATTTAAAGGACTATAAGCAGTTAAGTCTCCCCTTATCTAGGGGCTTGGCATTTGAAGGGGAACAGAGGATCCCTAGATCCCCAAAGATGTGGATTTGGGGAAGGCACAGGTCTGTTGTGAAGACTGGTCATAGCTCATAGATTCATAGATTGTAGAGTCAGAAAGGGACCACAATGGATCCTTGTGTCTGACCCCCTGCCTCTTGCAGGAAAGAGGACTGAGATCAGATGACCCCAGCCAGGTGACTATCTAGCCTCCTCTTGAAGATCTCCAAGCTAGGTGATAGCACCACCTCTCTTGGAAGCCCATTCCAGATCCTGGCCACCCTTACTGTGAAAAATGTCTTCCTAATATCTAACCTAAATCCACTCTTAACTAGTTTACACCCGTTATTCCTAGGTTTACACCCATTATTCCTAGGTTTACACCCGTTATTCCTAGCTCATTGCAGGCTCCTAAAGAGAAGACCAGCAAGTGCCCAATTGCACTTCCTGGCTGAGCACAGTTGATCCCTAAGGTGTGTGGAACGAAATCCATGTAGCAGATTACCCCAGGAAAGGTAAATATATGCCAGGCATGTCTTAAGGTGGCTGGTAATACTACACAGCAATCCAGGACATATGTAGGTATACACCATATTCAGCTGAACCTGTGTGTTTGGGGGTGGGGGAGTGGGGAGGGGGTTAGCAAGGACAGGATATTAGTTACCCCATGTGGCACTTGGCCAGGACACCAGTTTCAGTACCACCTGCTGTCTCAAAATGAGCCTGGGGATCTTTTATGACCACCAGTGAGTGGCAAAAGAATAATGGCACAGGGGTGAAGTCCGCATGGTTTCTCAGGGATTGTCCAGGCAGTGAGATCTTTTGGACTGGGAGTTCTCCCATGGGCTGTGCTGTCAGCCCCATTGACAGCTAGGCAGCATAGGATCATTCCCAGCAGTCCTCACTTTTAAATGGTCAGGATGTATGTTTCAGTTATCACCCAAAAGATGGCACCTCCAGCAAGATGTGCTCTTTGGGCCATTGGCTCCCTCTGCCTGAGTCAAGTGCACTGCTTCCTGTAGCCCATTGCTGTTCCACGAAGGTTTCCCATTTGCGTTGTGACCCAGCCTAACGTGACTTGACTTCCAGGTTGTGTTGTGTCCTCAGCATGAGGTGACATGCTTACAAGGCATTTCTCTCTAACAGCCTCAATAGGGGGTGGTCTCTTTCCTAGTAACATGCCTGGAGTCATAGCAATAGTCAGTTTCCATAAAGCAGATGGGGCCTTGATTTATACGCTTCTCACAGCCACTGCCAAAAACACGGCTTGTCAGACATTGTCAGGCAGTGACATCAACTCATCACTTGCGTTCCCTCAGATTGGGCCTCAATCCCCAGAGGTGCATAGAGGCACAGGCTCTGCTTTGCCCTTGGCAGCTCTCACCAGTAGGCACTTGCTTGGAACGCTCCCCACAGTGATTCATAGCAGGCCGCTCTGCATGTCATTGCTGTGCTACAGCACAGTCTGCTCCTTTGCTCTCCCCTCCGCGGTTCCATTTGGCCTTATTCTTGCCTAGATCTGAGAGACAGGTCAGCAACATTGACAGGTTCCAGGAGAGGTTTGCAGCAGGTGCTTTTCTTATACATATGTACTTAGTGCCATGGGGTAGAGTGGCCTGACACAAGTTACATACCATGCATGATGGGAATGAAGGGTTGCCAGTCCCAAAGGGCTTAGCCTGCTCCCATGCCTTATGCCTTACTGCGTGTGTCCATAGGCTACTAGTGCTGGGACACTTGCCAAGTGCCAGTGAATCTGCTTCTTTCTGAAGTGCCCTTGCACCTTCATTGCCCTGTGCTATGTTGCATTCAGTGAGCTCCTTATGGTGATCTGGACCTTCTCATGCCAGCTGGCACTGGGCAAGATTCCCTCTCTTCTGGTGTAGGAGTTGCTTTGTGTTTTGCTCCCATATCTCCTCTCCTCGAGCAGCAGATAGATTCCAGCTCTAAATTCTGCCTAAGCTCCCTGGTGCAGCGAATGGGTTGTGATCATGGCATGTGAATTCACCTACTTTCTGCCCAGAGCCTAGATGTCCTTGGGACAGCAGGATGCCTCTTGTCACCTTCGCTGAATAGTTGGGATTGGGCAGGGGTCAGAGAGGTAATAGCCCATCAGGGGTGTGCAGATCTGTGGGAGTTCAGGAGGCTGCATGGCTATGCCACCTATTGCTCCACCCAAGAATAGGTCTGGGACTTGAAATATGCTTACTTCATGCCCTGTTATTGGAGGCAAGCTTGCCTAGTGTGCACTGAGCTCTTCAAGTACATGACGCACAAGCATTTAACCAGTGAGAATTCCTGTCCCAGTCTTGGATTTCCTTCCAGAAGATCGTGCGGCTGGGCAAGATCAATCTCCTTTATCCCATTGTCTCTGTACAGCAAAGACAAATTTTTATTTGCAACATCCCAGCCTGTTGTCATGGAAATCACTCTAATTGTATGAGTTCAGGACTGCAGTTCCCTAGCCAGACATAGAGGGGAGGGGAGATAGGGAGGAGTCAGAAGGGAGAAATAACTTGGGTGCATTAATTAAAGGGCTGCCATCCTACTTGGGAAGTGCATGTGTGCACATCACAAAGCCCTTCCCCTCCCTGCAGCAGAGATGAAACTGCTGGTACTGCCTAAATTCTGGGGGCAGCAGGTGGATGCTGCTGATCCTCTGTCATCAGCTCAGCAAAACTGATGGGAAACCAGTTAACATTAGGCATGTCAGCTGGCGCAGGGAGTTTTGCAATGGATGAGCCAAGGAAGAGAAATGCCCAGGTTTGCTGTGGGAGGAAAAGAGACTTTCCACCTCTCTTACCTGCCTTTTGATCCCTGTTCACAAAGTGATGGTGCATGGTTTCCTCCAGCTTTTCCAGAGCCCAGTGCATGTGAACATTAGCAATTTCTGAGCTGGCCAACCTGAGGACTGCCTGTTTCCAGAAGACAAAGAAGTTCTTGCCCTAGTTCTGAATCCTTCTGAAAGGGGGTCTTGTTGGTATTGGAAGGTGGTGAGGCACATGTGGGAGATGAGATTTTCCAACCAGAGATCTCTGCGTTGCAAAGATGTGTTGGTATCTGGTCCCCATTTCACAAATGAGGGAGTTCAAGATGCTGAGAAGGGCAATGACTTGGCCAGTGCACCTGAGGAGCCAAAGTAAAACCAGCTAGAATGCTGCAAACACCAGTGTTCGAGAACAAGGGATCTGTTTACAACACCTCAGGCCATGCTGAGAAGTGCTGCTGTGAAAACATGCTCCCCACCCTTCCATGTGCACAACTGCGGAAATTTCAGCAGGTCCAATTTTTGGCCCATGAGGCCAGGTACTACTGTATCTCTGGCACATTAATTAGAACAGTGGCTACATTACGCTCAGTGTATGTAGAATGAGAGCAAACGAGCAGGGTGTGTTCCAGTGGCAGGGCTCAGAGTACAGTCTGATTCAGTGTTGATGTCTTCAGGTCCCCTGACTTCTAATACATAGGCATATGAACATGATTTGGCTGACAGATTACCATCCCCTTCCTGTCTGTAATTTTGATCTATAGGCCAGCTTGCCCAACACTAAGGACAGTAAAACAAGCCAGTCTACATGAAGAGAGTTAGAAATGGCAATTTCAGGGAACTGCCAGGCACCTGGTTTCTTTTTCACACTGCTGCTGCTGTGTATGGCTGTCTTAGAGTTGTGCAGATTGTGTTGTGTAGTATCGGTCAATGTTCTGAAGGGCTGTGCCATGTTTACTGCCAACTGTGGTTTTGGTGTAGACTTAGAGGCATTTGCTGTTCCAAAAGGACCAAACTGATGGTACAAACCATATAGCCCTCTGCAGTAACCCTGTACTTGACCAGGGCTGCAGATGATGGTGGTAACTCTGGCAGGGACTGCTTGCTTTCCGCACATTATGTGCTGTTTCTTTTCAGTGCTCACTGTTCAAGGGACTTGAGGTGCAGCTAATCTGAAAAGCAATACTTCAGATGGCATCATGTGTTGCTCCATGTCTGTGACATTGCACAGACTCCAAATCCAATATGCTTAGCCCAGAAGAAAGGAGCTACCTTTTCCTTACTGTCAGAGCTATGGCTTCCACCTAGAATCTGAGTGTCAAGATCATGAGTTCATGGTCTCAGTGCATTGTCCGTAGCAGTAATTTGCTTCCTTTTGTCACGTGTGCAGTTATAATCTTACAGCTGGAACCTGGCAGACAGTTTCCCTTTGATCCCCATGGAAGATGAGCTTGCTAAACTACTGACTCTTTGAATGCAGTGAGATGCAGAAAGCTGCCACTTTTACACAGTCTCTTTGCAGAACACAACTATACCTCAAACCATGGGCAGTCTTGCTCAAAAGGCAGTAAACGGGTATGTACTTGGTCAGGACAGGGAACCTATCCGGGATGCTGGAGTCTACTGTCAATGGTCAGTTTTCTCCAAGGCAGTGTCTTCAGAAGGGGGTCGCCTGCTTGTCCTTCTGTTTCCGTAGGTTGGGTGCTGGATGAGAGGGCACCCCTGAGGGTCACGCTTCACTGCCTTTTATCCCTTCTCTGGCAAACTTGTGTGATCCCCCAGCATCATCTTGGCTGTCCAGTCTGGAGGTCGCTGTCCCGCGTGGGTCTTGAGTAGTGCATGACAGCTGTCAGTCATGGTCAGTAGGGTTTCACCTGATGGTGCAGTTTTGGAAGTCCACCCTTGACTTATTGTGACTGTGTTGTTGCAGGTTTCAGGTGGCTTGATTAGCTTAAAATGTCTTGTAGAGTAGAGTTTTGTAATGGTAAGTTTCTCTGGCTAGGCTATTGTCAATTCACAGCCAGAGGCTCTTGCTTTGCCATTCAATTATCTACTGATTCATACATACTCGCATTCACTCAGGGGGACCAGCCCAAATCAGCAATACAGTTCCAGTGATTACAATTCCAATGCATTCTTATAATAATCATTTTAGTAATACAAGGTATGACTTACTGTAAAGAATACATTTGTTAAAAGTTAAAAGGTATAAAACATAAAATACAGAATGCCAGGGTAAAGATGAGACAGATGAAATATAAAAAGAAATATACCTTAATCAATAAATGCAAATGTGAGGTAGTGAGGATTAACAGCCACTGGGGACAATAAGTGAGTTAGGTTAGATGCAGTGGACTGATTTAGCATAAACTTTAGACAGATATGGGAAGTTTGCTTTGGGAAATAGGTTTTAATCAAAGGGGGAACGTGTTCACCAGGATATATTTACAGTCATGCTTTCAATGCACCTTGGCTTTTCTTGTCTCTTACAGGCTTTTCTTTAAGTGGATATTTTAGTTCTTTTGTTTTCTGTAGTGACACTTAGCTCAATTGATATGTAGTGATTTGTGGGTTTCTCCTACAGAAAGCCACTTCAGCTTTCTGGCTTGCTCCAAACTTTGCCACACCCATGCAATGAGTGTGCTAGGTCTCTGCCAGTACTTAGAAGGAAAAATAAATGCACAAAATTGGGCGAGGGGTGTAGGCAAGAAAGGGCTTCTTGTTACAGAAGCACCACATCGTGGAAGAGGAAGGTCGGTAGAGCAAGCAGCCTGGTGGCATTGTGACTGCCTCTTACGATGTCAGAAGAAGAAGCCTGCCCAGTCACTGCCTGCATGCTGAAGCTACAATCGGGAGTCTCTGGAGTAGGGAATAATGAATATTCCCTCTGGAAATGGAACTGGCAGAGTTCCTCTTTCAGAGTTACCTTGATGGAAGCAGGTCCACAGCACTAGTGTGGTGTGGCCTTGGACCTATTGGGAGATGTTGGTAAAGAAGTTCCCAGTCGCTGTCTGGACCTAGCAGATTGGTAGCAAAGGCTCTGGGTACTGGATGGAATATAAGTTCTGTTTCACTTCCTTTGCACACTTGTCTGTTTGGCTACAGATCTTCGCCTGCAGCTGCTGGATGTGAAAAATAATCCCTACCTGATCAAGGCTCTCTATGGGCTGCTGATGCTGCTGCCCCAGAGCAGTGCCTTCCAGCTCCTCTCCCACCGCCTGCAGTGTGTGCCCAACCCTGAGCTCATGCAGACCACGTAAGTAGTGTGCTAGTCTGGCTCCACAGCTCCATGGGGTGGAGGTGGGAGGGAGCCATTCTGCTGCTCTTCGTATGGAGGAGAGATTACTTTGTGGGGAGATTACCCCCTAGAGCACAGTTTAGCTTATACTGGTTAGATGGCAAGAGGTGTGGGCAGAAGGGTGCAGTTGTGGATGGCAGCTCTGAATAAGGAGCATCTCTGACAAGTCATTGGGCAGTCAGGGTTCCTGTGCCTTTTGACATGCTCTGCATCCAGGGAGCATAGTATGCCAGTTACATGTGTGCAGGCATGCTCAGCTCCTGTTTATGGTGCATAAAGACTGTTCCAAGCCAGGTATGGGGCCTTGCTTGAGAGGTGACAGATCCTCTCCAACCCTCACTGGTGAGCAGGGTGTCCAGCCTGAGGGCCCCCCTTGAGCTGCAGCCACCATCACAGCTGCCCACTGGGGCTTGATGCATCTTCCTCGCCCTGCATCGTGGAGCGCACGCTCGGGTTTTGTCTATATTTGGTAACCCTGGGAGGGTTGTGCCTCATCCACAGGCATTTGGCATCTGGGATGGAAAATTTCACTTGTGGGGTCGCCATGGAAACGAGCAGAGCCATGGAGAAGGTTTACACTGAACAGAGAAGATGCAGCTCCTGTCAGCTGCCATGGGCTGCTTGGAGCCTCTCCCACAGGCCCGTTAAGCTGAGCTCCCTGCAAGAAGCTGTCCTTGTGCATGCCAGCATTAGGCTCCACAGGCAATGCTCCATCCTCCTTAGCTGCCTGGTTGTGGGAGCCACTTTGGCTCCCCGTACTCACTGAGGATGGCACCTGCTAGCTTGCCTGTCTTTTGCATCCGGGCTCACCCATCTGAGCACTTGTCCTGTGGGAGCCTTGATTAGGAGCCCAGCTAGTGTCACCCTTAGCTACTCAGCCTCTTCTTTCCTGCCCTTCTCCCCCTCCTGCCCCCCACACTTCCTCCCGGCAATCTCCCAGCAAATGCACCTGCCTTTGGTTCCACAAGAGCTCAGAATGGATATGCATAATTCTCCTCTGTGACTTTCCTGTCTGAGATTTACAGAGGCATTGCTCAGGGCAGGTGTTTGAGGAGTCAGTCATGCAGGTGGGATTGGAAGGCCGCTTTGTGGAACCTTGCCTGAAAGCTCTGGGCAGGCGGTTGGCTGGGCTGTTGTAGGTGCCATAAGGCTCGTTTTGTTGATGACCCACCACCTGCGTGCCCATTGATGACCTGACCTGTTCTGTCCTGCCACAGGCAGCAGGCTCTCCACAGCACCCTGTGACTCTGGGGAGTGGGGGGCACACACAGGGAGGGTGTAGCTGTCCCCAAAGTATAGAGGCTGGCATTCTTCAGGGAAGAGCTAGAGACCAGGGCTTTTCTGGTTGCTCTGTTTTTCAGGCACATAAAAGGTGATGGGGAGCAGTCTGCCATGCCTGGGCTATAGACAGGAGGGAGGAGCCAGTGGTGAGTCCTGCCCTGGAAAGATGAAGGTTGTGATGCTGGCTGTAGGTGAAGGGGGAGCTAGAATAATGTGGACAGCCCTCAGTAAGCAGTGTATGGAAAAGGGTAGCAACCAGCCCTCCCTCCCTCCCTCCCAGTTTGGTGCCATTGTTTGGACATTCTCCATCAGAGGTCAAAATCTCTGGAGCAGATTGTGCTCAGCAGAGCCAGGATGGAAGGCATGCAGGTCAGGCAAACCTTCCTGGGAAAGGGAACTATCACATGCCTGGAGTCCCTAGCAGGTTCTCAGGGCTCTTTGTTCTCCTAAAACTGCCAGGCAATGAGATTTCTTGCCTCAACTTCTTTTAGCAACTTTGACATGCTGCTTGCCAAAGTACCTCCATCCCAGGGCAGGTCAGCGATACACTCTTGGTCCAAGAGCTGCTCCCACAGCCCAGACAAATGAGTAGGAAAGAAAACTCCCTACGAGAGGCATATCCCTCCTCTGATGAGCTATAAAAAGAGAGTTAGTTCCAAGATGTATAGCTTTGGAAAACCCAGTAGCCCAATTCCTTCCCTTTTAACTAGACCCCGTGGCTGGCTTTTAATCAGTCTTCCTGCTCCCCAACACGTGTGCTCAGGACCACATGCCTCTGCATGCAGCCAGCACTGTGAGCAGCCTGACTTTTTATTCTGATGGTTTTGAGCAGTTTTTTATTAGCATGTTTTCTTGTTTTTTTCCCCTTGCCTTTGCCCCTGACTGCCAGGTTTTGGGAGCAGTCGAGCTGTCAGACAGCCTGAGCATCTGATTAACTGTGACCTACATTCCTTTAAACATCAGAGTCTGTTTTCAGAACAGACGAAAGCAAGCTGCCCCTCCCTGGGGAAGTCAGCTGGGCCCAGAGCAAGCCATGGAGGGGAAAGGTGTCAGCCTAGAGGAATCTCAGGGTTTCTTTCCCCCACACCCCCTTCCACCCTTGAAGGCACCATGTCTTTTTTGTTTGCGTTTTCCTACGGGCCAGATCAGGGGTTTAAGTTTCTCAGCTGAGAGGACTGCTGCCATTGTTCCCAGTTTCCCAGTCCATCACCCAGCCTTAGGTTAATCTTTTAATCTAAGAGGAGGGGTCAGCACAGTAAAGAACCACTTCCCTTCTCCCTATGCATATCGCAGCAACGCTTTCCCTGCATGAGAGCACCGTGGCCTGGATAGACCACAAAGGGTGAGGGGGAATGGAGACATGGGTGAAGTGATTCATCGAACTGTCACCTGCTGCAGTGCAGAGTCTGCCTCCATCTCAACTTTGTAGCTACCCTTCTGTCTTCCACAAAGAAACCCAGACTGGGTGCTTTACTCTCCTTACCTCAGCCTGCAAATGGTGTGCCTAGGAATCCAGGGGCAACGAGCAACCTTTGCACACCTTTGGCTTGTTTGCTTCATGGACCTACCTCGTTGCTGGGCACCCTCTGTGACTGGGGGAGCACATGCCAGCCCTTCATAAATCAGGCATAAACCTTCATAAACTAGGCTTTGCTCTCCAGTCAGAGGAATTGCAAGTTCACGTTACTTCTCGGCAGGCAGCCCTGCCAGCCAAGTTACCTGCATCCCATTTACAGCCACAGAACCCAACTAGCATGTTCTAGCACTGCCAAGGACACGGTGATAACCCTGATTTAAAATACAATGGCCACAGCTGACAGACCGTTGTACCTGACACCCTGGTCATGCAGAATCCTGCTAGTGCAGGGGTGGACAATTATTTTGGGCAGAGGGCCGCTTACTGAGTTTTGGCAAGCCATCGAGGGCCATGTGACAGGCAGCCCAAGGCAGATAAAGAATTTAGAAAATTAATATTAAGGCGCCCCGCGGGCTGGATAGAATGGCCTGGCAGGCCACATCTGGCTCCCAGGCTGCATTTTGCCCACCCCTGTGCTAGTGGCACCACCTTCTCTGACCCAATCTAGATGGGCCCCTGGGTGGGCCCAGTTATCTGCAGCAGGACTAAGTGGCTTTGTCCCACTGATTGCCTCTGTGAAAGAAGAAAGGAGAGTCCTTGAGGTCCCTGGAACATTAGTCACTTCCTCAGCAGGAGGGAGCAATGCTCATATGTAGTGAACTCAGTGCTGTCCTTGTAGCCCCCTTCTAACACAGTTCAGTGATCCATGAAGAAGGCCCAGGTGGAAAGGCTGCCACCCCTTTCTATTTTCCCCTGTAAACAGGAAGGAGATTCTTTCAGCAGAGTCTGAT
>NW_005841949.1:1423979-1441890 GCF_000455745.1 Alligator sinensis | reverse complement strand
TCAGCAGGAGAATTGTCCAGCTGAAGCTGCTCAGCTCTGGCTGTCTGAGCTGTTGAGACACATTCTCTGCTTCTGTCAGCAGTGTGGTGAGAAGCAGGGGGGTGCTTTGGTGACCATGGTGCTAAAACTTCAGTGCTGGGGGAGCAGGAATGCTGTTTCTTCTTGCCCTTCCAAGATCATCAAAGCCAAGCCAGCTTGCATTGCTTATGCCTTGTCTTTCCTCCCCCAAGGCCTTTAAATCACCTTTCCATGGATTTTATTGAACCACCAAATATATAAGCAGGCCTCTCCCCTGAATATCTAGGCCAGGGAAAACTTGTCCTCCTGCTAGTGTCTCCAAACTGTGGCCCCTGCTGCTCCCTCCCTATTCTGGAATGGACTTCCTAGGGGTGGAAAGCAGAATTTCGGACACCAAAGCTAGCAAGGGGTGGGAGATAGCCTGCCTCGCACTGTTCTGCAGTTTGGCTCCTAATCCTGGTTAATCCCAAGGAAACAAACCGTCTTTGTGATCTGGCCAATCCAAGCTGAAAATAAACCTACAGGAAGAATCCAGGCAGAGGCAAAATGGAGTCTGTGAAAGAGCTGGGGGATGGGGGCAGAGCGGGTGTTTGGAGTTGTGGGGAGGTTACAGTGTTTGTTTTCTTGCCTGAAGAAGCATTACCTTAAATACTGGTTTATTAATGCCTCTCATATTTTCCCTTCTGGGGCTGACCATGCTTTGGGCAAGGCAGGTATTTGACCATACGTTTCCATCCCTGCAGAAACCCTAGTCTACATTTCTCTTTGTATGCAACATTCTTGTGTCGCCCAAGGAAGTGGTTAGGTGTCCGTGTACTTGTGGGGTTTTGCTACTTGTCCTGCCCCAGCCTCAGAGAGAGTTTCACAAAGCTGGAGAAGTCCTTCACAAAGGTGTAGATGCTCCAGCTTTGCCTCTCTTTGTCTTGTGATTTTGAAGCTTCAGCATGTATCTCACTCTCATGGCTTCCTGGAAGGGCACGAGTTTGTCCCTGGTGATCTCCTTTGCTTTGCTGCCACTGTGTCCTTATGTGTTGGTTAAATGCTGGTGGTGTCCCACTAAGCTGTTAACCTGAGGGAGAAGGCCTGAGTCGGGAATGGTAATGCGTGATGCAGATTGGAGGGGGAACAGCGTGCAGGGCTGGACACAAAACCAGACAGGCTGAGGCTCTGTGAGAATCCTGCCCCCTGGCAGCATGGCCTGACTGCCTACTCCACAGCCCAAGCAACCTTGTCTCTTGCAGGGAGAGGCTTCTACCTCTCCCATGCTCTTAGTTGCTATCTGTGTGGCACACAAATGTCCCACCATGCCCTAACCCTTACCTGAGGCAGCGTCTCTAGCTAGGGTGTCTGGCTCTGAGCATCCTCCTGTTCCAAGATAAGTTTGTCTCCTTTTCCTGGCTTTCCTCGCATCCATCTTCCACCGTACTTCCCCCAGGCTGTCACACCCAGCCATCAGTCAAACTGGAGCCCTCCCTGGTGCTATGCAACAACAAGGCCCTCACATTTCCTCAGCGCCAGCCCCAGCTCCTGGCTCCAGTAACAACCTTTTCCTCTGGCTTGGCCTGACATCACTGTGCAAGCAGGCCGTTCCTCCCACTGTCCCAGGGCACTGACCCACAGAGCAGCTGCCTGCTGCTCATTTGTCAGAGAGAGGGAGTCGCAAACAGGAAATGCCTTGCAGCGCGTACCCAAGCCAGGACGCAGGCTCTCTCTCACATACCCCAGGATTAGAACGGCAGCATGTTGCCAGAGGCTCGTTGGCAGCCCCAGCCCAGGAGGGCACGTGGGTAGCACGTGGGCTGACCAGGCTGGAGATGCCCAGAGAATGCGGCTCTCTCTGAGGCAGCCCAGCCCAGGCTTGTCAGAGCAGAGGAGGTGGAGGGAGTAACCAGCAGCCTATGCCAGGGCCAGACCTGGTGTCTTGTCAGTGCTGCCCTGTGCTCCAGAGCTCTGTGCAGTAGGGCTGTGTGAAAAAGCACACTTCTGATTTGACTTCCGTTTTGATGATTCGACAAAACAGTTTCATTTTGTTTCAAAAGCACTGTTCCATTTCGTTTTGTAAAACTGTTTTGCTGTTTAGATGTTTCGCCCATAGGTTATTATTGGGAAACAAAATGCAGCCGGCAAGCAGGTCAGGGTCTTGCCTACACCTCCGGGAGGGCTGCCAGGGCTGTACCGGAGTCCTCCCTTGATCTGCCTGCCAGATGAGAGAAGCCTGGTGATGCCGCCTGGGACCAGCACCTGGAAGAACGCTGCTGCCGTCGGTCCCAGGCAGCAGCACCCAGCTCCTCTCATCCGGCAGGCAGATCAGGGGCTCACCCACACCCCTGGGAGGGCTGCTGAAGTTGTATTGGAGTCCTCCCAGGGGTGCGGGCCCCCAATCTGCTTGCCAGATGACAGACTGGCACTGGGCACAGCCCACACCCAGCACCGGGAAGATCTTTGCTGCCACTGGCCCCAGGCAGCAGCACCTGGCTCCTGCCACCCAGCAGGCAGATCAGGGGCACACACCTCCAGGAGGACTCTGGCACAGCCCTCCTGGGGGTGCTGGCAGGCCCCTGATCTGCCTGCCGGGTGACAGGAGCCGGGTTCTGCTGCCTGGGACCAGTGGGGCCAGGGCAGATCAGCTCGTGCGGGGACCTGGTGCCCCGATCCTGGGACGGAGGAGGGTCCCCACACGAGCTGACCTGCCCCAGGCCCCGCACCCACCTGGAGCATGGTACGGCTACCTGACAGCATCACAGCTAACTGTTCACCTGAAAACTTGTGTTTTATTTCTGGGTGTATCATTTATGTGCTTAGCTGAGTAACATCACTGTCCTGTGCTCCAGTTTTCATACATATAAAATGAAGGAGAAGACGGAGTGACATTAGCTGCCTTTCCTTGTAAAGTGCTTGGAGATCTGCAGATAAGAAATGCAAAGAGCTGAAGCACCACTATAATGTGTGCAGGAACTAGAGCAGAGAGTCCTGGGGTGGGGGTAATTTGGGCTCATGTGATTGTTAAAGTGCGCCAGGTGTGCTATGCAAACACTATGATGGTGGTGCCACATGAGAACGTGGCTTGGTCTTGCCAGTATGGGGCCAGGGCAGATCAGCTCATGCGGGAACCCTCCCCTGCCCCGAGATCGGGGTGGTGAGTCCCCGCACAAGCTGATCTGTCCAGGCCCCATACCAGAGCCAGCTTGAGATGGGTGTGGGGCCTGGGGCAGATCAGCTCGTGCGGGGACCCTCCCCCACCCTGGGGTCGGGCCAGTGGGTTCCTGCACGAGCTGATCTGCCCCAGGCAGCAGCACCCGGCTCCTGTCACCCGGCAGGCAGAGCAGGGGCCCGCCAGCACCCCCAGGAGGGCTGAGGGGGCTGTACCAGAGTCCTCCGGGGGGGTGCAGGCAAGCTCCCGATCTGCCTGCCGGATGACAGGAGGCAGGTGCTGTCAACTGGGACCGGCGCTGAAGCCAGTAAGCCTGACTTTGAAACTTTCAAAACATTTAGTGTTCCCTTGTTCCATTTTGCAGCTGTTTTGAAGGCTTTTGTTTCATTTCGATTTCGCTGTTTTGATCTCAAAACACATTGAAACAGCTTTGAAATGAAACGCTGGGCGACATTTCGCACAGCCCTGCTGTCCAGCTGGCCAGGAGTGCCTCTCCTGGCCTTCTAGCTTGGAACCTCTGTGGAGCCAACCAAGCCAGGTCTTGTTGGTCAGAGCCTGTGGAGGAGGCTCCTGTTCTCATGAGACTGAAGCAAACACTTAACCCCAGCTCTCAAGCAGGAGGGCACTAGTGTGTTTTGTTCCTCCACAAGTCCCATAGCACAAGGGGCTTTTCTTTGACTAATAGCTTCCTCTTAGCCGGCTTCCTGTCAGCTCCAAGAGACAGCAGCAAGGACCAGTGGGCAAAGCCCAAGCCTGGAAACACAGAGTCACTGGGTAGCGCCACTGACTTCAGACATGGCTTTAGCCAAAGCTTTTAGCCTGGCAGTGCCCCAGGAAGCAGGGCTCACTCCAGTCTGCCTCAGCTTCAATGTTTGCAAGGGGCTTGAAGAGCAAGCCATGCCCCACAGCATAAGGCACGTTCTGGCCTTGCATGTACCTGTTGGCACTGAGTATTACCCTAGGCAGTGCTCCAGCTCCTTCAGGTCCCCAGATAGCAGCCAGCGCAGCCCGGACTACATTTCTAAAGCATCAGCCATCCACCCAACCTCCTGGGGCCTGGCATGGCCTGGAGTAGGAGTAGTTTGAATCCTCCTTGTTGATGGAGAAGCACTGGCAGTGCCTTGAGCTATTGTGAGTGCAGGCAGTGCCCTCAGAGACAGGGTGTTCTCTGGCTTTCACGCTGAGGATTTGTTTTGTAAGAGCTGGGCTCACGGCAGACACTCCCCGTATACTATACCCAGGAGCCATGTACTAGATTGGAGCAGCAGGCCTGTTGTTTACCCTGCCTTTCCCACTCCTTCCCATGTGCTTGTCTAGTTCATCAGGAGCAAGGAGGGCAGTGCCAGGCCTCTGCCTAGGTACCTGGATGCCTCCTCTTTCTTCCCCACCCCCTGCTTCTGAGCTGCCATAAATCTGCACATACTTGTAATGCCCCTTTGGCCAGCAGCTGCCTTGTGAAGGGTGGGGCAGCTTTTCATGGTGTAAAGCAGTGGCTGCCCACCCTGGGAGCAGGGCCCGCTAGCCCGTTGGCTCCTGCGATGCTGCTTGTGGGGCCCTTTGGACATGAAAAATGCTCTCAGGTCTTTGCTTTCTCCCCCAGAGACAGCACCAAGATTGGCCATGGCTTCAAGAAATCACCGGCACCCAACATCGACTATGTGGAGCTGCTGCAGCACTTTGAGAAAGTCCAGAACAAGCACCTAGAAGTGCGGCACCAGCGGGCAGGCCGGGGGGAGCACCTGGACCGGAGGGTCATCCTCTGAGTGCCAAAGCCCTCAGCATGTGTGGAGACTGTAGCTCGGGGAGAGGCCAAGGCAGGGGGAGCCACAGGGACTTAGTGGCTGCAGTGGATTCAGGACATGTGCTCCATTGGGGAGGGAGGACCAGGGCTGTTTGGAACACTCAGCTGGGGAAGGATCTCCACCAGCAATGCTTGCATGCAGGGCACTTTCCTGGAGAAATGTCTGCAAAGCCCAGGACCTGATACCATGCAACCTTTCTCATTATCTCAAAACAAGCTTGTTGGGACCTGTTGGTAGGGAGGTGACTGGAGGAGCCACCAACTCCATCTACCCATCCTTGGACTCGTGCAACAGGGTGAGCTAGCTACTTGCCTTACTAATGCCTCCCCTGTGACAGTCAGCTGATGGCCTAGACTGGCCTTGCCAGTAAAGCCATAGGGCAAATATGTCAGAGGAATTTTCTGGTACCTCCAGCCTGAAAACAAGCGTGCGTGTGATTGGAGGGGCATTACCTCCCTTACTGCCCTGCTGCCCTCCCGCATGTCACCTCCTCCTCAGTCAGCTCTGTGACACTCTTCATGAAGGAAAACAGGTCTCCATAGCTGGCTCCCTGGATCTTGCAGAGGAGCCTCCTCTGACCTCCCCAGGGCAGTGCCAGCAGCATCTAATTCTCCAGTGCTCTTGGCTCTCTGGATCCACATTCCTGTGCGTGTGCATGCACACGTGTATGTGTGTGTGCGTGTCCCTAGCCCCCAGTGTAACTCCCCTCACTGCTGTGCATATGGTGATGCAGCCTTAATTTATAGCTAACCTCAGAGCATTCTACATGTGTGTATATAGAGTCCAAATCAGATTTCTAGCTTGAAAATAGATCTTTGTACCTACAAAAACCCCTCCCCATATCAAAATAAAAGAATGGCGCAGAATGCCTGGTGTGTACCCTTCCTTGGGAATCTCCATCAGTCTGGGGACTTGGGCAGCCCTCTGGGCCCCATTTGACTTCAGCCCTGGGGACCGTGCAGGGCACTTGACTCTCCAGGCCAAGCCCAATATCTGTGCCTCCTTTGTGTTTTGAGACCAGGTCCAAATTTGCCATTTATTTCCCAGGCAAAGGGAGGCAATGCAACCTTCCTTCCACATGGCTAGAGTCTGCCCTTTGCTCAGCATTTGAAATGCACTGAGAGGTTATAACCCATCTCAGCACATGTCCCACTTAGTAAAGATCTGCTGAGAGTTCACAGCCCCAGTGTAACTACTCAAAAGAGCTTTCACAGTGGGGTAAACAGGCAAGAGGTTGGGGTATGGTTGGCCCCCAGCTAGGACCCATAATGTCAGACTGGAGCAACCCAAGGGATCTACTTGATCTGGTGTCCTGCACCCAGCAGTAGCAGCATTCCTCAGGGAAGTCTTCCAGCCCCTCTCTTCACTGTTGGTCGGTTTGTGGTATGAAGCAGGAGGACTTCAGGCTTTGCTGTCCATGGAAATGTCTTATTCTTGTGCTACCCAACTCCTTGCCCATGCTGCAGCTGCCAGATCGTCACCTCTTGTTTGACTGGTTACACCCCAAGTGCAATTTACTACCTTTTTCCCTAGTGCAGCCTACTGCTCTGCTGGTGTGAACTTCATTCCATTCTCCTCTGTGACCCTGACCTTTCACACCTACAGATGCCTAAGAGCTCCTGAACACCATATTCATAGATGTTTGGGTTGGAAGGGACCTTAGCAGATCATCAAGTCCAACCCCTGCCCTGGACAGCAAAGAGCACTGGGGTCAGACAACCCCAGCCAGGTGCATGTGTAGCCTCCTCTTGAAGACCCCCAGGGTAGGGGAGAGCACCACCTCCCTTGGAAGCCCATTCCAGATTCTGGCGACCCTTACCATAAAGAAGTTCTTCCTGATATCTAACCTAAATCTGCTCTCCATCAGTTTGTGGCCATTGTTCTTAGTTACTCCAAGGGTTGCCCTGGTAAACAAAGCATCTCCTATTCCTTGCTACACCGCCGCACCGCCCTGCCAAATGGATTTGTAGGCAGTCACAAGATCACCTCTCAGCCTTCTCTTGCAGAGGTTGAAGAAATCCAGGGCCCTCAGTCTCTCATCACAGGGCTTTGCCTGCAGTCCCCTAACCATACAAGTGGCCTTCCTCTGAACCCTCTCAAGGTTGTCCACATCCCTCTTGAAGTGTGGCACCCAAAACTGGACACAGTACTCCAACTGTAGCCTGTCCAATGCCACAAAAGGGGAAATATCACCTCCTTGGAACTGTTTGTCATGCACCTGCTAATGCATGATAAAGTGATCGCTTCATTACATTGACAACTCGTGTTCATCTTGGAGTCAGCAGTGACTCCGAGATCCCTTTCTGCTGCCCAGCCTGTAAGCATGCTAGAGATTCCTCCTTAGGTGCAGCACCTTGCATTTGTCTTTATTGAACTGCATCCTGTTCTGTTCCACCCACTCTTGCAACCTGTCCAGATCTGCCTGGATTTGTTTCCTACCCTCTGATGTTTTAACTTAACCCCATAATTTGGTATCATCTGCGAATTTGGACAGAATGCTTTCCACACCCTCATCCAAGTCACTGATGAAGACATTGAACAGCTCCGGTTCAAGAACCAAGCCTTGTGGGACTCCACTGCCCACATCTTTCCAGGTCAATACCTACCCATCCACCACCACTCTCCGGGTGCAACCCCAAAGTCAATTTGCCACCCACCTGACTGTAATCATCTACATCACAGCCTGTCAGTTTATCTGTGAGAATAGAATGAGATACTGTATCAAAGACCTTCTTAAAATCCAAGCAGATGACATCTACCTCGACTCCTGCATCTAAGCATTTTGTGACCTGGTCATAAAAAGAAACAAGGTTAGTCAGGCATGTTCTACCTGCTATGAATCCATGCTGGTTTGCCCTTTAGCATTGCTTTTCTTTCTGGATTCCCACAAATGTGATCTTTAATAAATTTTAAAGATTTTCCCACGGATAGAGGTGAGACTAACTGGTCTATAGTTATCTGGATCCTCCTTCCTCCTCCTCTTGAAAATAGGGAACACATTGGCCCTTTTCCAGTCCTCTGGGACCTGCCCTGAGCACCAAGAGCGCTCAGACAACTGTGCCAGTGGCTCTGTTATGACACTGGCCAGTTCCTTCAGTACCCTTGGATAAAGATCATCTGGGCCTGCTGACCTAAACACATCCAGCCCCTCTAAGTGTCTCTTCACTAAGTCAGTGCTAACAGTTGGTAGGCTGGTTTCCCCTTTATACCTGTCTGTGATCCAGTTGGGAGATTTGTCCTGATCCGAGTTCAGAAATACAGAGGCAAAAAACTTGTTGAAGAGCTCAGCTTTGTCCCTGCTATCCGTCACTAATTGTCCTAGTTTGTCTTGTAGGGGTCCTATGCTACCCTGCACCTCCTTTTTGCTCCCTATATACTTGAAGAAGGACTTTTTGTTGTCTTTAATTTTTGCTACCAGCCTAAGTTCCATTTCTGTTTTGGCGTTTCTGACTGCCTCTCTGCAAGTGCGAGCCAAGTATACTCCTCCTTGGTAGCTACCACCTGCTTCCACTGCCTATATGCCTCTTTTTTTTGCCCCTAGGCTTTCCTGGATTTCCCTGTTCAGCCAAGAGGGTTTCTTGGCCCCTTTGCCCCCTTTCCTGAGCAAAGGGATAGTCTCCTGCGTCCATAGGCTTGCTCCCTTTAGGAACAACCCTTCCTGGCCTCCTATCTCACCAATTCTCCTGTTCTTCAGTGCCTCACTAACTAATCTGAGTACGCTGAAGTTAGCCTTTCTGAAGTCTAGCACTTCTGCCCTACTGCTTATCTTGCCCACCCTACACCAGATAGTGAATAGGTTACCTTGTGTCACTGGATCCCCAACCAAGTCATCCCCTGTAGCCAGGACCAAGTCCAGTGAGGCATTTCCCCAAGTGAGACTGTATGCCTCCTGTGTTCGGTGAAGGTCCTGTATGCAGGTTAAGAACCTACATGAACGGTTGGAACTAGCTGACCTGCTCCTCCCTGCAGATGTCTGGGTAGTTTAGGTCACCCATGACAACCATGTCTCTTGACCATACGGCCTCTGCAAGCTGTCTAGAGAACTCCAGGTCCAACTTCTCCTGATGTTGTGGCCTGTAGTAGACCCCCACTACCAAGTCCCTTTCCCCTTGACCCCCTTGCATTCTGACCCACATTGCCTCAATTTGCCCCTCCTCTGGTCCCATCTTGACTATGGAAGATGTATGTTGCTCCTTCACAGAGAGAGCAACACCCCCCACCACTCTTTTTTCCCTACTGTATTATGTCTGTATAGCCTATAGTCCTCAATGCTCATTGCCAATCGTGGGTAGAGTCCCACCAAGTTTCAGTTAGTCCAACTAACTTGAAGTTCTTGTTTGTAAGCAGGACTGTGAGTTCCTCTTACTTGTTCTCCATGCTCCTAGCATTAGTGTAGAGACATTTGAGCCCCGTGATGGGTGCCCTTGGTGCCCACCTGTCCTGATGCCCATCAGGCCCCTTAGTAGTTAAGTGGGTTGTTCCGGCGCATGGTTTGTAGTTTGTTGATCCTAGGTTCTCTCTGTCGTCTGCATCCCTATCCCCCAACAAACCTAGTTTATAGCCCTGCATAGGAGATCAGCCAACCTGGAAGAGAACAGACTCTTACCTTTTGAAGACAGATGAAAGATCACATCCCAGGATGCCCCTTTCGTGGAAGTGTGGATCATGCTCGAAGAAGCCAAAACCTGCTTGATAACACCAACTCCAGAGCCGCAGGTTGACTCCAGACATATCTCTGACACCTCCAAGCTGTGGTCCAATCTCCCAAATTCCCTCCTTTATGGTAGTGAGAAATGGGCCTTTACTTTCCACTTGTCCTCCAGAATGGAGGGGCTTTCCACAGCCTCCAGAATGAGAGGGGACAGTGGGTGCCCCAAATACAACCTGGCTTACAAATCTCGAGTCTGCTGCAGTGTTCTGGCTTTCATGTATCCATTGGTTACTGGATCCTGGATCCAACTATCCAGTTCAGAGGCAATTGGCCAGT
Organism: Alligator sinensis; assembly: GCF_000455745.1. Lineage (NCBI taxonomy): Eukaryota > Metazoa > Chordata > Crocodylia > Alligatoridae > Alligator > Alligator sinensis. The sequence goes on along the minus strand of NW_005841949.1, from coordinate 1,431,932 downwards.
CTGTGCCACCTCTTTTGATCCCACATCCTGTTCAGGGTCTCTGCCTTTCACTGCATTCCAGTCCACTCTACTATATCCACAGCTTGTTCCTGCCTCTGGATGTTTCCTTCTCTTCCCTTATAGGGTCCATGGAGGAGGGAATCCCTGGAAGGCAGTCAATGACATGCCCACAGAACCCATGTTTTTCTGGGCTACCATGTTGTCAAGCTGTTTTCCAGCCAGTGCCATCCTCTGTAATTACTGTTTCGCATCCTCTCTATCTGGCTAACCTTTAGTCTGGCCTCTTATTAATTATTCTTCTCCCTGTGTTACCTTGTTCAAAGCAGTGGCGTTGGCCTTGAAATTGGGATTAATTAAGCATTTAACCAGTTCCTGTTATGGATGGAACAAGGGTAGCCATGCTTAGGACATTCTCTGGTGGCTTCTGTGGAAATGAATCTCGCCTGCATCCCCACCTGTTCCTTCTCAGCCCTGGGTATACAGAAGCTTACATATGCCTCCTGTTTCCCCACCTCTACTTGGTGGCTACTTGGTGTCTGGCTTATAGTGGGGCTGGGCTTCGGTGGTGGGTTGTTTAAATAGCCCTGCAACACGAATTGGCGGGGAAAGAACAAATGCATTCCTTTCATTCCTGAGGAAGGTCCTTTAAAAACGAGTCATGGCAGGTTAATTTTAATAGGCCAGCCCTCCAGAATGAGGTGTTGGTAACTTCAGCGCCTGGAAGCACTAATGTCTGATGAATGGGAAGAGGCAAAAAGCCAAGCATGTAAGATGCCAAACTCCTTCAGTGATCTCTGCAGCTGGTGGGAGCTTGCATCCAAAGCCCAATCTCAGGGAGTCAAGAGACTCCTGTTGACTTTGGGAGGTTTGGGGTCAGGCTGCAAGCCTGTGCTGGGCTCTGAAGAAGGGCAGTGCTGCAGCCCCCACACTCTGAGATGCACTGTTGAGCTCAGCTGTCTGAGTGGCCTCTTTCCACAGTTGTGGTGCTGCACTTTTTCCAAACCTAGGGACAGAATTTATTGAGGAGAAATTCCAGCAGGCTGCCAGCGTTCCAGTGCCTGAACTTTAATGACTTCCTTATGAGTGTTCTTGACCAGCTCCAGCATAGAGAAGAGTCTCTAGAGCCAAGGTGGCATCAAGAGCTGCTTATTTGCATCTTACTGTTTTGTTTTCTATGGCTATAGTTGGCCCCATGTGGCCAGGTGAACAACCAGTAACCCCTTCACACTGCACAGTGCTTCCTGCAAAGATCCCAGCCCCCTCCACAAACAGAGCTGGAAGAAGTGAAAGCAAAGAGCCAGCAGTGGAAATTGAATTATTCAGCTTAAAGAAAAAGAATTGCAGCTCTCCTGTCCGGATATTGCAAAATGGTCACAGCCTCCACTGTCCTATGGAGCAGCATTTCTCAACTCATGGATTGCAAGAATATACGAAAGAGTCTCAAACAAACTTTAAAAATGTATTCTCCTTTAAAAGAGAAAAATATGGGAAACTGTAGGTTTTCCTTTGCAAGCTGGCAGAGTTCCAGCCTGCAAGGGGCTGCTTGGGGCTCCCCATGCCCCACCCATCCCTCCCCCTACCTCCTGTCCCACACACTGTGGGGTTGGGACCTAGGAGTGGAGGGCAGCAGGTCGGGAGTGAGGGGCACTGGGTCGGGACTGGCCATCAATGCTTATAAATGGGTCCTGGTACAAAAGAGGTTGAGAAACACTGCTATGGAGTACCCTGAGTACCCTGTGTCCTCTTTCAGCAGCTGGATGGGAGTGGTGGTTTATTAGAGGAAGGGTTACAAGTGTCTAGTGAGGCAGTGGTACTTAGGGGTGTCTGACCTGTAGACCAATAGCCAGAGCTTCTAGGACAGTGGCGGGCAATTATTTTGGGCAGAGGGCCGCTTACTGAGTTTTGGCAACCCATCAAGGGCCACATGACAGGCAGCCCAGGGAAGAGTCAGATTAATTTTCTAAAATTTTTAGGGGCCCCGTGGGCTGGATAGAATGGCTTGGTGGGATGCATCCGCCCGGCAGGCCACATTTTGCCCGCCCCTGTTCTAAGACATGGCTTGAAGGCCCTGGCTGCTGATTCTCAGTGGAGCAGGTCCCCCTGCTAGTGGGATCTCTAGAGTGAAAGCCAAGGAGTGTGCTCTCACTGGCCTGGGTGGGTTGACTAGTTGAGAAAATAGTAACACATATCTTCCCCTGCAGCACAGATGCCTCATGAGAGAGCCAAGCCCCCTCCCCAGGCTTTAGGCCAGGTTCTGGAACCAACTTCCAAGGGAAGTGGTGCTGGCTCCTACTCTGGGGGTCTTTAAGAAGCGGCTTGATGCCTACCTGGCTGGGGTCCCTTGAGCCCAGTTTCTCTCCTGCCCAGGCAGGGGGTCAGACTTGAAGATCTACAAGGTCCCTTCCGACCCTACTTCTATGATTCTATGAGGTTGCTGTAATCAACAAGCCTACCACCCGCTTTCTTTAGGGCTTATGTTGAAATGGAAGGTGTGGGCAGAGTCATCTGAGCCCGGGGCATGCTTGACTGGCATTTCCCCCTTTCTCTGGCTTGGGTGTGACACTAAAGGGTTAAAGTCAAGGATTGAAAGGTGAGGGGAACAATCTCTCACCAACCTGCATTTGCCCATTCACAGCTGAAAGAGCTGTGCCTTTCCCTGTCCCCAAGTGTCAGGGGAGAAGGGAATGTGCCCCTGAAAAACAACAGCCTTTGGCCCTTGACATCACACAGCTGCCTGAGACAGGGTGCATATTTCACCATGTCTGTGCATGGCACAGCCTGACCAGGAAAGCTGTATAGGACCAGCACGCGCAGATTGTTGCTTGTCCTCTAAGGAGAGTTGGACCCAGCTTCAGCTATGCCTGATCAGCTGCTTCCCAACCGATGACAAGGTTATGGGGGGGCTAGTGGGGAAAAACTGCGAAGCATGTGGGCTCCTCTGGTGGGGAGAAAAGTAAGAAGGAATTTCTGGGCCCTCCAGTCTGCTCTGTGAGTCTTAAGAAACTGAGGCCTGAAGGAAAGGGTTTGATTCCAATTCTGGCTATTGTCTTTACTGGGCTATGGGGACAGGCCAGCAGCTGACCCTCCCTCCCTTCAGTCTGCCTACATCAGGGGGCTCATGTCTTCCTTTGGTGTTGGCTTCTCTGAGCCAGGGGAATCCTGCCACAGTTTCTGCCTCATCCGGTCCCCAGTCACACAACTGCTGCGTGCAGTCTTGGACCCAATATGTGCAATGCTGAACCATCAGCAGAGGCCTTGGCCCAGGGGCAAGCTCTGCACAGACCCACTCGCCCCTTTGGTGGGAAGAGGGTGGGTGGAACCCCAGCTTCTGCCCCCAGCATTGCCCTTTCACATGTCAGACAGCCATCTGAAGATAATACTTGATTTTTTTTCCCTCGTTGTTCCTTCTTTATCCAGGCCCTGAGTGTCAGAAGGTGTCCCCTCTCCCAAACGTGCCCACACACACACACAAACTCCCATCTGCACCACCCCCCTAAGCAAGTCCATCACAGCTGGCCACAGCCTACAGCAGCCCCACTTGTTCATTCAGCGAGGTAGGCACATACTTAAAGCTGGCTGTGTCATTGCCAAGGGAAGGCAGGCTCTCAGACTGAGCTGCATGACAGTCCCTTGAAATGCCTGTGCCTGCAGTTTGGTGTTGAGGAGTTTCCCTCTGCAGCCTGTCAAGCAGCCTGGTTCTCTGGTCATGAAAAGGCTGCAGAGGGGGCCCAGTTGCGCACTGCGACCATATAACTTGGCCAGCACGGGGAGAAGGTTCAGGCCAGTGGTTCTTCTTCTCATTAGACTCAAGGTGCCCCTCAGAAAACACCAGCTCTTGGTTTTCACTTTTTTTTTGACTATGGAAAAATAATAGAGCAATTATTCTGTTTGCAAAGAATTCTCAAAGACCACAAGAGTTCAGAATGTTTTTAACACTATGAATTACTATTTGAAATCTCTGGGTTTATCTTGTGAATCATGTTTGCACACCTCACAGTGCTGACACTTCATGGCACGCCTGAAAAGATCTCAAGGCTTCCTAGTTGAGAACCATAGCGCTAGGGAACCTCTTTCCTACCAGGCCTATTGTGTAAAAGCCTTTGTCTCAGTAGAGCAAGAAGGGCTTTCAAGTTGCCTGAAGAGCCAGAAGGAGCCTGTTCTGAGACCTGGTTTAGTTCAGATGTGGACCCCAATGCCCCACCTCTACTCCCTGTGGAGCTAAATCCAGATGGGAGCAAGTCCAGACTCTGAGCAAGTTCTGTCTCAAGGTGCTAGCACCAGACCCTTTGCTCCTGTACCAGCAGTAGAACCTCAGCTCCTGCCCTCAGCACCAGGTAAGTCCTGCTCTATCACCACTCAGCCCAGCCCCTGTGGGTCTGAGACCACAGTCAAGGACCCAATAGAGGGGTGATGTTGGTGGGGGGAGGGGCAGCAGCCAGGCATAGAGTGTCTTCATGCTGCGTGTCACATTGATGAGACAGGCCCAGCCCTCCATCTCTGCCTATCAAGCTGGAGTGAGGGCTGCAATGAAGGGTGGCTGGTTAGTGGGCCAGTACCCAGAGGCAGAGAGTACCCATGCTCCCTCACACAGTCCCCTCCTCAGCCCCCTCAATGTGGGGAGACAAGCGTCAAATCTGTTTTATCTGCAGTTCCTGGGAGCCTGATTATGAGTGACAGGCATCTACTCCCCTACCCTGTGCAGGCAGGTGGGAGGCTGGGGCCCTTGGTTTCCCCCTCTACATTTCCACTCTCATTTGACAGCTCCACTCTGCTTCTGTGCAAGCCTGGAGAGTGCTGTCCCCTTCCTTGAGCACCAGGTGTTCCCACTGCGTGGGGCTACCTGCACCTGCTGAGAAGTGCTTGTCCCTTGCGAGAAGGCACCAGGAAGTTGTGCCCTGCCTGCTCCAAGATGCACCATTTGGCCTCTGGTGCAGCATACTGCCCTGACTTTCAAACCCCTGAAGATGCATATTCCAGCTGGAATACCCTTGAGTCCCCAGAAGGCTCTGCAGAAAGCAGCAGTTACCCCTTGCTCCACATGAGCTGCTGGAAGAGGTGATTTGGGGAGCAGTCCCAAGGGGAAGGGGTCATAACCAAAGGGGGCTTCCCTGGCTTGTGACCAAGGCTCCTGTACGATAAGCAAAGCTCCTCTTGGGCAAACTGGAGCTGAGGGGACATTTCCTTATGGCTCAGGGATCAGATTCACCTTTTAAGTAGAACCATTAGAGTCTTCCCCTGAGCAACCCCCTGCTTCACTCCTGCTCCTCTGCCCCTGCCTGTCTATGTCCTGGAAAGTTTCTGTCTTGGTCCAACACTCCCAGCATGTACTGACAGCAGTAATCACTGCAAGCCGTGCTCTTAAGTGTTCTGGTGCTGAGCTTTGTAGGAAGTTTGTTTCAGTGTAGCCTCCGCCACTGCTTCCATGCTGCAGCTGGCGAGTCAGCCTGGCCCCAGGCATCTGAAATACAGCTGCAAAGGAGAAAATATGAGCTGTCATCATCCAGGGGCAAATGATTCTTCCTGCTGTGGCTCTGACTGGGAGGAGGTGCCTGTGCCCTTTGCTCTGAAATGTCCGGCCTTTCTCCTTTCACTTTGCTCATGCACCCTGCACCTACTTTTTCAGGCTGTGGCAGTGATTATTTACTTCAAAGTGGATGCCAGCACAACTTTCAACTAAGCTCTTCCATAGTGGTGCCACCAGGGTCTTGCCAGCTTGAGAAGGTGCCATTAGAAAGCAAACTCTGTCTCAATGGTAGACATAGCCCCTGTTACCCGGGTGTCTGAGTCTCCCCCAGGAGGCAAGGCAGGGCTGTTGTTCTCCCTTGTATGGTGGGGAGGAGGGAAGGAACTGAATCACAGAGCAAGACTGGCTTCCTTCAGGACCTTTGCCAAGTCACTTAGCTTCATAGGCCATGCATGGCAGAGCAAGAACTTGAAGCCAGGCCAGCACTCTCACCCCTGGACAATCATTCCTCCCCTGGGCAGAGCCTTTGCCTGTCAGCAGGTGAAAGGCAAGAACTCTTTCCACGTCAAGGAATTGTTAGGTGGCTGCTACTCTGGGCCCTGCATTGGGCTGTTCTGACTAAGGGCAGGAAGCTGAGAGAGAAATGGGGTCTCTGGGTCTCATAGTGTTGACACAAGCCTCTGGGCCCCTCAGGTGTTTGGACAGATACTGCTTTGTGTTGGTGTCACATCTGCTTCCGTCCTGAGGAGTGTCCTTTGTGAGTTTGCTCCAGCTCAATAAGGGTAGCGATTGCCTTCCCCAGTTGGGGCTGCTCAGCAAGTTTGCACACGGGGTGCCCAGCTCCAGCTCAGGTTGTTTACATTTTAGGGCTAGGGCTTGGACGTTTGGGGTTGTTATGGTAACCAGTTGGGCCAGGAGATCCAGACTGATTTAAGAGTGGAGAATGGAGGGCAATGGCTGAGGAGAACAAGCTGCATGCCAGAGAACAAGCACAGGGAAGCGAGAACGTTCTGGGCACAATCGGCGGTTCAGGCCATCCCTTCCCCACCCCCTTTTATGAGAGAGAAATCCATAAATCAACTCTCCTACTCCACTCCCCAGGAAGGACACAAGCCACAAACCCTGGGCACAGCTGGGACTGTGTTGGTCTCAAGCCCCAGTCCTCATGGGAGGCATATCCTAAGTGGGTTGTTCCAGAACACCCCAGAGCCCTGGCTCACACCTCTCCATTCTTCCCTCTCCTGGTCAGACAATACTAGGCAATTTTGCCTGCAGGACCCACACTGTGCAGAGCTGTCCCATGATGCTGTCTCACATGGCTGCTTTTATTCCCCAAAACAAAGGCTGTCATCAGCCAGTTGCTCTATGGTTTTAAATAATTATCTATTAAACAATTGTTCCCCCCTTGGAGGGGAGGTCCTTCCCCCGGGTAGTTATGAAAGCTCTCAGGACACTTTCTGCAAGAGCTGGGGTGTCAGGGGTCCTAAGCTAATTCCAGCCTGATAATACCCCTGCTTCCCTGCTGAGCACCCCACAGGTTTTCAGCTGAGGATAATGAGGTAGAGACTCTCTCTACCTCCCTTGTTTGTGTGGCCCCATCCACATAACATCTGTATACCACAAGGGCCACATTTACCTAGTCCAAGCCATTTGTCCTCCCATGCTAACCTGGGGTACTAAATGTTGTGCTTCCTGTTCCTCAAGTAGAGCCCTTCTAGCAATTGGTCTGTCTGCTGCTCATCTCTCTTGTCGTGCTTGGCTTTAGCTATGGGAGTAGAGACCTAAGCGGTAGGGTGCAGAGAGGCTGGAAGTTAGAAACAAGGAATTGAGAGAGAGCTCAGGAAATCTGCCAGAAGCAAGCAGCCTCTAGTACCCAGGTGAGTTTCAAAAGCACTGCAGGGAGGGATGGGCAAGGAGGAGGCTTGGTGTCAGGCCTTGGACTCTTAGCAGACCTACTGAGGGGTGGGGGGTGCTCAGGGGTTTTCAGTATAGACTGTCAGTGTGTATAGGCTTAAGGGTGGCCCTAAATAGCAGTGTAGACAAAGCCACAATATTAATCACGCTTCACAGGAAGGCAGGGCAGTGATATCTGCATAGCATGGATGGGGAGATAAGGCCCAGAGAGACTGTGATGAGCTTGAGACCATATTAGGAACCTGTCTCTAGTAGAGCAGAAATTCGGCCTTGACCACTGTCCTGGAGGATGTCAGCTGATTGGCATATGCTTTCTCAAAGCTGCCTCATCTTGCCTGCATTTCTGTAGTAGGTGGTAGTGTTCCTATTCAGCCCAGCTAGAGGTAAGGTTGTGAGATCCTTAGGCTGCAAAAGCAGTTTTGAAATGCAGGTGGGTTGAGGACTCGCCTCCCCAGCCCAAATGCTTCCTTATACTCCTTCCATGCGTGTTCCTCAGGAGAAGACTGGTTATTCATGTGTCATGTTCCCCCACACACTCCAGCTGAAACCAGCCTCAGCCACTTCTTCTCCCAGAG
>NW_005841949.1:1417023-1423872 GCF_000455745.1 Alligator sinensis | reverse complement strand
GAGGCATGGAATGCCCTCATTGGACGCATCCATTGCTCCTCCCCAAAACTTTCTGTAACCACCTCTAACAGAAAACTGGCTTAGCTGAGGGCTTGCTGTGCAAAATCAATGCAAACTGATAGATGTGATGAACCAAATTCATCTTGCCTCTGTGTGTGAACTGCTTGCCTCGCCCTCTGAACAGTGCTTGTCCACTTAAGCAGGTAAGCAGGTTGTGGCCTGGACCACATCTACCTGTGTGTGTGTACCACAGCCTCAGATTACTTTGCTATCGGATTACAGCTCCTTTGCGTACCACAGCCTCTGGGCCCTCCTGTGCTCTAGGTAACATATTTAACACACAACAGGTGCAACAGTGGTAGGTTGCTTAAGTGTTATCTTTGGCAGGTGGGTTTCACAGTCTGTCTTCAGCCCTAAGGCCTTGCCATAGCTAGGCTTGCTGCTACACCACGGGTGGTTGCAGTGCTGCTAGCATGTATCATACCCTCATTTAGATATGGCTCTGCAGCATACCAGGGCTCTAGTTGAATCTTCCCAGCTTGCAAAAATAAAGCTGTTTCCTCCCTGGAGAAGCCAAATGCTGCGTTGCAGATGAATGCATCATGTCCCCAGCACAGCTGCAAAATGACCTCACCAAGGGTCCCTTCAGAACTGGTTTAGACGCTAGAAAAAAAGGTGTCTAGGTACTGCTGGTATGGGGCTGTCTGCAGAGAGGGCTGTTTCTGAGGCATCTGGCCAAGAGGGGAGGGACTAACAAGGCTGTATCTTCACAGAGAGAAAAAGGCAGGGGCACAGGTTCCTCATAGCTTGGACTCTGCTTCCTCTAAACCTAGAGGGGCCCAGTGCAGTACTGACAAGTTATGTCTCTGGGGAAGAGCTTAGGTATGAATGTGGGCCCTGAGGTTTGGGCCTGGGCCTGGGCCTGGCCTGGCCTGGAGTATAGCCTCAGCCCTGCATAAAAACAACAGCCAGGTAAAAAATCATTCTCTGAGCTTCCTTAAAGCACAGAGGTGCCAGGATCATCTCCTGTTGAAGGGGTGCCAACCTGTAATGTCTGCCCTGCAGCCCACATTGGCTATCTTTAGGGGGCATAAAATGCACCCCCCCTGGGGGTGGGTATGGGAGAGTATCTCTGCTGCAGAAGGTGGGCTGCTCTTCTGGTTTGATAGGGACCATCCCTTGTCCCTTTTCCCTGGAGTTACTGGGAGGCTTGAGACAGAAAAGGGCTTTGCATGCTCTCAGGCATTTGCATTAGAGGCTTGTCAAGCCTCAAATTAAAAAAACCCCCAAAAGCAACAACCTCTCTTGCCGTTGGAGCACAAAGCAACAAAATGGGGTTTGTTTCCTCCTGATAAGTAGCAATCCCTGCCTGACCTAATCTCTGTCCCCGCACCACTGGCTCCCAGGCCTCTCAAGGAATCCCCTCCCAGCCCTGCAGCCAGGAGCTAATCCTTGGAGCCTGCCAGGCCTCAATCAGCTGGCTCCCCCCTTCAGCCTGCTGAAATCAGCCCCGTCCTGGCCAATGAGGAACTTGTCTCTGCTTGAACCTGACCTGAAGCAGGCACCTGCTGGAAGGCCCTAGAGCTGCCTGAAGCCCTGTCTGGGGGAAGAGAGCAGGTCAGCTTCATCCCCCAAGGCAACCTGTTTTCTTCACTCCCCCAGCTGGGGCTTGGCATCAAACACCTGCCCTGCCCCAACTGGTTCCCAAGCAACCCTAAGGGCTCAGTGGCATGTCAGCCTCCCAAACAAGACCCTGATCCCCTGGACCCTGACCCAGGGTCACCTCCCTGTAAACTTGGCCAAAAGCAATTCCGAGTTAATTAAAGCAAAGTAGATAAAATGGCCTTTTAACAGAGACAGGCTGAAGGAAGGGGCTGTGATGCTATGACATGTCAGATCCCAGAGCCCCCAGCACACAAAACCCCAGCCTAGGCTGCCGGGGGCCTCAGATTTCAAAACTCAAATTATCCCTGTGAATAGGCTTCCCCCCCCACCTTGGCTTTTAATTTCCCACAGTTAAGTGCCCTCCTCCTTCTGCTCTCTAATGGGTCACTCCCTCCATAGTCCATGTGACAGGCGAGCCCTCCCGCCTATCGGATTACAGCTCCTTTGCTACACTCACTGCCTGCCTGGATCTCTTTACTGGTTGCTACAATCCCCAGCCCAGACCCCCGCAGCCGTTCCAGGATCGTATCCCTTTTGCCTTGCTGCACAGCATCTCCTGGACTTTCCTGGCTTTCTTTTCTATTTTTTGGTGGGGTGAAGGCCTGCTGGTGGGGGCTGTTTTTCTCTGGAGGCAGGTTGGGCTGGGGGGTGGGAGAAGGAAAGAGGAGATTTCAGCATTCAGGCACCAGCCCTCTCCCAAAAGATGGCTTTAGGAGGTTGGATATCTTCTCTGGAGCTGGGAGCAGCTGCTGAATGGTGAGGCTGACAGTTTCAATAAAAGAAGTAACCAGAGTGAAATCGAGGAGAGGACTGGCAATGAGACTGATTCACTGAAAAGCAGGCTAGATTTTTTTTTTTTTAAGTGCTGCATTTCTGGTTACAGCAGGGTCCTTTTAAAATTGTTTTCTCGTGGCTTTTTTGTTTTTTTGAGGGGGGGTTAAATTCAGACTGGATCACAAGAAGAAGGGCTGGAACTGGAGACACTCCTGAAAATTTGCCGTTTTCTGGTTATTTCCTGGTGGATTCTTTTTTGTTTGTTCGTTCACCTGGATTGCAATACAGATTGGTATTTTCCTCTCTGTCTTTTGGCTGCTCTGGGATTTGATTATGGAGACAGTGGAAAAAGAGTGCGGAGCCCTCGGTGGTCTTTTTCAAGCTATCATCAATGACATGAAGGTAAGATCTGTTTTTCAGTCAAAAGAAAATTATACAGCATGACAACTGTTCTGCCTGGTAGATCGCTAGGAGAGACATTAGAGGGGTTGGGGGGGAGGTGCACAGGGCTGGAAAACCAGTAAACAGTATTGAATTAAAAGCGAAATTGTAGTGAGTCAGCCAGGCTGCAGTCAGAGCAGGGCTGGGCTGAGCAGCTCTGCACCTCTTGGTTGTACTCAAGGTTATGGCTCTGCTTTAGCATCTGTATCTTTCATTGAAATGCCTGTGAGGCAGAGATCTAAATATTTCCAGCTGTGATTCACTCCCCTTCTCATGCATTGCATTGATCACTGATGGGTGCAGCCTCCAAAGTGCCATCCTTTTCTTTTTAAACAAAAAAGACCCCCAAACTCCTGTTTCTTCAGTTGTCCACTGCTTTGATTTGCTGCTTTGCCCAGGAGTTTATGTGATTTATTGTAAAAGCCTGGGATTTAATAAAAAAAATAGATTGGTGGGGAAATGAGGGCACGGAGTGGGGACAGACACCAGCCTTCACTGTCCAGTTTGGCGTGCAGAGAGAAAATGGGCTGATTTTTCCTCAGGGCACAGAATTGTTTCAGGAAAGGACTGATAATGCTGGCTCCCAGGTCCCTGCCTTGTAACCACATCCACTCTGGGTGTTTGGAAGGGAGAGATCCCCTCCTCCGCCTCCTTCCTCTCTCCAGCTTCTTGCTGCAGCCCGGAGTCCAGACAATGCTGTCATTGCCAAGGCAGGGTGAAAAAAATATAAAGCTGAGCAGAGAAAGGGATTAACTCCTTCAGAGCTGGATGGCATTTCCCTTTGACCCGGATGGAGGTGCCTCTGTGGTCCATCAAGGCACCTGATGAAAAAGATCACAGGCAGAAAAAGGGGACTTTCCCATGACAGAGTGGAGGAGGACTCTAATGCAATTCCCCCCCGGGAGGTAGGCTTGCACCCAGGCCCTGCACCCCTCCAGAGCAGTAGTGAGGGAAGCAGTAGCACCAGCTACAAACAAGCCCCCCAGGCGGGCAGGAGGCTGATGTGTGCCTGGTACCCTGGGGAGTGATGGTTGCTCCTCACCTGCTTTGTGGGTGGTGCAAGGCTGTGGGTGGCAGTGGCAGTGAGTGGGGGCAGTAAGCAAGTCTTTGAGAGTTCCTACTCAGGGGCATGGTGGTTGTCTGATGACAAGGCTTTGGCAAGCCAGGCTGTGGCAACCTGCACAGTCCCCAAGTGTCAGGAGAATGGCTGAGTCCCCCAAATCACACCCAGACCAAGCCCCCAAAGGCCTTCTAGCCATTTCCAAAGCTGGGAGCTGCCCACCCAGCATGGCCTTGAGGCCCAACTAGTCCAATGTTATCTCTGACGGTGGCTAGCACCAGCTGTTCAGAGAAGGGATGTGATGGTGAGTTCCCCCTCCCTTTCCTTTGGCATCAGTCTTGTTGCTAGTTGCCATCTAGCTCCGGGGGGGGGGAGTGGTTTTACTTTCCCTGGCAGGAGTGAATAGGATGAGCAAGCAGTAGCTCCTGCACTGAGCAACAAGGGAATGCTACTTGCACAGCCCCCTGTGATCCTGCCTCATCCTAGAAACAGGAGTGCTGCTCCACCCAGAGCCTTGAAGAGCAGGGCTGCCCTGTGCTGCAGGGGAAGGGGGTCTGCCTTACTGACTAGCTCCCAGGCACTTTGCTGGGCCCTGGGAGCTGGGGAGGCCTGAGGACTGGAGGGTACTGCAGATGGAGAGGTGCTGAGGACCCTTCAACCTCCCACCAGCTCTTCAGGCCTTGCTGTCTCGCTGTTTCAGGCATCCCTTCCAGCTCTCCTTGGCCTCTTGGAGACTTGAGACTTCATCTCTCTGCCCCCCATGGCAGTCTTTGAATGGGCTGTGGCTGCTGCTGCAGCAGTGGCTGGCTTGCTGCCTCCCAGCTCCCTCACTGCCTGTCGGGGCTCCCCGGCTGCTGGAGGGCAGGCGGTGGGATGCCTCTCATGGGTCACTGGGCCAAGTGCTGAGCTCCACTCCAGGTCTGAACTCGCCAAGGGCAAACGCTTCAGGCACCAGCCAGTGCCCAGCACGCTCCTCCTCTACTTTGCCCCTTCACCCACTATAGACATGGACTGCTCCTGTGTTGAAGCCTGTACTTGGAAGCACCGCTGGAGGCATGAGGAGTGGGAAGGGGACAGAGCTGACCCAGGCCCATCCCAAAGGGTGGTAGTGATGGTGCAGCTTTGCCCCAGGGGAACAGCCCCTTTTTCCTCAGCGCCTGTGCTCTCATGAGCATCAGAGCTTGGCTGGCTGCTGTGATGGACAGCCTGCTGCCCTGTGTGCAACTTGCATGCCCCTGCAGGAGCCACCATGTGAGGTGGGGGCCAACTTCCCACTGTGTGCAGCAGGAGTAGGCCGTCTGTGGGACTGTAACCTCCTGGAAGGCCATGAGTGCCCAGTTGGCCCTGTGGAGCCTGACAGGGGAGGGGGAGGGACCCCAGGGGGACTGAACCTCAGGAATGCAGGGCCTTTGTGTGTGCTGTCTCATCGGAGTGGTGATGAATGCAGAGCCTCAGGGGCTACACGCACAGAGTCCCCTTGCATGGGAGAGCTCTTGGTAGATGGGGCAGCCTGGACTGTCATCTCCCAAGCCTGTAGGTCCAGCACCCAGCAGCCTCTGATGGGGCAGAGGAGCTTGTAATTGCCAAAGGGACTAAGCCCACAGGGGCAGAGAAAGGAAGAGGATTCCACAGAGCCACCCCTGTCAGCTCTCCTGCCCTGTCAGCGTTCCCTGGGTGCCCCTGGGTATTTCCATCAGGAATATATCTAACAAATGCCAGAAGGAGAGGCCCAATGATGCCCCTGTCGCTTCCCAGACCTAGTGAGCAATACAGCCCAGGACTGAATCAGGGGGCAAGGTCAAATCCCAGAGAGGTTGGGGGCAGTCTGTCACAGTTCCACAGGGCAATTATCCTGTTCCTTCTCTTCCTGGCTCTGGGCTTCCCTTTCTGGCAGAGCTGTGAGGTGATGGAGGTGGTGGCAATTCTCCCCTGTCTGGAGATGCTGCGTTGCATTCAGAGACGTTGAATTTAAGCTCGTCTATGACCTGCTTGCACCATGGCAGAGTCTGGGCCCCTCCAGAGCAAATGTCCTTGGAGAAATGACCTTGCCCTGCAGTGAACTGCTGACTGACTGATGGCCTCAGACAGCTGGGGAGAGCAGGCATGCTCCCGGGCTTCAAAGCAAGTATAAGGAGACCCACAGTTGGCACACTGTTCTCGGTAAGGGAGAGAGGCCCAGGGACAGATAGGAAGAGGCCTAGGGAAGATGAAGCTGGGGACACTGGGGGAGAGGGCAATCATCTGGACAATCAAAGGCAAAAGATTTGAGTGTCTTGGAGACCAGGCCCTGGTGCAGGCAGCTCTCCACATCCCCAGTGTTGGTCCTGCCCGTGAGACGTGACTGCTGCCCACTCCTCCAAGCTCCACCCAGGTGCTGTCCTGGGGACATTGTAGCAGCCTTCCCAGCCATGTGGGAGATCATGGCACAACACTGGACTTTGGGGCTGCTCTTGTGTCCACTCCTGGGAGCAGCAGCTGCCATATACCCCTGCTGGCAGGGTCTTGGGGAAGGTATCTGTCTTTGCACTTGGATTGGAGGCAGCCTAATATCATTTGCCTGGGCCAGGCCCCTCACAGATGTAGAGGAGGCTTCTAGGTTTGTGGACACTATAGAAGGGGGTCCCTGAGGACTGGCTTCATGGTGCTTCTTGCCCAAGCCCCACATTCCATGTCTGCATAGCTGAGGGGTCAGGATGGAGGAACTGGGGATGATGTGGACTGGTTAGGATGGAAGGGACATGGGGGATGGGGTAGATCAGGCTAAGAGAGCCCAGGTCCCAGCTGACACCTTGGCCTTTTCATGCCATTGCAGTCTCAGGAGAGGCAAGGTGCCTATTGCTCCAAGGGTCACAGGGCCACATCTTGTAGAGGAGCCTCCTGCAAATGGAGTCACCAAGGCCCTTTGTGGA
>NW_005841949.1:1415954-1417007 GCF_000455745.1 Alligator sinensis | reverse complement strand
AGGAGGGGCAGTGACTGTGGGGAGGTCCCAAAAAGCAGGCAAGGCCTAAGGATCCTGTGGGGCAATAAGGGATACTGCTAGCTAGGGGGAGGAGGCTTGAGGGGAAGCTGTTGGGGCTGGTGAGCTCTGTGCATACAGGGATGCGAGACATGGGGATCAGAGCAGGAAGAGGTTACAGGGCTCTGCATTATCCATACCCCCTAGGGCACCACAGGCCAGCACTGCCTCTTCGTCTGCTCTCTTCCCCACCTTCTATAGTCCCTGGGCTTGGCGTTGTATCCTCCCCTCCTGCATCTGGTACCAAGCAACATGTTTCAGGTGGGAAGGGAGGAGGAGGTTTCTGGAGGTTTCCCACCCTCTTCTCCCTATTGTAGGTTGTTCTGGATCTTGTAAGACTCCCCCTGGCTCCCTGCTGCACACAGCTCCCTCTGTGCAGGCCGTATTGGTCATGGAGCCCATTCCTTTCAGCTGCTGATGGATAGCATTTTGCTGTGCCAGGTCTGGCCCTGAGCCAAAGAGGCTCAGCTGGGCCCACAGCACAGAGGCCAGAGGTAGCCCAGGTCTGCTCCCTGGTGCCAGGCTGGGCTCCTTTCAGCAGCTACCAGCAGGGCATTGGGTACTGCTGGCTTTGCAGCTGCATTGGAAAGTGTCTAATGCTAAAGTCTCCCCTGCCATCTCTGTTGCTATGTCAGTGCTTGCAGGCCACCTCCTGAGCTCCTGAGGCAGCTCCTCCTGAGCCCAGCACCCTTCCCTGCCCTCAGGCTGAATTAGGGCACTAAGTTACTGTAAAAGACCTCCCCAGCACCTCTGACAGCCGGGAAGGCCCTGTTCTGACAAGCCCCTTTCTCAAAGAACTACTTGGGGTTCAGTCCAGGGCAAGATGATGGGACAAGTTGGAGACTAGTCCCTGAACCCTGTCCTGGCTTCCAGTTTCTCTTCTTGCCTTGTAACCCTCCTGGGACCTCCCTGCCAGGGAATTTAGTCTTGGTGTAGGGGGCAGCTCAGGATGTGACCAGTGAAGCCCCAAAGCAGGGATGGCAAACAGGCCTTTGT
>NW_005841949.1:1394078-1415923 GCF_000455745.1 Alligator sinensis | reverse complement strand
GGGCTTGTCCTGCTGACTTAGGAAATGGGATATTCCCCTCCAGGCAGTTCTGGGGGCTGGGCTGAAGGGTGTTTGTCGGAGACCAAGTGCTGCACAGCTCCCTTAGAAGCAAAGGCCATTCATTCCCCTGAGGAACAAGGTCCAAGAGGTTCCTTGGATCTTCCTAGCTGAAGTAACTCTGGGTTTGCCCTCCCTCAGGGTCACTTGGCATTGAGGGCCAGGGGGTGGGTCATTTGCACCTCTCTGCTGCTCACCTAGTGGCAGATTGCCAGGGGAGGAGTTAGGCTGCTTAGGGACTCCTCCAGTTTCACTTTCATGGATCCACCAGCTGGGATCTGCATGTGACTCCAGGGCCTGGTACGCTTACACAGGACCTAGCCTGGAGCTGTGGGCAAACATAACCATAACCACTGGTTGTTTTGCAGCACCTGTGAGCATGCTGGGCCCTCTTTTGTCCCAAAGGTCTCCCAGGCTGAGAGCCACTGGGGCAGTGCAGCAAGGGGGCATGATAAAATATGTTGGGGGGTGTGTCCTGTGGAGACTCTGCTCAAGCCAGAAGCACAGTACTGACTTTCTAAAGTGGTTTCCTCCATTGCTCCAGCAGAGCTAAACTTCTCACAGGTCCACCCTCACCCTAGCCCCTCAGTCCCTGAGCCCCAGTGATTTTCTTGAGCCATCTCACCTGTTTCACTCAAGGGCATGCTTGAGACAGTGGTTCACAAGCTTTCTTAGCTTGAACCAGTTCCAGGCTCCGTCACATCAGCAGGTCCCATTTTGCTTTCCCCTTGCGGACATGATGGAGCTGGGAACGGAAGTGCTTCCTGGTTTGCAGGGCATGGCTAGACAACACACAGCTGGAGGGGATGTGGCTGCAGCCAGCCCAGGTGCTCCCAGCTGTGGTCGAGAGAGGGGCACCCTAGAATTATACCTCTGCTGTACCAACACTTGCACAAATATCAAGGCCTGGGAACCATTGGTTTAGAAATCAGCTTAATTCGGGCCTCCTTCCCTTTCCAAGTCCTGTTTGGGGTTGAGATACAAAAGGCAGGGAAGAGAGCCAAATCAGATCGGTAACTCCAGGAGGGGCCCCTTCATCCCCTGTGGTCCCCCCATAGCAGGCACAGGACCCACCATGATGATTTCTTACCCCAACATGTGGGGATTCTTCCCAGAGCATCCAGTAAGCAGAGACTGAATTTTTAGATATGACAAGAGCCACATGAGCGCTTCTTATCACCTTGAAACAGCATTGCTTGGGCAGGGTTTTCCCATACTGAGACGGGTTTCAGTGTCAAATTCTGATTAAATCCTCTTCCCTGAGGATTACAATGGTGTTGATCCAAGGAAGTGTCTAGGACTGGACAAGGAAGAGACATACCCATAGACTGTCCCAAAGACTAGACCTAGAGTTGCCAACCCTGAACTGTTTTCTCTTGTCTGGTTCCCTCTCAGTTCCAGGTTTGAGGGCTCATCAACCTGCAGTGCTCACCCCTCAGCCTTGTCCCTGGGCTGCTAGATTTTCCATGTTCTTTTTAGAAGCCCCAGGTTAGACGTATCATCTGAACTAGGGATGGTGGCACATGTGCCATAAGTAGCATCACAGTCATTTTGTGGGGCACATAGCAGATCCAGCAAGGAGCAAGGAGAGCAGTGCCTGATAGAGCAGGCAGGAGAGAGAGCAGAGCAAAGTAACAGATCAGGCAGGGGAAAGGGATCAGAGTGGCACTTGGAGAGGGCTGGGCTTACCTTGTGGCATGCCTGCCAAAAGGTTGGCCCCCATGGATCTAAGTGAAGAATTTGTTACTTTCTCTCTGCTGCTGAGAGAAAAAGCCCAGCACTGGGCATCCCATTTTAATTGGGAGTTGTAAATGTTGAGACAACCTGGAAAGAACTAGAGAATCCCAGAGCTCCGGGCATTCTTGAGTAGCAGAACTAACCATGCGTATCTGGGCTGAAGAGGTGGTGGGGAATTATATGCAGTCAGGTATCCTGCCGTCACTCTCCACAAACATCAAGAAGACTTGACTAGGCAGGACACATCAGACACAATCGTGCAGAAGGATGTTTAGGCCAAAGACCTGGAAACAATGTCTTAACAGGTTTGCCCTAACAAAGACCCTCCTGTCTGGCTGAGAGTGGGGAAGTCTCTCAAGGGAAGTGGTGGAAGAGTCATTAAATGAGTCTTTCAGAGCTAGATTGGGCAGCAGACTAGATGCTATGGCCCAGGGCTGCCTTGGCTCCAAAGGAACAGACTGGATGATTTCATGGAGCTTTCCCCTCTCTAATTCCTGTGGTTCTGCAAGTCAGATGCTCTTTGGAAATTTTTGGTTGGCCAAAGGGCTATGATTGGCCTAGTGCTCTAGTGAAATAGCTTCTAATGGGTCATGACCAGACACATCCATATTACTCATGGTTGTTTCCCACTACTTGTAGGCAAATGTAATACATTTACCAGTGGTTCTGTAAGTTAGTGTTCTAGCCATACTTCTCAGTGGAAAACATTGGTGTCATCTACCCACGCATAAGCTCGGTTTTCCCCCCCCCCCCCCCCCCCCCCCCGAGAAAGCCTGATGATGTGGTGTCTCTTGGTAACAATATAAAGTGACTTACATTGACTGTTTAAAATGAACAGTGTGTGAGGCTGTGGAGAGGTACCACTGGACTATAATCACTGCATTATGCTGTGTTTTTTAGTTATTACTGCTGTTATTTATATCACTTGTGACGGGAAAGTCGAGTTTCCCACTGCATGTGCACACCCCAAGTAGGTGTTATAAATACATTCCTCGCACCCCTCTCAGGGCTCTATATGAAGTATCAGACGCACATGGAAGCTGGAAAATCGCCTCCCTGTCTGCGTACCTTAGAGCTCTAGGAATGTGAATTCCAGGGCAGCTCAATTAATGTTCCTCAGATCCCTTCTGCTTATTTCCTATCCATCTTGACTCCTATTCATCTTGCTTCTTCACCCACCCTCAGAAAGGCCCAGTTCAGAACTATGAACCCAACAGTCCTGTGTGCTATTACAGGCTGTAGGTAGAGAGGGCATCCAGAGCCAAGGTTTCCTTTAGGCCAGAGGTTCAAGACACAGGGCCTGCAAGCCATATGGTGCTACCATGCAATACCAGTGGCCTGCTGTAATTCTTTATTAAAGGAAAAAACATTTGAAAAGCAAATGTGTCCTCACTGCACAGCCATTCGTTAATCTGTGCATGCAACTGCCTGCACAGTTACATCTCTTACTTGCAAATACACTGAGGAGGCTCCTGTCTGATCAGAGTTGATCCATCTATCCCACAGTGGTGACCCTCCCCTGGAAAGTGCACCTAGCAAGTGGCCCTCAATAGAGTTTGAGTTGTGTGTCTGTTCTAGGCTTCCACATGCTAGGCCCACATGGGACATACATGCTCATCCATGATGGAGAGGGGCCATGGTCACGTTAGTATATGCGGTACATTCGCTACTAGAGAAGGCAACTAACATTAGAAGTAGGCATTATGCAAGGACATAATGCAGCTGTGTATACCACATTATTCTCTTGGTTCATGCATGAGCAACCATGTGTCAACATAGGGATCTCCTGTTAGTCTAATATAAAAAAAATGGGCCAATTGTCTGGGTTTTGCATAGTGGGTTCCTGTGATGTAATTTCATGTTGGAAAGCTTTATAACTAGGTGGCCTCTTAATAGCAAATGCCAGCCATCTGCACCATACAGTTTGCTGCCAGTATAGTGTCAAGCTGGGCAGAGGTTTGTAGCCAAAGGCCAGATCTGACAGTGGAGAGCTGTATGATGAGAACATGAATTTGAGGGTGCTTTCTGTTACAGGATGCTAACAATAATGAGTTAAATGAATGACCAGTGAGCAGAAGGGTACTGAGGGTACTGTTAACTGCACTGATCTCTGAGACTATCTCAATGCATTAATTGTTCAGACTTAATTTAGGGATAGCTGTTTTCATTTTCTACTAAATGTATGGAATGAGACATCACATTGGTCATATTTATTGTGGGCATATGGATGAAGGCAAAGCAGCAGCTTTTCCTACTGCATGGATACGGAAATTGGCTGGTAGCTGCATTCCAATGTCATTAACTATCCTGGCACTCTGATTGGGTATTTATTGTATGCCTGAGCACGAGGATTTGCATACTGCGGAGATATTCAAAGAGTACAGGAAGTAACAAGAACAAGGGATTTGCATATTGTACAGTTGCTAACCACCTGTCAATTAACTGTCTAATATGCAAATCTCAGCATTCAGGTTGGATAGCTGCACTGTTTTCCACTCAGCACAGCATGGGAATTTGTAACTTGTATGGTCAGTAATGTGTGCAAGTTGGGTAGGCTGGTTGAAAAGCAGTCAGAATACAACATCTCATTTTGGGTGGCTGAATAATATCCTGCATAAATATTGCCTTCTGTGTAGTTGAACCTTGAGGTTCACTGGCTGGGGGGGCAAATACTGAGACATGTTAAGCTGAGCTTAATTCGTGTTTCAAGGGAAATGACTGATGCCCATCAAAGCATTAAGTCAATGTTGTTATTATTCCATACGTTCTGAATTTTTCCATCTGGAGGGATCTCCATGCTGAATCAAATGGGGTTGAAATGCACTATTCTTCACTTTGGATGGGGCATCAGGAGGCAGAGATTTGCATATGCGATCTGATTGGTGTTGACTCCAGTGTCATTCAGCAGCAGCCATTCAGAAGGCAGTCATTTTCATGCACAGCTGGACTGTATTGTTTGAGATCCCCTCAGTAGAGTTTATCTCCCAGGAGACAAGCAGTAAGAGCTCTCCAATTCACTCCATGAATTCTTCCAGCCAGTCATGAACCAGGATAAATTTTCCTCTATGAAGCAATGAGTAAGAACTCTTCTGAGCTTTCTCAGCCCATGCTATGTTGTCCCTGTTACTCAGGTGTGGATAAGTACCCTGCAAGGGGTGAGTTCACCTCTAATGAACCTCAAAAAGTTCTTCCTGTATCCTCAGAGTAGTCCCTAATATCCCTGGTATCCCCCTCTGTACTCCTAATGTTGGAGGGCAAGGAACGGTACACAGATTGGCTCAGTAGGGTTCATCTGTTAGGCAGAGTTTATTGTATATGCAGTGCTCAAAGATCATCACTGCCATGGGGGAGGCAGAGTTTAAAGATTACTAAGAGAAGAAGGAGCTGTTTAGAGTCAGAGCCAAGCCAGTGAAGTGGATGGGATGGATTTCCCTTGTGATGTATATCCTGGGGCCCTTGGGATAGCCATGAGGTAACCCCAGCTTATGATCACTGGCCTAGTGCTTCCTACAAATCAGAACAAAGTTGCTTCATTATTGTGAATTTCGCTGAAGCATCTGTAGCCATGCCTGTCTCCTGTGAGCCACACCCTCCTATGCTAAGGGTTTGTTCCTGGGAGCATCAGCCTCTGTTGGTACTTGGGCCTCTATAGGATTCAGCCATGTGGCTGTCAGGGGAAAAAGAGAGGTCCTGTTGCCTATGGTATAAGTACAAAGGGATGGAGAGGAGGTCAGTGGTGTTCCCGTCCATAGTGTTTGTATCCACTGGAGTAAGCACCCTGCTTCCTACCAGCAGGTGCTGAGCACACGGGAAAGCCAAAAGGTAGTAAAGTTGATTTAGGCCACAGAGAGGCTGCCTGTAGCTCTTCAGAAGCCTAATTAACACATGCATCTCCACTTACAGCCTCTAACAGTCTTGGGTTTCCCCACATTGTCTCCTGAATATCTTATGTTAGCAGCCCTTGAAGTTATTGTCTAGGAGCATGTTGCATGAAGCTTCCTGTGGCCCTCATGCAGGGCTAGGCCTGGTTATTGGCCTCTGGTGGAATAATCTCACTTTTTTCATACCACCACTAGTGACTTGCCTGGAATTGCACATGTCAAAGGACCAGATCCCTGTTTATTGGCAAGAGAAGAGAAAAATAAACACCAATGGGAAACTTGGGCACAGTCCCTTCCTGCAGGGAGGATTCTTTTCCAGGCATCCCTGGAAAAGGACCCTATAAGCCTGTCACCAAATTCAGTCTGTCCTCCCACACCTAACTCTCTTACTCACTGCTGTTACAGACACAGCATCTCATCACCATAACAAAATGCTGAGACTTGGGTAGTTTTGTTATCCAAGTGCCCTTTCACCTCACACTCATCTCCTCTCTCTGTTGATTTTATAAATCCTGTCTGTGTTTCCCACACAAGTTGTATCCTTGGTTTGGCTGACTTCACCTTCACTCTAGCCTTTCATGTAGCAGGGATACAACTTGGTCACAATCATGCAGGAAATCAGTAGGACAGCTAAGAACAGAACCCAAGTGTCCTGGCACTGTTGCCATGAATCATGCTGCTCAGCCTAGGGTAGGAATAATGGACATCACATCACTTAGCAGGCTTCCAGTTTTCAGTCCACGGGGAAAAAAGTTCCTCAAATGAAGGTGCTTCTCAGATTTATTCAAATTCCTCTGTGCTAGCACTCAGGCAAGACATCTGCTGCTTACTACTTCAAACCAAGTCAGAGATTTCCCAGGAATAGCTTTCCTTGCAGTATCATCATGCTTCTTCTTACAGATGATTCATAGCTGTGGGGAATGGGAAAGAACCACTGAAAGAGATTAAGAAATTAAAAGAACAAAATGTGCCTAGCTGGGTAGAACATGAGTTATGCAGGAGGGACCTGGGAGTTGTCTCTGTAGAGATAAGGTATGTTAACAGCAAGCATCAAGAACGGGAAGGAATAGAAGTCTTAATAGCACTTTGTCCCTAAGTAGTCTGAGGAACCCTATCTGTAATGTCCCAAGCAATGTAGCTACCAGCACTTGGCTTTGAAGGCCAGTGCTCATTCTGCTGATTTTGCTGGTAGGGCATTTTTTGCCAGATCTTCCAAAGAGCTCAGCACCCAGCATTCACCCAACATGTTGCAGTTTATGCAAAATCTGACCTCTATATGCACATGTGCACACACGCAAATTGTCCTTGCCTTGCTCTTGTTCAGGTGTGTGGTCAGTACCGTAGCAAAGAAGTTTGGTGCCCGGGGCAAACCCATAGCAGCAGCCCGCCCTTGTCCCGCACATAGATCCGGGGGGGGCACATGCCCCCCCATGCTTGCCCAGGGGTGCATACAGCAGCAGGAACCACCCCCCCATTCCCGTGCCCCCCCAAATGAGCTGCTCACGGCTCCATCCCACACCCCACCCTGGCTGGGCACCACCTGTTGGCACCCTTCGCTTCGGTGCCTGGGGCGGTTGCCCCGGTCCCCCACTCCTGGCTACAGTACTAGGCGTGGTGACAGAATAGCTAAGATGTCTTGCTGTTGCTCTCAGGGCAGAGTTTCAAGCCCTACTTTGTACTTGTGCCAAAGGTTGGATCAGCAATGGGTATCTGAATATACCTTCCCTTTCACTTGATCTTGCGCACTGCTCTTCCCTTTGCTACCCCTAATGAGTTTAACCATGAATCACAGAGCCAAGTGGAAGCATGAGGGAGCAAGCCAGTGAAACCCTTTAGAACCTCAATAACCTTTGGTGGGCAGCTTTGTACTAGGACATTTAAGACTGGCAGTATCCAGTGGTTGCCACTCTTCTGCCATCTTTGACTCCTGTAGGATTTTAGACTTTGATTAAATAATGGACTTTTGTTTTTAAATGTATTTCTTGTGCTGTGGGGGTTGCGGGGAGCATGTGCAATTTGGGGGTAAAGCTGCCTGCTAGAGTCAGCCTTGGTTGCTTAAATATACTCACACTTTGTAACCCCACCACTGCTTTCCCCAAATGTCCATGCCCCATTCTCACCATTCTCTAAGATGTCCCATAGTTGCATTCTTCTCATTCACATGCCCTTTGAGCACATTCTGGTGACTTCTGTTTCTTGTGAATCCCACAGGCCCTCATCTCTCATTGAGTGGAGCCATTTCTATATATTCCTTAGTGGGCTGTTGGGTATAGTAAGCTGGGTGAGGCCATGGTCAACCCCTGGTAGCAAGACCAGTCAGTTGTGGACTGGCTGCATGGCAGTACTCCACTTCCCTGGTCTGATCTGAGGAAACACAGGTTCCCCACAAGCCCTGACCAGTACTCTCAGTTCACTCAGCCCAAATCCCAGTGTTCCTGAGCTGTGGCATCCTGAATACTTCTCCCATTAACCTGGCCTCCCCTTCCCTGTGTGTGGGGAAAGAAACCAGCCACAGTGAACCCTTCCCAAGCATGTCAGCTCCCCAGTGTCAGTTCTCCTATGGCTTTTGGGGACCAGAACCCCAGCCCTTCTGCTGGGCCCAGGGGAGAAGAACCTACCTGCATCAAGCACACCCCATGAGGGAGAGCAGGGATGAGCATCCCCATGTACCCCATGGTTGGCTTGCCCCCTGCCATTGATGGAGGGGAAGAATGATTAAGGGGCAGAAGGGAGGAAGGGACCCCCTGGTTAGTGCTGGATGTAGAGCAGGCAGCAGACAGAGAGCAACTGGTGTTAGGATGGCTCTGGAGCTGATTCCAGCTGCTTCTGCTGGAGCAGGCAGCTCTATGGTAGCTGTTTCTTGTGCTATACTTGCAAAGGACTGGTGGTTATTACTGCTCAGAGGTGGTTGATGGACACTGGAAACCACTGGTTGTCTTACAGAGTCCTGTGGATTCTGCTCTGATCTAGCGATAACAGCTCTTCCCCCCTTGTTTTGCCCACCATCCACTGAAGGGCTTCTTTTTGGGCATCCCTGTCCTCCTAGGTTCCCTTGGGGCCCTACTCCCTAGCCAAGGGCCATTCTCCTCTGTTTCTTACTCACTTTCCTGTTTGACTGACCTGCACAACAAAGAAGCTGCTTTTGCTGTCACTCTAGAGAGACCATTGGGAGAGGTGATGCAAGCTCAGCTAATCCTGGCCCTCAGGGTCTCCTCTCCCCTGCCACAGACCATCACCAACTAGGACAACTCTTACAGAGCTAGCTAGGCCAGAGAACTAAGCTAAGATAATTTACTGAGATCAGATATCCTGGAGGCTGATGGCTTTGATTCTTTCCCTCCCTCCTTTGCCTTGTGATGGTGAAATTGTGCCATTTGCTCCCCAGACTCCAAAGGGGGGAGACTTAAGCAATTTCACTGCTGGAAAAGCAGAGTTTGCCAACTTGTATTTATAAGGGCTGGAGGGAAGACAATGTGATCTGGTGGGGAGAGTGCTGGCTTGGAAGTGAGGCAACTCCCTCCCCAGTGAAAAAGACTGAGATGCCCCTTACTTGAATAAGGCCATGGCAAAAGATAGTCAGATGCCCCTGGCAAACAGTAAGTGTGATGCTCTGAGTTCCAAGGCCCCATGCTTCTCAGCAGCTAACGTCAGCCAAGGCTGAATAGTGCTGCACTGAAGGCCGTGTTTACCACAAATTCAGCATCCAGCTCAGCACAGGAGCCAAGAGTACAAGTCTTGCAGTCAGTCCCTGGTAAAAAGCCCACAGACACAAAATGTTCCCGACTAGGTCAAATCACTGCTCTGTACAACTGAGTATCCTGGCACTGGACTGTGCCTGAGGCTTCAGGAGAACCAAACACCCCATTCCATAATGTGCACAGTGCTCTCTTTGGAGACAGAGGACAGTTTCTTGAACTCTAGATTTACGCCTTGCAGTATCTGAATAAGCATTCTCACATCTTGTTATGTATGAACACAAATGCTGCCCCTCATCAGACAGCTAACCCCTGTGGAAACTTTGGAATGACATGTGAAGGAGGCTGGCACTCATGAAGCTGCAGGTAAACCCTTGCTCTAAGTGCCAGGATGTTTCCTGACTTTAGCAGTCATTTGAGGTGGCCATTTGCTTTCTCCTGCAGGACCATGTCAGAAATAGGGGCAAACCCATTTTTAGCAAATCCCCTCCTTCAGAGAAATCACTTGTAACCGTCTCTTCCTCAGGCTCAGTACTGATGGGTTTTGCACTCTCCTCACTCAGGAATCTCATCCATGTATCTAACTCCCCACCCTCTTGCTCTTTTCTGGAACTCATCAGCTTCAGGTGAGCATTCATGGGAGAAGAACATCATTCTGTCAGTGCTGAGGGGAGATGGGTCTGGACTTGCTGCTATACCCATATCCCATTCAGTTTTGTAACTGTAGCTGCACACTGGGTGATGGCTTTGATGTATTCTGCCCACTTTTGCCCAGGTTTTGCCTTCTGATGATCCTTCCTAGTCAGCGTGAATGATCTGGCATTACTTCTTTTGCTTAGCCAAGCTGATTTCCTTTGTCCCTGTCCACCAGATACCATCCCCAACCCAATGTGGCTAAATGCCAAGGGAGTATTTTCCCAAGCCTATGTACCAGGCAAAGCTCGCAGCCTGCTGCCTTCTCAGACCAGCAACAAATCTTCTAAAAGCGCCTTGTAAGATACTGCCTGTGGGCCTCATCCAAGCCCCAGGAAGTCGATGGGAATTTTTTCTACTGACTCTGAGGACTGGGTTGGGCCCTTGGTTCATAAGTATGTGAGCAATGTTGTCCCCCAGTGGCAGATCCATGTAAAGGATAAGTGAAGACTTATGCTCATTACAAGCATGAGCTAGAAGCAGTAGCCTAACTAGAGGTGGGTGAGAGGGGCACCAACCCTGGACCACAAATTAGGAGGGGAGCCAGAATTATCCCCAACCCCTAGCAGATACATGCCCCGGCAGCATTGCCATGCCAGGAACTCCAACACAGTCCTGTCCGTCCGTCCCCACCTCCCAACTCTCTCACAGGGTTTACCCTGGGTGCCACTGGCAAGAAGAGCTCTCCTTTATTTGCCAAACCCTGAGTGAGAGGCTGGGGTTCTAGTCTTGCTTTCTATTTATTTATACAGTCATTGTATCTAACACCACCAGGTTCAATAGTAACTTCACAGGTAGTTGTGTCTCTGCTCTAACGAGCAGCTGTAAACTACCTCTCCATTTCCAGTGCCCTACCCAGGTTTCAAACCACAAGATCTTGCCCTTTGCACCTCTGTTACTTATTGCCCTTGAATTTTGCCAGACATTCTTTCAAAAAGTATTGTACCTTGAAAAATCAAGGCATATCCAGTCCTGCCTGGGCTCAGGACCCACCTATGGGGAGCTCAGAGCAGGATGCTCCTGAGCATGACCTGTCAAGCAGGGCTTCTCCAAGTCTGGCACTAACCTAATGGTCAGTAGAGACTCTCAATCTGCCTAGTATTTGGATGCTCCTTGCTGCTCTGTGACACCTTGACCCTCTCATGTTGGTTCTTTTCAGTTAGACACCAGGATGACTGTAGTGTAGTAATGTGCGTTCATAGGGCTCAGTACTAGCTGTGCTGGAGCAGGGCCTGGCAGAGCTGAAGGGCAGTTGGAAACAGCAGCGGTTCTAAGTAATCTCCAAGCCTCTCTCAGTTCTAGTCCTCGTTGTGTGTCCAAACCATGCCATCTTGTTCCTCCTCTGCTGCAAGCCACAGCAGGCCAAAGACTGCTCTAGTGTGTGCTTCTTTCTTATATTGTTGAGGTTTGCCCACCTCCTAACATGTCACCTTCCCCTGGTGGGGTCTGTCTAAGAAGCACAGGCATAGAGTTGGCTATGCCAACTTTATGTTAATATCCCTCCTACAAAGGAAATCTTTGTCTGCCCTGTTGGGCAAATATAAGGCCACTTTGTACTACTCCACAATTATGGAAGGATCCAACCTGCAGTATTATGACTCTCATGGCAGCTCTAATTATAACACTTCTTCGGCAAGGAAGGTTCTTTTTGGATTAGGCCCTTCCTGAATCCTTCCCAGGAAGGGGGAATGGAAAAGCCAAAACATAATGGGTGGTTTGGAGCAGACTTGAAAACCTCTGTCATTAGCAATGTCTCATCTCAATGGCTGTCCAGGCTCAAGGATTAGTGTCATGGCTGAAAGGATCTACAGCAGTTTCTTGTCAGACTCACCCTCATTTTGCATCATTTCCTCCAGTTGCAGCAGGGGGACTGTGGGACACAAAGTAGCAGTCTTCCCTCTAAACTCCAGGACTTTGAGATCCTTAGCACTAGAACACTGTTGTTCAGCTCAGTGCCTCCAGCCTTTCATTAACTCGCACTCTTCTTTCAGAGGACTGGCAGGCCAGACATAAGCTAGTTAAAGAGCTATATGAATGATTGCCCTTTAGCTGAAGTACATCCTGGATCAATCTAACTACATAATGGCTAGATCGTAGGTTGCCTCTCAGTCTGGATGATTATTACAAATTTGCCCCTCTCCATGGTATCTGGGCACCAAAGCTGAGCGCTTGCCTGCCAATGCCCCTTCCAGTCTCAGGATCCCCATAAAGCAGGAGTACACCTAACTATGACATCACACACAGAGGATGGCTGAAGAGCGACAGATGCTCCTCCCCCCCCAATGTGGATGAAATTTTGATTGGGAAAAAACATCGGGCTAAAACGTATCTCACATGAGGCCTGGGTCGTGACAGCAGTATCCCTGGGCAATAACAGAGGAGGAAGGGGGAGACAACTATATATTGGTATAGCTTTTTTGATTGATAGTGTGGGCCTGTCATGATTCTCCAGGGACCAATCATAGCAAAGACCACCAGTCAATAAGAGTGGCTAAAGGTCACCCATGCTTAAAGCTGCTTTCCTCCAGAAGGAGCCCTCCCCCACCCTGACCCAGGAAGGCCCTGGGGTGAATAAATAGCACATGGACTTTTCCGCATGCCCTGAGGATCTGGAGAAAGGTGTTTGAGGGCAGATGTAAATATCCAGACAGCACACATTCAGCTCTGAGGATGCTCACCTCAACTGTCCCTGTTGGTGTCTCCTCTCCAGTTGAAGAATAAGGAGAAAAGCAGTTTTGAAGCTTCCAGGTACAGTCTGTCCCCCAGGTAAAACACAGCTCAGCAGCCATAGGCAGCTGTGCTAGCAAAACCTCCCTTGGGGCTCAGCTGTAGTCAGAGATGTCCATGCCTTTCAGAAGACAGTGAAGCAGGCAATGTTGGGCAAGGTGCAGTGGCAGAAAGGGTGTGCATATTAGGCAGGCACCATGGAAAGAATGCACGTGTGCACATGCACAGCTGTAAATGGGGATGGCCATTCTTGAGGCAATCGCAGGGTGGAAGACAAAGGGGCTGGTATTGCTCTGGTTGCCAAGAGAATTCCAACAGTACTGATCCCTCGGTCACAAGGCTAAGAGGTGTGTTGGGGAGGAGGAAGGGAGCATAATGTGACTAATGGGAGAGCAGCAGCTTACTTCCAAAATAAGTGAAGAATGAGGCAAAATGGTTGTAGTGTAAGTTACATGACTAAGCAAAGACACTGATTGACTAAGGTACTCTCCAGAGGGAAACCTTCCCTATCCAGCCTCATTATTGGCACATGCTTCCTGGAGTACAATAACAGGTTGACACTGTCTAGCGGCTAGCCACCTATGTGGCTGGTAGTTTTGCAAATGCAGGGCCCAGTGCTGGTCTCATGTACCTCCTACCACAATGTCCCTGAGATTATTCTGGATTTTCATTGGTGTCATTCAGTTCATTGTTACACCCTTTAACTCCCACTGAGGTGTGGGAGGACAGTGGTGAGCACATGTGTGTATTCTGTTTGGGGGGCAGGATTGAAGAGCCCCTACATATGATCTGGCTCCACACACCAGCCCTGGAGGTCCTGAGTGCCAGTCACTAAAGTAGGACTGGTCTGAGGTCATTTAGAAGTTACCTATCTACATCATTTTCCAGACTGCACGGCACTACTCTTACTCATCTGTGACTGGGACAGACTCTTCCCCCCCCCCAGTGTCAATCCAGACTCTGCAGGGGTTTGTACAAGGGAGAACCCTGTCTGGTACTACTTGGTTTTTTCCCAAGTGCTTTGGGTTCTCCCTTTGCTGCATCTGGGCTTCTGTGGACTTCTACAATGGAGCCAGTCACAGCTGCTGCTTCTTCTTGCAATAGTGTTCTCTTGTAGGATGCTGGGTTAAGTGATTCCAGTTGCAGTTGGTGCTGGGTTCCAGGATGGGGACATAGCCCCAGAGTCTTCAGTTTGGCTGATGCCAGATATGTTTGGTTGGAGTTGGGGGAACAGGGGATAGCCCCGCCCCAGAATAAAGCTACCCAGCAGGTCCCCAGGAAGGGATACTTGACTAGCCTCAGTAAGAAAAGATATTAGCTGCAAAAAAAGGACAGCTGCCCATTTCCTGTGCTTGAGAGGAAAGGGAAAAATTGGGCCTAAGCATGAGATTCTTTCTGGGCCCGATCCTGTGAAGTGCTAACTGTACTCAGCTCCCATGAGACCACCTGGCAGGGACTAGGGCCCATAGCAGCCTGGTCAGACTAATGCTTCCTGAGCCCTGCTGAGGGCCTCTAACCCCTGAATGGAGGGAAGAGTCCAAATCTCCATTTCCATATCTGTTGGGGCTCCAGCCTGGACTCTTAGAGCAGCTTGCTCCCTCCTTACACAGTGCTCCAGCCTGCACTTCATTCTTGGGGAGCATCCTGCCTTCTGTGTCCTCCCTGCATCAATGTTTACCTTCTTGCTGCAGCCCTGCCTCTGCTTTAAATTTTCCCTGGGACTACAACAGCCTTTGGCATGGAGCGAACTCTGTGTGAGTCTCTCCATTCATTTTCACACTTTCCAGAGCCCTGGTGGTAGATGCAGTCCATCTGCTTTGCAGGGGGGGTTACATGAAAGGTGCACTGTTTGCTACTCAGAGTGAGGGAAAGACTATAGAAGGAGTGAGTGCTGTCTCTGTGCCCTGCACAACCACCTCATTCAGGGGATGGATGGCTGTGTGTCTCCAGCAGGCTCAGGGGTGGCTGCAATGAATAAGGCTTTGGAAAACCACAGATGCTTGAAGCTGGGGAGGAGTGATAAAATCATAATCCAGTGTACTAGCTTTTTGGGACAGGTTACCCAGTAGCTTGGCAGGGCCCTGCTAGAAGTCTTTCCATAACACTTGTGGGGTGGATCAGGAGCTGGCTGGTGAGGTCTCCTGCAGCTGTGGCAAGGAGTGATTGGAGAGCACCACAGGGTACTGAGGAGGATGTATTCAGGGGAGTGAATCTCTGCAAGGGACTGAAATATTCAAAGGCAATATCCTTTGAAAGAGCTTTGTTCACGGGGTGGGGGCAAAGAGGAGAACCCAATATCAGTGGGCCTGGTACATGGATCGAGAGGCAGAAGCCTCAAAGGAAGTTCGCATTAGTGCCTTACTACCTGGGGTTCCAGAAAGTGAATAATTATTGTGCTCATGAAAACAGGAGGCCACTAGTTCTGGAGAGAGTCAGGAGTAATGCATACAAAAGCTGTGGTAGCTTCCTCCACTCCTGTTTTTTTTCATTGTTCTCCCTCAATTCTGACCTATGGCCATATGCTCTTCCAGGGCTAGCCTACTCATGAGCAGAGATGGCAGTGAGCTGGGAGTGGGATGAGCTGAGCTAACTTGTACTCATGACCTGCCGTTGTCTGTAATGTGAAGTCAGCACACTGTCCCATCTCTTCATCAGTGTCCATCTCTCCAAATCACCCTGGCTGGACTCAGTGTTATAGAGCATTGAATAAACTTAAAGGGGCATACCATTTAATGGCCAGGTGTGAACCTGCTCATGTCCTGTGCGGAGATACAGACAGAGTCACTTCTCTGTGGGAGAGAGAAGACAAGAGCCTTTGTGGTCCTGCATTGTCCATATTTGCTGGGTCCAGAGGGCAGCATTGCCAGGTTCACATATTCAAAACTTACGTGTCAGGCCCTCCAGAATCACAAGATTGCTTTAAGAATCTTGAAATTGCCTTGAAAACCATGACATTGTTATAAAATAGTAAACGTTGGCAACTTTTTCTTTGCTTACTGGTTCCACCTGCTTCATGTTTCCAAGCTGTTTTGTACAAATCGCAAGACCCAAAAAGAGTTTTATAATATAATTTAAAAAAAATAAAAGTAAGATTCTCAGCTGATCCTGTGATTCCAGTAGCCAGTGCTTCAGCAAAGCAAAAATTATAATGAGACTCGGGTTGCCAGCATAAGAATTGGTATTACTGGGTATGGCCATGCCCAGCTGAGATGCAGGTCTCCCTGGGAATTGGATCACATATTCATCACAGGAGGATGCAGGCCTGCTCCCTGCATCAGGACCTGGGGGTGATTTCCACATTACCCAAAAAGGAATTCTATGGAGGTAGCCAATAGCCTCCCAACTCTACAAGGTGATGTTTGAAAAATGGATGCAGCGTTGGGAGAAGACACTGTGACATATAGCTTGTGGGTTATGGTATTCCAGCCTAGTACAGTAGGGAGGCCTTTGTGATCTAATGTCTTGCTGGGCCCATGAGATGTAACCTTCAGCTCCATTTCCCTTGCCGGTTTTGAAGAACAAAGTCTTGCAGGCCCCTCCCTGTACCCTATGATCTGTTCCTCTGTATAATGCACTATGTCAATTTGGGTGGCAAGCCCAGCTCTGTGGGTGGGTGTGAGAGAAAGAGAGGGGGGGGGGTGGTCATTATTTTTCTCTTTTTTTTAGAGCAAATCCTGTGCCACCTAGTGGTGAAAGCTGCAGTGCGAGTGACAGGGTGATTTGAATTTGCACTGGGACACAGACCTGGTTCTCATCCTAGCTCTCCCATTGGCTTACTATGGGATCATGATCAAATCATGTGTGCCTTGTGTGCCTCAGTTTTCCCATCTGCAACACAGGAGTATAACTCTATGACTCACAGACAAAGCGTAATGTAGAAGAATTAGTTGTGGCAGGGCTACGTCCTAGCTTCCCAGTGCCCTACAACAAATAATTGTTTTAACACATGTCTTGGTGCCCAGATTCTTGAATGTGCTGTTAGACTTTCTTTCTGTCTTTTATTTCATCCTTCAAAAAATAGTTGCTTAGAGCAGCTTGGCTTGAATGAGCTCCCTTTTTCCAAATATCACATAGGTGACAGCACACTTCAGAGCCATGCTCTGGTGCCTTTGCTTTCTGGCACATATCAGAAGTACCCATGATTCAGTTTTCCACACACACACACACACACACACACACACACACACACACACACACACACACACACACACACACACACACACACACACACTTTTAGAGCATGCTTATTTGTTTTACCACAGCATTTTGCCCATAATAAACTTGTGGCTGTCACTAGGAGGAGAGATTTGTTTATGTTTATTTTTATCTTTTTACTTTGACTTTAAGTAGATTTGTTTAACAAAAAACAAGACATAAAACTCAAAGCTATTGGTGAATTGGTGGAATATTCCATGTGAGGCATAAAGAGCCATTCACCCTCCATAGATTCATAGAAGTAGGGTCGGAAGGGACCTTGTAGATCATCAAGTCCGACCCCCTGCCCTGGGCAGGAGAGAAAACCGGGCTCAAATGACCCCAGCTAGGTAGACGTCAAGCCTCCTCTTAAAGACCCCCAGGGTAGGAGCCATCACCACTTCCCTTGGAAGTTGGTTCCAGATCCTAGCTGCCCTGACTGTGAACTAGTGGCTTCGGATGTCCAGTCTAAACCTACTCTCTAACAACTTGTGGCAGCTATTCCTTGTTACTCTGGGGGACGCTAGGGGGAACAAGGTGTCTCCCAAATCCTGCTGGTCCCCCCTAGTGAGTTTATAGATGTCCACCAGGTCCCCCCTCAGCCTTCTCTTGTGAAGGCTGAACAGGTTAAGGTCCCGTAGCCTCTCTTCGTAGGGTCTGCCCTACTGTTCCCGGAGCGTGCGGGTGGCCCTCCTCTGGACCCTCTCAATGCTGTCCACATCCCTCCCGAAGTGCGGTGCCCAGAACTGAACACAGTACTCCAGCTGCAGCCTGACCAGTGTCGCATGGAAGGGGAGGATCACCTCCTTGGCCCTGCTTAAGATGCATCTGTGGATGCACGACAAGGTACGGTTAGCCCTACTGACCGTGGCCTCGCATTGTTGGCTCATGTTCATCTGGAGTCAATAATGACTCCAAGATCTCTTTTTTCCACCATGTTCTTGAGAAGGGAATTTCCCAGCTTATAAGTGTGCTGCTGGTTCCTACTGCCCAAGTGCAACACCCTGCACTTGTCAGTATTGAAACCCATTCTATTTTCGTTAGCCTACCCCTGTAACCTGTCCAGGTCCTGCTGTAATCTGTCCTTCCCTACTAGCATGCCCACCTCATCCCAAATCTTGGTATCATCAGCAAATTTGAACAGGTTGCTTTTCACCCCGTCATCCAAATCGCTGATAAAGAAATTGAACAGTGCGGACCCAAAGACTGAGTCCTTGGGAACTCCACTGCCCATTTCCCTCCGGGTCGAAAAAGACCTGTCCACCACTACCCTCTGAGTATGACCCTTCAGCCAATTTGCAATCCATCTGACTGTGTAGGCATCAGTGCCACAGTCACCTAGTTCTTTAATGAGGATGGGGTGGGAGACAGTGTCAAAGGCCTTGCTGAAGTCCAGAAAGACTACATCCACCGCGACACCTGTGTCCAATGCTTTTGTGACCTGCTTTTAGAATAGCTTGGAAAGTATTCTTGTTAGAAACCCTTTGTATTCTTTCTCATCTTCCTGCCCTGGAGTTTTCATGAGGCAGGGCCAAATCCTGGCTCCTCTGTATTAAAGAAAATAACTCGGTTAAGTCTCTCTGACAATAATATAGGTTTGGAAGGGCCTCTTGGGCAAGACCCCACCATCCATACCAAACTTACATAGTGGGGAAACCTTCTTTTTGACCTCTGCTGTTGGGAGTGTTTGATTACCCCAGTGCTGGGTGAAATACTGGTACATAGCCTCTGCCCACATAAAGCAGCTTAGGTTTTGCTCCAAGTGTCTCCATCTTTGTTGATGGGCAAGGCTTTGTGGTGAGCCCCGCTAACGACTGGGCTCACAAAGACATTAAAGAATTTACCACTATTGCTGAGTAGGGGAGTACTTCATAAGCTCAAGGGTAGATACCTATGTTTGGGGAAGTTGAGGATCTAATCTGGAGGTGACCAACCTACAGCATGCATGCCACAAGCGACATGGGTAGCCTGTGTGTATAACAGCTGACTGGTGAGGGGGTAGGTAGCACAGTGGCAGATAGGGTAGGGAGCAGAAAGTAGAGCAGTAGATTGGGGAGGGAGCACAGAGCAAAGAGCAGAAAACAGAACAGCAGATTAGGCATGGGGAAGGGATTGGAGTGGCACTTGGGGAGGGTGCATCACTTTGTGACATTTCTGCCCCAAATGGTACACCTCACTGATCTAATGCAAGCTCATACTGCAATTGGAAATTCTTTGAGATGAGGAGCCCAGCACAGTTGGGTTTGGTCCTTGACTGGGAAATCTATGTAATATTACTAGTGCAAATAATAATGACAATATTAGCAATAAACTCTGTCCTGTGTTGCTAAGTCTTTCCAGTTTATTGGGAGTCTCGTGATATTTGATGTATTTCATAAAGCTCCAGTTTATGTGTTTGTGAAGCTTTAAGCTTTGCAGTTATGTAAAAAAAAAAACAAAAAACCTTTGTGTCTACCTTCCCCCAACAGCTTCAGTGAAAAGCTAAGAAATGTTACCTGTGTGTGACCTGGTCTCCAGAGCAGAAGGCAAAGAAAAAGACCCATTTATTCTTTGTTGCATATCAATTACCAAGAAAAAATCCTACATTTTAAAGGCAGTCTTGTGATCTCTTACAGGCCTGACTCATGACTGTGGAGCACTTGTGGTTGGCATTACTGTGTGTGTTTGATTTATATAATACGTGCCTGTTGCCTGCAATGCTTATTACAAGGCATCTCTGACTGATTGCATTGTGGTCCTGTTACATGGGTGCGGCTGGCCTGTTTGCTGTACTAGCGTTGAGCACGAGCATCACAGGGCTTGGCTGATGTCTGCTCTGTGTGTATGCAGTGGTGGAAATGTAGCAGCTCCTGAATAGGTACTAAAGAGATATCAGTGTTTTGAAGGAAGGGCTCTGTGTTTTTACTGGGATCCAACATAATAGGACCCCAGCCAAGCTGAAGCTTCTGGGCTCTGCCGTAAGGTAAATTACAATAAGAAACTGGTGGCCTGTCCTTTGTGTTAGGTGATCTGGAGAGTGAACTTGGCCCAAGGAAGGAGTTCTGGTTGGGTGTTTTTCTCAGGCAGGGCAAATGGTTCTGTGTTGCTGATGATGCTTGACAGCAGTTCTGCTCAGCTTTCATTTTCTGGCAGTATACTGAAGGGGGTGAGAGCTGTCCCAGCCCTGGCTGGTCACTGTTAGAGATGACCTCAAATCAAATCCCTTGAATCCCTTATTTGGGACAGTCCAGGTCCAGATCCAAGCCTTGTACCTCAGGTCCCAGTCTGTACAGTCACAGCCCTGTTGGATGTAGTCCTTTGAATGTGCTTATGTTTAATCAATTTCTTCTGTGGATCACTGTGTTTGAGTAAGGCACTGGCTTCTCAGAACCAGTTTTCACCTGGAAATAACCACTGATATGGGGAATGGAGAAACAGTAGTCTCTGGTGCTTCAAAATGTATACAGCCTGGATTTCATTCGATACACAGCAGTGTAGTGTATCCAGCTTTAAAATCACCCTGTCTTTTCTAGTAATGGATCCCTGATTCAGATTGCTCCATAACACTGGAGTTCAGGCCTATATATGATTTACTGTCATCATAAAGAAAAATAAGTTACTAGGCTTTGTTCAAGCGTCTTCTACAGAGTAGGTGCAAGTCATTTCTAACAAAGTTGCCGTCTTACCCATATAAGGTTGGAGTGCAGCCTAATACCTGAAAGTGTGGTATGGGGGAATTTACAGTGTTGTCAGTAGCAACACAACGGATACGGCTGAATTTATTTGCGTTAAACATGCATGGACATTGAGTAAATGGAAACCACAGCTCAGCTAGCCAAGAACATATTCAGAGGAAGAATGGAATATACCACACAGCTGCTTGAAAAGGCTCTTGGTTTCACTTCAGCGTTCCTGGTCTAAGCCACACATTGTCCATCTCCAGTGAGGTTGTCTGTCTGGGCTTCCTAGCAGGAAGTACCTGTAAAATGGTGGCGCCCACTGGCTGAGACACCAGTCCCATTCAGTGATGCAGGCAGCAACAGATGATTCTTGTTTGCTCTCAGTGAATTATTTGTGGGTGTGGAGTTAGAGCCAGACTGACAGATCTGGAGGCCAAAGCTCTCAATTTATCCCTGAATTGGGTACAGCAAGGGTAACATCAGTGCAGGCTACTCCAAACTGCACAAGTGTGCTTCCATCCTGCCTGGAGGAGTCAGTGCTTGCAGCATTCTGTTCTTGGGCTTGCTGCGGAGACTGAAAGCAGGAATCCCCCATTAGTCCCAGTTGTAACACCCTGGATTATTTGGTAATGTGCCCAGTTGTCCAGTTGGAAGCATGTCACAGAGGCCACTCGGCAGCCCTTGCTTCTGCTTGGTCACTATTAATCTGGGCTGTATTTGCACCAGAGAGGTAAGACATTCCATGTCCAATCACCAGGCCCCCTGTGAGCCAGCCAGTGCCCGGGGTGCGCTGTTTTGAGAACCCTTTCTCAAGATATAACCATTTGGGGACAGATCTTCACCTGGTGTAAGCAGGCACAGTTCCATGGTGGTCAGTGAAGCTGCATTAGTTGACATAGAGATATGGCCCTATGGGCAGAGCTGCTGAGCGAGAGGTTCCTTAGCTTTAATACCAGCCTGATTCTGACTACATGCATGGCATTGGACAGGGCACTTAGGTGCCTGAATTCATCCCTCTGTAATGGCAAACAAGGTTCTTTGGGTGAATCTGATAGCTTTTATTAGACCAACTTAAATAGTTGGAAAACAATTATTAAGCAAGCTTTCGGGTTCAAAAACCCTTCGTCAGGCTAAGGAAGTTTCTGCAGTTGGTGTGTGCTCTTCCTGGATGGAGTGAAAAGTAAAGAAGCCAGAAGCTGGGC
>NW_005841949.1:1372248-1393956 GCF_000455745.1 Alligator sinensis | reverse complement strand
ACTCCCCCAATGCCTGCTGGCCCCCTCTGACTAGTTTGTAGCAGGCCACTAGATCCCCCCTCAGCCTGCTCTTGGGGAGGCTGAACAGGTTCAGGTCCCTTAGCCTCTCCTCGTAGGGCCTGCCCTGCTGCCCCCTGATCATGCGAGTGGCCCTCCTCTGAACCCTCTCAATGCTGTCCACATCCCTCCTGAAGTGCGGCGCCCAGAACTGGACACAGTACTCCAACTGCAGCCTGACCAGTGACTCATAGAGGGGGAAGATCACCTCCTTGGACCTGCTTGAGATGCATCTGTGGATGCATGACAAGGTACGGTTGGCCTTCCTGACCGCTTCCCCAAACTGTCGGCCTATGTTCATTTTGGCATCAATAATAACTCCAAGATCCTTTTCTGCCTCTGCACTGACGAGAAGGGAGTTCCCCAGCCTGTAGGTATGCTGCTGGTTCTTCCTCCCCAGGTGCAGCACCTTGCACTTGTCAGTGTTGAAACCCATCCTTTTCTCATCTGCCCACGCCTGTAACCTGTCCAGGTCCAATTGCAGTGTATTTCTCCCTTCTAGTGTGCTCACATCCCCCCACATTTGACGTCAGCAAATTTGAATAGGGTGCTCTTTACCCCCTTGTCCAAGTCACTGATGAAGATGTTGAACAGCGTGGGTCCGAGGACCGAGCCCTGGGGGGACCCCACTGCCCACATCCCTCCAGGTCGAAAATGACCCGTCCACCACCACTCTCTGAGTGCGACCCTCCAGCCAGTTAGCAACCCATTTGACTGTGTAGGTGTCAACGCCACAGTCCCCTAGTTTTTTAAATTGAGAATGGGGTGAGAGTGTCGAAGGCCTTCCTGAAGTCCAGAAAGACTACATCCACTGCTACCCCTGCATCTAAGGATTTTGTGACCTGGTCATAGAAGGCCAGCAGGTTGGTCTGACAGGACCTGCCTCTAATGAACCCATGTTGGTTGCCCCTAAGCATAACCTCCCCTGCTGGCCACTCATGGACATGTGCCAGGATAATTCTCTCAAAAAGCTTACCCAGGCTCGAGGTAAGACTAACTGGCCTATAGTTTCCTGGGTCCTCCTTCCTCCCTTTTTTGAAAATGGGAACCACATTGGCCCTTTTCCAGTCCTTGGCACCACACCAGAGCACCACGAGTGCTCATAAAGCCGTGCCAGGGGTCCCGCGATGACCTCTGCTAATTCCCTCAGCACTCTGGGGTGGAGGTCGTCAGGACCAGCTGATTTAAATACGTCCAGTCCCTCCAGAAGTTCCCTGACTAGATCCTCACTGACCCTAGGCCTGGGTGCGCCTCCCCCGGGGCCTGACGGGGTCCCGGCGGATGGGCTGATCTGGTCCCTGCTCAGGAAAATGGAGGCAAAGAAATCATTAAATCGGTTAACCTTGTCGTCAAGGTGCGACAACCAGATTTCCTAGTGTGTCTTGCCCGGTACCTTCTTTTTGCCCCCTATGTATTTAAAAAAGGACTTCTTGTTGTCCTTGATCTGGGTAGCTAGTCCCAGTTCCATCTCCCAGTTCCATTTTCATTGCATCCAGGAAGAGCACACACCAACTGCAGAAACTTCCTTAGCCTGACGAAGGGTTTTTGAACCTGAAAGCTTGCTTAAATTTTTTTTCCAACTATTTAAGTTGGTCTAATAAAAAATATCAGGTTCACCCAAAGAACCTTGTCTGCCAATGTCCTTAGATCAACACAGCTACATCCTACATCCCTCTGTAATGTGCTCTTAATGCCTGTCACTCAGGGGAGCTATGGGACAAGATATGCTAAATAACTTACTTTTATGCATGTGCATTCATCTTATGGATGCTGACTTGCTCCGTGACTGCATCAGCTAAGCAATCTGCAGTCCTCTTCAAATGACACAGCATTGTCAAGAGATGGAGGGGCTCTGCCTACAAGCAGCTGCTGTTCCTCTGAGCCCTGTCTGAATATCAGGGACACCACTTATTGCAGACTGCAGTGTACCCTCATCTCACCTAAACCCACATTTACTCCCTGTTACTGTGACTGGCTTGGCCAAAGACTGTCTGAACTGAAGGGGATGTTATTTGTATTGTGCACAGCCTCCCATCATCCCAGCCCTCCTCCTTTGGTTGTGCCTGTCCAAGGGGTGTCTGGATCATTTCCACTGTCACTCATAAGACCGTGGCAGGTTGTGGTCTCTGGTTGTTTCGTGTCCTCAAGAGCTTTGGTCACTGACTCGGGGAACTGATCCTCTCTTATAAGATGTGTAAGCAGCAGCAGCAAGGTCATAGATTCATAGATGTTAGGGTCAGAAGGGACCTCAATAGATCATCGAGTCCGACCCCCTGCATAGGCAGGGAAGAGTGCTGGGTCTAGATGACCCCAGCTAGATGCATATCCAACTTCCTCTTGAAGACCCCCAGGGTAGGGGAGAGCACCACCTCCCTTGGGAGCCCGTTCCAGACCTTGGCCACTCGAACTGTGAAGAAGTTCTTCCTAATGTCCAATCTAAATCTGCTCTCTGCTAGCTTGTGGCCATTATTTCTTGTAACCCCCGAGGGCGCCTTGGTGAATAAAACCTCACCAATTCCCTTCTGGGCCCCCGTGATGAACTTATAGGCAGCCACAAGGTCGCCTCTCCACCTTCTCTTGCGGAGACTGAAAAGGTCCAGGTTCTCTAGTCTCTCCTCGTAGGGCTTGGTCTGCAAGCCCCTAACCATACGAGTGGCCCTTCTCTGGACCCTCAACTGCTGCAGTCCAACACAGCTCCCTGGACTTCAGCACCGTCTCTGGTGCTATGCTGATCTATACCAGTGGGACCTGGCCCAGGGAATCTAGTGCCGTCAGAAAGTGCTGCATTATTTTGTAGCCTGGAGCCCTTGGTTCACAAAGAATGTGCAGCAAGGCAAGTTTCCCCACACTGAGTTGTGCCTCAGACTTGGCTGAGAAGAACCGTCTTCAGAGAGGGCAGAGAACTGAGTTGAGTCCCCTGTCCCTTCCCCCCTCGCTCCCCCAGCCCACACAGGTGCTAGCTAGTGGCAACCGTATTGATTGCTCTTTATGATCAGGGAATATGAGCCAAGTGCCTCAACCCATTTCACATCAGCCAGTACAGAGAGAGCAGAGGTTCTTGGTCTCTTCAGACATAGGCCTTGCTCAGAGAGACTGTCTCCTGTTACAAGACCCCCTGAGCAATTAAGTAAGGGCTAAGCTGCTTGAGGCTTAGCCATGCCTCCAGCCCCACACTTCTGTCTCCAGGAGATATGTGCTGGATGAGTCTGGCAGAGACTCCATGTTCTTGGTGGTGTTCCTTGTCCAGGAGAGCACTTTGTTTCAGATTTCTTATGTGCCCTGCGTCCTACAGCTGCATTGAGTCTCACTAGGTTTCGGGGTGCCAGAGGAAGAGTTGATCTGGAATAAAAGCCATGTATAGATGCTCAAGTCTACCACCAGGGACTAGCCTGCCTGGAGCTGTGCAGGAGATGCTTGTATCCAGGTGTATCACACTTGAGGGGACCCCACAGGGTTATAATCCCAGTTCTGACTGGCACTGAAGAAGGCATGGCCACACAACAGCTGCCTCAGTAACAAGTTCCCATGCAACCTGGGCCAGAGGAGTTAGTCTCCTGGACTGAAAAGGACTCTTGGTCAGTCATGGTGGGCAAGAAACAATGTTATAAATGGGGGATTGTTTCCTGAACCAAGGCCCCATACTCTATTTTCACGAAAAATACCCCAGAATTTTGTACTCGATCAATTATAGATGAGTAATATAGCTACATTAATGTATTTATATTGTAAATAGCAATCATATTGATTTGGAAGGACTTCTTTGAGGTGACTTTGCTTGGTCTTTTGAAAGGATCTTGGTTGGACTTTTTGAAGGGTTCTTGGCTGGAGTCTTCTCAGGAGTCTTGGCTGCAGGTTTTTCTGGCGTCTTGTCTGCTTTCCTAAAGAAAGTGTCCAAGGAAGTTTGGACAGATGTTCTCCAGGGAGATGAGCAACACAGCCAACTTGTTCACTGGTGTGGCATTGCATCCAATCAAGAGTTGTAAAGTCGAAACTGATGTCATAAAGTTGAAACAGGGTGTCAATTTATAAATGTTGTAAGTGCAAAACGTTGTAACTCAAAATGTTCCCTCAACTTCACCTCAGCCTTCTTCCTTCTCCTTTAACTCGCCCTCCTCCTGCTTCCTTCCTGACAGTGGTACTGAGATGTTCTGCATTTTAGTGGGCTAAAATAATCCCCTGCCGATGCCATTTGGGTCTTCACAGAGACCACTGGGGATGTTCAGCTAATGGGATCTGACCCACTTCCATCAGGGATTGAGTGAACTAATCGAAGGTACTGGTCTGGGATCACATGCTGGTGTGCTCAAGTCTGTTCATGGCCAAGTTGGTTCGTTCTGTAAGGCACCTGAGGATGAAGGGGTGGGACTGGTATAAAGAGTCTGCACTTGTGACAGCTCTTCTCTGGTGATTTATCTTGTTCCTTGTTCCCTCTTGTTTCAGAGCTCCTACCCGATCTGGGAAGATTTCAACTCGAAGGCGACCAAGCTACACTCCCAGCTGAGGTGAGTGGCTCAGGCTTCCTCACAGCACTCCCTGAATGCAGCTGTGACCGACCTAGCTGTCCTGCTGTAAAGTGCACTGGGGAGACCATGCGGAATGGCTTTATTAAAAAGTCTGCTTTGTAGTCAGGCCAGTGACAAGTGCTAAAGACCTGGGGTGTTAATCTCACAACAAAACTCTGTTGGCCAAAATTAAGTAATTTGACTGAGGCCATCTGGTCAGTCAGTGCCAGGCAGGCTTAGAAACCCAGGGGAGAGAGTTCCCCACTCTGTGGTACTCTGGGGGTGTACAGTGAGGAGATTTCCTGAGCTGAGTCCAGGTACTGTCTAGTGCTGCTCCCGGTGGCCTTAGACAGGATCTCGTGCAAGACCTCATACTGGGCATACGCTAAGGAGAGATAGGGTGGGGCAAGGGCATACGCTGCTGCAGAGACTCCAGCTCCCTCTGGAAGATGGAGCTGCCAGCAGGAACTGGTGCTAGAACTTAGAGTGGCTCTGTGAGCTGCCTCAGTTTCCCCAGGGCGTGTCTTACCTTGTAACAAGCCCCGAGCTTTGAGGGTGCTTAGAGCACCATCTCCCTACCCTCTTCTTCCCTCTGTGCCTTTCTTTGTTGCCCAGAAGGTACCTCTTAGCCTAGACTCCTGCTGCCAGGTTCATTGGCCAGTAGTTGGGGCCCTTTTCTTGCCTGTTATTCAGGGCTCTCCAGCCCTTTACCTTTACCAAAGGCTCTCAAGCTACCTGCTGACCTCAGGTCCAGGTTTCAGGACTTTCCTCTAGTCTCTCCTCACCAGTGCTACAAGCTCCTGCTCCTCCTCCTCCTCCTCCTCTGGGAACACATTGTTCCTTATCAACCCCCCCACATAAAGGGGCCATTTAGCTCATTGCCCTTCGGCTGGAGCTGTTCCTCACTCAGCTGCCCTGTTAATACCTCACAGGTTCTCCCTGGTTTCTCAGCCCTCCAGTCTGTTAAA
This sequence comes from Alligator sinensis, assembly GCF_000455745.1. Classification (NCBI taxonomy): domain Eukaryota; kingdom Metazoa; phylum Chordata; order Crocodylia; family Alligatoridae; genus Alligator; species Alligator sinensis. The sequence goes on along the minus strand of NW_005841949.1, from coordinate 1,388,429 downwards.
GAAATGCTTGTTGTGCCTCTCTCCCCTTGCCAGTTGACACTTTGCTTCCCCTGTGCTGCCAGTGCCCCTCTTTGTGCTCCCTTGTGGTCTTCTTAAGCAGCCTGGGCTATCGCATAGTCTTTCTGCTGCCAGTGACAGGAGAATCATGCTTTGCCTTTGGTATTTGTTTCCAGAGCATGGCTCGTTCATGCTGGTTGAATGAAGTGAGGCCTCCATAACTTCTGCCTTCCTGCTAGGGAGTGAGGGCAGCCATCCCTAGTGAGAGGAAGGCTGAGCCTCCAGACCAGGCCTAGCTCTCCCACGCCCTTTCTTCCCCAAAACAGACTGTACTGTGGTGAGGCAGTCAGTCAGTGGTGAATCTGGGGAGGAGTGTCCTCACTAGATAATAAATAGGATGGTGTCAGCCCTGCCTACCTTGCATAGGTTCCTGGATATGCTTTGCTCTTCCCAGGACCTGATGCTAGTGACAGGCATGGCATGCACACTGCCCAGGAGTGTGCACTCCAGGGAAATGGGTGCTTGCATTTCACACTGAGTGAAGGGGTTTAGTTTGAACCAGTGGCTTTGCTAGTTCCGCCATTCTCAGGCGCTGCTGCATTTCTGTCCTGGGTCCAGCCGTAGCTTGTTCCCCCTAGTCCCTGGCATACTCATACAGCTCACCCAGTCTGTAAATATGGAAGGCCTTGTGGCCCACTGAAAGGATACTGGACACAGACAGCCTGGGCTTCAGTCCTTGCCTTTGAGTAAGTCACTGAAGGACTGATTTTCAGAAGGCTGAGCTCACTTAAGTCCTACCAGTCAATAGTTCTACGGGTGCTCAGCCCATCTGAAAATGAGACTACAGACTACACAATGCCTCAGTTTCCTTATCTGTGAAATTAAAAGTATTACTGCTCTCCCACCTCTGTAAAACACTTCAAGAGCTACAGGTGAAAAGTGCCATGGGGAAGGCCTTGGCTTACTAAACTGAGGTCCTTTTGCCATGGTATCACTCTGCTTTTGATGTCTAATAGAAAATAGCTCACTGCCTTCCAGTTTCCTAGGGAATGGATTTAGCACAGGGGTCACAGTCTGGACATCTTTGTTACAAACACATGGAGGTCTGAACTTGGGTGGTGAGAGAGCCAGAACTTCTCCAGTATCATGTTAAACCTGGCCAGAAATGTGTTAAGCATCCTGTAAGTCCAAATCTGCCTTCTGTATACCACCATCTAAAACACATGGCAGTCCCCTGAAATTCGTCCTTGCCAGGTAACAGTCTAATCTGGCACAGGTCAGTGCCACTGCAGCTGGCCTCAGCTTGAAAGCCGCCTTCCAATTCTCAGTCATGCATAGAAGAGTCCACAACATGTCTTACTATGAACATGGATGCTCTTGAAGATGCCCAGCCAACTGCCTCTTGGTATCTGTGAAACCCCAGCCATATAGTGTAGCCTTACTGGTAGGCGCAGGTCTTTGCACACAGGTGTCAAGGCAAAGAACAGTGCCCCAAAGCCAGGGCTTACAGCCTGCCCCCTCTGCCTGCTCCTGCCTTGTTACCACTAGTTGTCCAACAGGAGAGTCATCTGCCCAAGCCTAGCACCAGCACATCTCATACCATGTTCAAGATCTTGGGCATGTACTTTAGCAAAGGACATTACACCCCTGTTTCTGCCCAGTAGAGCTGGGTGTTGTACATCTTTGCTACCCAATGGGTCCATGGTCAGTTGCCTCCCAGCCATTCAGTCTCAGCTGTGCAACAGTGTCTGGGAGGAGCTTTGCTATGGGGTTGGGAGGGTAGAGGGCAGGGCTGGAGAATGGGATTGTTGAAGCTGATGAAGACTCCAAGGCAGGCTACTGGTAATCATGGGGTTTAATCTCTGTAGTGTGAAAGTGAAGCAGCAGGAGAAGGCTCTAAGCTAGCAAGACTCTCCCCAGTCCTGGCAGGGTGTGGGGCTGTCATGTCACCAGTTGAGCCAGGCTTCACTCAAAGCAAGGTGTCATCTGCAGTCTTTCTTGCGGGATGCACAGCCTCCAAACTGGTGGGTGTTTTGAGGAGCTGTCTTGGGCCCCTCTCTTCCTGGTCAGCCAGTGTGTGTTTTAGGCAGATGGTTATGCTGATGTGAAGCAGGGCTGGGCACAATGTGAGTCTCTTAGGGTGACACCATTGCTTTCAAAGGAGTAACTGTCTTGACTTGCACCTGAAAGAGGTCTCCCAGCCAGGGCCACTGCCTAAGGAGATCATGGTGAAGTCAGAAAGTAGCCGTTACTCCTCATCTGAACTCCACTCTTCTCCTTGAGCTGTGCCCTAGGCCTGGCTGTCTGAGAATCCTCCGCACAGTGTGTTTGCTGGGGTGCCTCTAGAGACCCCACAGTCCCACCTCTCATGTAAATCCCCATAGTTTTAACCCTTAATTTGCCAAACTGTGACCCTGCCTCTATCTGGCAACTGGTGCTTAGACACATTCCTATTTATAATTCCACTTCCAAAGACCTCTTTAATTGCCTGCTGCTTCGTCCTTTGGGCCCAGGAGAGGTGGGGTAGAACTTCACTCTTGGAAACCATGGATGGAACTGGTATTTCTGTGTCAAATGCAAATTTTTCACTTAACCCCCTTCTCCCCACCCTCTCCACCCCTAACAGGAACCCTGTGAAACTCCCTGCTGCTGCAAATCACTGTGTCAAAAGTGGAGCTGCCTGCCCTGGCTAGAGTAGGGGAGACCTAAGACCCTGTTTTGGAACAGAGGGTGAACTATGCAGGGATTGAGAAGGAATTTCCTTCTTTGGGCTAATTTGTTTGTTTAATCTTCCAATCTTCCTCTGAAACACTGCTGGCTAGGGAATGCTGGGCTAGCTGTAGCTGGGTCAGACCGACTGCAATAGACTGTGCTATGTTTCTGTAACTGATCAGGGGAAGCAGCGTTGGCCCTCTCCCTCACACTCCCACTTCACTTACATTTCCATCTGTTTCTGTCTTAGGACTACAGTGCTGGCAGCTGTTGCTTTCCTGGATGCCTTCCAGAAAGTGGCTGACATGGCCACCAACACACGAGGTAGGACTGTTGCTCCACAAGCCCATGTGTCTGGGTACAGGCCTGAAGAGATCATGGGCCAGAACTTGGGGCCAGCTGGACCAACCAGTCAAATACTTGTTTTCCCAAGGCTTTCCATATGAGGCGAAATACGGTCTATGTAGGCTGTGTCCTGTACTTAGGAGTTTGCTTACAGGTCAGGAGTCCTGAGAGGTAATTTCGTTACTGTTTGTAAGGTGTTTGGCATCTTCAGGTGGAAAGGGGCTGGGCCTGGGCAGTGGTGGTGGTCATGTTGCTTGGCAGTTAATCAAAGTGCTGCCGATGAGGGGATTGAAGGGTGGAAGGGCAGTGCCTTCTGCTGCTGAGCTGTGTAGGATCACCAGGACCCCCCATTCTTTTCATCCTAGCCCTTAAGAGAACTTAAGAAGCAAAGAAGCTGAGTCTGTCTTAGGTTCTCTCAAGGTAGGGTCATATCAGCGGGGTACCGACCCTCTCCCAGCAGTGGCCTAGAAGCTGGTCTCAGCCTGCTTTGACTCCTTCCCCACCCCCAAGTCCTGCATACACTTCAGAGCACCTGTAAGTTACCTTCATGCTAGGCTGAACAGCAGAAGGCTCATCCTCTCTGCAGCCTGGGGGAGGAGAGGAATTGGCAGCTCTAAGCTGCAGAAGGGTGTGGGTGGGTGGGTGGGTGTGTGTGGGTGTGGGTGTCCGTCCTACCACCCCACAGTTCCCCTCCCTCTACTCTTTGCCTACTACCAAGGCAGAGAATCTCCTGAAAAGGTCTGTGGGCATTAGAGGAAACTGTGGGCAGATGTGCAGTGTAATTACAGGAGATTGGGACACAGGAAATAGAAAAGCCAGCAATCAGGGCCACAACTGAGAAAGGAGGTCAGATGTTGTGGAGGGTGATGTTGAGCACTGGCTAAGACAGCTGGCTTCAGCTGCACTCAGCAGGACCCCAGGTTAGGGTGTGTTACTAGCAAGAGACTGCAGAAATATCCAGACTACTGGTGGGGTGTTTTAACAGTGTGGCAGATGGGGTTAACAGTGTGACATCCCCTGGGGTGTCTTTTCCAAGGTACCTCGTATACAAGGGTTCGCTGGCACCTTCTTGGTGGGGTTGATTTGGTTTTGGGAAAAAGGAAGCCTGTGATGAGATGATGCTGCCAATAAACTCTCATGTTTCTGTGCTTTCATCTCCTAGGCATCATCACAATTCATTTGCGGTAGCATCTTCTTCCCTGCGACACTGTCCTTTTATGTGCCATTTTGCAATAGAAATGCTGAAGAAGCAGCCCATAAAGGAAGAGTATTTTTTCTTGGTTTTTCTTTCCAAGTCGTGGAAACCTCCCAGATGCACCGTGACAGAGTGCATTAGGGTTTCTCATTTGCATGTACAGATTAGCCCTGCCATTTATTTATTTCCCCCCATGAGAAAACTAGGTGGCCACAGGCTCACCTCCTTGCTTCTCCATATTGGATTGGATTTGGTAAGCTTTGACATGGCCTGGCTCTGTCCCCTACCTTTGGTGTGGCTGGCAAAGTCTGGTTTAGCAGAGAGAATACATTTGGGATTTAATGCATGACCATGCTCTGACCAGCTGGGACTGGGGGTTGTTTGAAGAGATCAGGACAGAACAGAGGCCATGTGCACAGCAGACTGAGGACTGAGATTGTTGGGACAGTTAGAACAACTTGTTTTGTAAGCAGCCAGGTTTAGACACTTTTTTAGGGACAATGCTCAGGACCTGGTCTCCCAAGCATGTCTGAGGAAGTGGCACTGAGGTGTGGTTTCCAGCTATGGTGGGGACCATAGCTGAAGTGCAGACACTGGGGCCTGTCCACTTTGGCCCAGCTGGCGGGAAGCAGTCTGAGCCCTGACCCACTGGAGTTAGGCCTGAATGGGCAGCCTCTCCACCATATAACAGAAATCCCATCCCAGCAGGGCTGAAAGGCTGGATTGCTTGGTTGTGCTGGCAGCCAGTGTCAGTGGTATGTGTTTCCTCTTGGATTGTTAGCTTTCCTTCGCACACAGTGAAGCCATTGTGCTGGGGCTCTTGGAGCACAGATGCTTCACTGTGGAGCTGAGGAGAGGGCTGCAATGACAAACACGCTGTCCATAGGGCACTGGCCAGATCCTTTTCCTGGGCCATAGGAGTGTTTTGAATGCATTCAAGCTACCCCAGAATAGCATTAGCTCTGAGGCACTGTGCCTGGGAGCTGACAAATATGTCAGGCTTAATTCAGTCCTGGTGAAAGGTTGCCCTGGTCCCTATAGGAAGCCTGAATCTGGCCTTGTGTACTTGTCAACCAAGACACAGCACTTGAGAACTACCTGTACCAGCTCTCTGGGAACTTGGGGCATATTTTATGGTTGCTGAAAACCAAGCAGCTGTGTCTTCATTACTGCTACGTATGCTAGCTAAATGAATGCTGTCTCAAATATGCCTGCTTTTGGTGGATGCAAAGGATTGTGGGATGGTGAAAAGAACCAGTGTTTGGTTTCAGACTGGTGAACTACAGGTGGTGGGAATGGATGCTAGGTTTGAGATTGGGGTGCTGGGTTTGAAGGACACATCTACTAAGTGCTCAGTCTGAGTGCTCATTCTCCTTTTGGCTGAACATGCTGTCCTGAATTTGTGACCTGAAGATCACACTGCTCTTCTCCAGGAGGGCAGTGCTAAAGCTTCATTTTAGGCTGGCTTCCCAGTGTGTGTGTTCGCTGGAGCCATGTAAGAGTAGAGAATCATAATGTTCCCTACTGGCTTCCAAATCTGTGAGGTTTTGAATGAATTCAGCAGGTCAGCAGTTGCAGTGTGCTTGCTCTGGATGAGCCTTCTGCTCTGGGGTGAAGGGGTTATGGGGCTGAAATGTCCTGGGATCTGGCCTCCTTATGGTATCACCTCCTCCCAGGACTTGAGAAACTGGCAGGAAACCAGCTCTCACCTCTCAGCTTCATAAATGTCTCCCTCAGGCAGTAACATGTCTGCGGAAAAACATAAACACCAGTCCTCAAAAGCTGCACGCTCCCCTGCTGTCAGCTTCAGCAGATTAGGAGTGCATGTGGTGGGGATTCATGGGCATTTCCGGGGCACACAGCTCCTGTGTTGGCAGAGCTGGGGCCTACTCCCACTGTGTGGCTTCTGCACAGCAGATGGTCTCAGCTTGTTGCCCAAACTCTCAGGATCCAGGCCATCTGGAACCATACAGGGGGGAAGCAGCGATGGCAGCTCCAGGTGGAGTCAGATTTGTCTGGAGACACGCTAGCCCACTGCACCGTTAGGACTTAGATCTCTCAGAGCCTGAATTCGCCTCCAGAGCTCAGGCCCAGCCTCCTCCAGGGCTGCTCTGGCTGCTGACCATGCTGCTGACATCCTGGGTCTTGCCAGATGCCAGTTCTGCTCCCTCCAGATGGGGTGCCCTGACAGTCATAAATGCGGGCATGAAAACACTGAGGAAGCAGGTCAGGGCACCAGTCTGAGAGTAAGCCTGACAGGCCTGAGGGGACAGGTAGGACAGAAAAAAAGAGAGAAGAGGAGTGTTAGGAGCTGGGCTAGAGGAAGAAGGGCAGGAGGGAGCCAGAGACAGACAGACAAAAGAGAAGAGAAACCAGACAGATAGACAGATAAAAAAGCTGGGCAGATTCAGGGACAGGTTGGAAAGACTGGTTAGATGGACCTAGACCACCTAGACAGCACAATGGGGGAGGAGAAGACACTATCTTCTCCATCTTGTGGGGAGGCAATGAGAGCAAGGCTCAGAGAAGGGATTTAGACACACGGGAGAAAGGGGCACAGCTAGGTGAGGCAGCTGAAGAGCTGGATGGTGCGGTAATGGGGAAGGGGTAGAGGAACACAGAAGGACAGAGATTCCCAGACTAGAGGATGCGGGCTAGACCTGTGTGAACTAGTCCCAGAGGGGGTGAGGTGGTGACACTGCCCCACAGGACCCATGTCAGACAGCAGCAACTCTGAGACTGTGGGAAGGTAAGGCAGGGATTGAGGAGGAGGAAATGGCACAAGCCCCACATGGTGTAGGCATGGGGAAGGACAGGACTCAGTGGGAGAGCACTGTGAATGCCCAGGGATTGACTATAACCCCCTCTCAGTCCAGGAGACTTTGGCCTTGCTAGGTTTGCCACAGTGTAGCAGCTCCCACCCTGGTGGGTGTTGGAGCCCAGAGCAAGCTGGACACAATGTTGAAAGGTGATGCCTCATTCACAATAACAGGGTATTTGTTCCCTAAAGTGCCACACGGTTGAGGAATATGGGATGTGCCAGGGGAGGGGCAGTTTCTGTTCTTGGTTACCTCAGCCTTAAAGCCCAAGAGCTGTTCATTCAAGACTATTTGCAGAGAATCAGCTGGTGGAGCAGAGAGGAACCCGCAGTTCCTAGGATGGGCTTGGCTTCCTGTGCCCCAGAGGCTGAGCCAGAGCAGGTACAGAGAGGAAACAGAGGAAGGCAGGAAACTCCTGGTCTCTCACAGAGAGGGTCTCTTTGATCCCTCCAGCCCATCCCTTCATCCTCCCCCCATGTTGACAGCCTGTGTTAGGTAATCACCTTCAGAAAGAGCACAGTCTCAATGGCACAGAGATGGTTTCCTTTGACACTGGAGCCAGGCCTTATCCAACCCAGCTTCCCGCCCCAAGCCTCCTCCCAGTGTCTGCGTACACTAGCAATTATTATGGGACTCCTGTCTGCAGGCACAGCAGTGGAAAGCCTGCAGCTGCTGCAACCTGTCTGTGCTCACTTTCCCTCCTCTGCCTCCCACCAGGAGGCTTCTCCCCGGGAGAAAGGACAAGTATGGGAGCTCTGAAGAAAGGTGCTGGTGAAGACAAGGTCTCTGAGAGTGGCCTGGCCTGCAGTAGACAAGGTTTATAATGGGGATGCCCCTCACACCACACCTCCCAAGAGCCTGATTCTTTGTGCTTACTTTCTCCTCTTGTGAGTGACTACAAAAAGGAGGGCAGTGGAGGGCCTGGCACAGCGAGATGAATTTACACACAGACAGGATCTCGAGACTGTCTCAGGAAATGATCCAGCTCTCTAGACTCTGAGGAGTAAGAAACCATATATACTAGTAGTCCACATCGATGGTGATGGCTTGGAGAATCCAACAGCAAATATTCGGAGTATAGCAGACCAGCGATAGACACGCAGCTCATTTGTGTCTCCATGGAAGTTCTTCTAGTTGCTCCAGCCTTGACAGGAGGCAAAGGGAAAGCCCTGGTGTTCTGGGTGTCGAGGAGTTTTCACTAGGCTCAGGAATGGAATATATACTTAATCAATGGGTGTAGGGGGTGAAAACCTCTGTCACTGAAGAAATCAAGAGCTGCATCCCACTGATTCATCCACACCACAAAGAAAGGAAACTTGCTGTCCAAGGATTCAGCAGCCTCCTGGAAAGATGCAGCTGTGGGGTGGCAAGAGCCTGAACTGGACTTCCCTACTCCTAAAGGAGGGATTTGAACTGTAGTGCCCTGCATCCCCGATGAGGTTTTGACAAGTAGACCAGTTCTTAGAATGAGGCCTTACCATCATCTTTTAGTCTTAGGCCTGTCAAGAAGACTGAAATCTAGATCCCTTGAGCAAAGTAGGCAGGGAACATCTAGTCTGAATCCTTTAGGGGTTTAAGCATGAGGTAAACACTGTACTTTTCAGCACATTTAAGAACTGGAAAGTGCTTGACAGTGGCAGCAGACATCTAGGAAACCCGGCACCAGAAATCTAGGAAACTTTGCTGGTGGGAATTTAGGCATCAAGGGTTAAATCCCCCAGAGGACTTAGGCATTGTAATACTTAGCACCACACCATGCCAGGAGCCTGGGGTGATATAGGCACGAAGGCATTCATTTGACAGCCCAGAAGTTGCAAGTTCATTGGCTATAGCAGAAGCATTCACAGTGTGGCCCTGTCAGATTCCTGTGTATCTGCAAATTTTGCTAAATATCTTGTTGCCCAAGGGCACAAGGAAGGATTGACATACAGAGAGATGGCATTATGATGCAGTGACTTGGTAAACTGGGTTCAGGCATGGCCGCATAGTGAGTCTGAAAAGATATGATTCAACATCACACAATTGCAGCCAACAGCCTAGTACTCTCCAGCTGACTGAAGCTCTCTACTCTGCTCACCAGCCAAGTGCTAGTCCTGAGGCCACTGGTGCCAGAACTGGATTTGATTATGCAGGGTGTCCCTGAACATATTAAACTCACCATATGTGGAGGGATCACTAACAGCTGGCACACCCAGATCCAAAAACCAGTCAACAATTGGGGATCTAGAGGTGGGAGCACCTTACACCACTCTCTGCAGACCAGCCTGGTTAGTATGGGTGCTGTGGGTCTGTACCCACGTGGCTTCATGGAACCTCTCTCGTGCAGCCCTGAAGCAGGAGCTCAGAGTCTGCCACGGAGGCTGTTTCTGCTACCGCAATGCTAGGTTGCATTCTCCACAAGGTATACCCCGATACTTGCCTACCACATCTTGAATATTATGTTCAGTAGTGGGATTCCCTTCTGCAGGGGTGGATATGCTGGGCATCATCACCAGCGAGTGCTCCTGGGGCTCCACCTCCCCTACACTCCAGCCATGTGCCAGTCTGTTGGGACAGCTGGACGATGGGCAGTCCGACTCCACTTGGATATCATGCCCCGATCCCTCTCACTCTTTCTGGCCCTTAGTGTTAGCAACAGTTTTCCTCTCTACCACACAGGTTTTACTTGAGCGGCGAGGCGACCCCAGTGAGGAGGCGACCCCAGTGATGGTCTATTAACATCAATGGTCCCCAAGCGGCCTTGGTCCGCTCAGCCCTTGACGTATGTCCTGTGGCCTTTTCCTGGCCTCTGGGGCTTTAAATTAAATGAAAGAGAAACAAATAACAGAAACTCCAGAAAGAGGCCTCAGCCTGCTCCCCACTCATGCATCCTGCTTCCAATGACTTTGCCATCCCTCAGCGTCTTCCTCTAGCCTGGCTCCCTCACCATCCTGGGTGTTGTAACCCTTTAAATGTATCCCGGACTCCGCTGCTGGGTTCCTCTTCGGCCTCTCGCTGCAGCAGTTGGGAGGACTCTGATAGGCCCAGGGTGGGTGTCTCACAGCTCCTTCCCTGCTGTGTCCCCCCAGCTATTTCCCCACCACCAGCTTTTATCCCAGCCAGGCAGCATTCCTTAATAGTGTCATCAGGCCGCGTCTGCCCCAGCTGCAGAGAAAAGCGGCTGACAAACCACGCGGTTGCTCAGCTCCTCTGCAGCTCATCCAGCCTGACTGTACCTGTTGGGGGTAAGATTGCCCCGTTCTTGGGACTTTTCTTCTTGGTGTTGTGGTGGACTGCCCCACTGCGACCTATGCCACAGGAGGGGTATCCCCCCCGCCTTCTTGTCATCCCGCTGGGACAGGGTCCATTCAATAAACATTCCCCCCACCCCTTGCTGTCCCCCTAGAAGCCTGTGATCTGCATTTAGTAGCAGTTGGCACCTGTTTGCCTCCATAACTAGCTGCTTTTGCAGAGCTTTCAAAGGCATCAGGGATGCAGCAGCAACTTTCACAGTCATTGCTCTGGCTCTGGCTGTAGCCATCCCAGCTCTGGCAATAAACCCCAGAGAATATGGGGACTAGGATCTGTGTTTTTAGATTCCTGCTTCCATCACTCGCTGTCCCAGCATTAGTGGTCACTGTGCCTTAGGGTCATCTTAGTGAAAGTCTCTAGCTGTGCATTGCCACAGTTCTGAAAACAGTGAATTTTGATAGTTCTTGGACTTCAAGCAGCATGTGGAAAAGAGGTGGTTTGCCCTTGTGCTTATTTCACAAAAAGCTGACCCACCTAGCCTTTTGCCACCCAGCCAAATCATGATTGTGAGAGACTATATGACAGGGTAAGTACCAGTACCACCCCTTCCCTACGCAGACACCAGCAGCCTAGAAGGAGTTAATGAAGGACCTAATTGCCTCCCCTGGCTGTGATGAAACAGCCATTAGAAACAGCTGCTATGACCAGTCCAGGCAGAATGGGGCACAAATGGAGAGGCCATGGGCTGCTTTGGAGAGTCTTCAGAGAAGCAGTAGAAGGAGTAAAGACCTGTGATGGCCTTGAAGGTAAAGAAACTTAAGGATTAGTGAGCCCCAGAGTGGAGGGAGACCCTAGCTGTACAGCAAGCCTGTGGGACACTGGGCTGTGACTCTGTGGGCCTGAACTGGGTGGATGCCTAAGATATCCAGAGAGAAGGGGTCATGGTGACAAAAGGGCTGATATGCCAGGAGTGCGCATGGGATGTCAGCTTTGCTGAAACCAGATGTTGTGCCCCAGTCTTAGTCTGCCTTTGTAGGTGGCTGCAAGTTGCTGCCTGTGCCTGCAGATCCCCTCCCCTCACCCTAGCTTAGGGGAGGCAGTAGCTCAGCTGACTTAGTGTCAAGCCTTTAAGGTAAGGAGGGTGGATCAGTCCAAAAGGGGGGTTGCTGTGGTGGAGGGGAGGAGGAGGCGGACATATCTGTGACTGTGAATAGTCTGCAGGGCCAGAGATACAGTACCTCTGAGCACCCCCATTTGCAGCTGTGCTGTGCCTGATGCCAAATCTCAAGTCCCAAGTCCAGCCCTGGAAAATCATAAGGTTATTAAAAGAGTGAGTTGTGGCTCTTGCTCTGTCTTTTAACTTAATGTCCCATCCCCCCGCCCTGTCCCCCCCAAGAAATGCCTCTCCCAGTATGTATGTGACTAAGCGTCACCAGTGTTCCCCCACTTACTGAGATGTCTTTTACCCTGCTGCAGGCACACCTACCCCCACATTGAGCTGTCTCCTTGTCAGTTAGTTTTACCCCCATCAATTATACCCCTTGCATCTGCCTAGATCCCCATCATCTCTGTTCTTCTGTAGGCAACTCCCTGTCCTCTGCCAGCCCTGAGTAGGGGCTGCAGCAGGGTCTCGCTGTGCCCCTTTGCAGATTGACCCATGGCTCACAGGAAAGACTGGGTCTGCCCTGCTCTGGGGTCTCTCTACTTTTTTTTTTAATCTTTCATCCTACAAGAGTTGTTGGCCTCTAAGGGGAGGGATGTGAGCCATCCTGATAGGCTGCCCTTCCCCAGGAAGCAGGGCAGGGGAAAAGCCAGTTATTCAACTGTATTTCTACATCTTCTTTTCCTTCTCCCCTGCACCCACTCCTGACCATGAAAATCTTGGGAGGGCTGGAGCTTCCCTTGACATGGGCAGAGCATCAGTAGTCCTGACTGAAATCATGTGTCTGGGGCAGGAATCCTGCAAGTCAGTAGTATACATCACTGGGCTCCCTGTGCTCACCTACAGTGCAGCTTAACGGCCTACAAGCCAGTACTTCACAAAAAAAGCATGCTCTGCCCCAAGGATCCCTCAACGAATAACCCTGAGAACTCTGAGGCTGGGCATGGTTCCCAGCATGTCAGCACCATACGAGGCTCATGTGGAATCAAAGTACGCTCTGGCTGGGCCCAAAGGGCAGAGTCCTCCTCTGTGCAGCTGCTTTGTACACACACTAGTGAATGTACCTAAAGGCCACTCGGGAGAGGACCCTGAGTCCTGTGCATGTCCTGATTCAAATGCATTTGCAGGAAGGTGTTACTTTACCATGCATGGTGCTCCACCATGGCTTTGAATGTTGGCTCCAGGTGCCTCCATCTTTGTCACTGTCAAACTCATTTGGAGGCTCAAGGATTGTGGCCATTGTGAAGCCCCTGGTCCCATAATTCCCCAGTTGTCGTGTCATTGCTTCACAAAGACAGTACTCAAATAAACACTGTACAGCCAGTGTGTTTTCAGCAGAGTGGGGTAAAGCTGCCATCCACTGCATAACTTTCCATTGATGTCTGACACATTAGCCTAGCTGGGGTCCTGCCATCAGGGAGCAGTAATCCAAATGCACACAGGCCAGTTTTTTGCTATTTACATATGCAGGATTCCATGGAGCAGTTGTTCCTGGCCTTGATAGGGGATGGCATGGATGGACACATGGGCCGAAGCTGGGAGGCTGAGTTCAGCAAAGACTCCTTGCTTGCTATGGACAATGTTTGCCTTGTTCTGTTGGGATGGTAGCAGTGCTGAGGGGAAATGCCCCTTCTACTGTACCAGTGCGATCAGATGGGATTTCTTTCTCTCCTGTGGGTGATAGCAGGAGTGACACCAGCTGAGATCTGCCCCTGCCCTTTATGCTGTCTCTGGGATTGGCAGCACCAGGGGTTTTGCTTCAGATGCTGTTACCCTGTGGCCGGGCTGGGATTTACCAGTGAGCTTTGTGGATCAAAGCAGTTCCCAGAAAGAAGGCTGCCACAAAAAGCTGGAAGTAAAATGAGTGTCTGGAAGGTACAGGGCCCGTTCAGAAGGCTTCACCAGGGGGCAAAGAAGCCTATTGTTGCAATTGCCACTCACTCCCCTTGCCTGACCTATCTAGTGTCCCAGCACCTTCCAGCTCAGAAAGGGATCAGCTTTATTCTCTGCAGCCAGGTCAGTGCACAATACAGCCTGTGTTATCCCAGCTTCTAAACAGTTCCCCAGTTCTTCTGCACTCTCAGCATGTCCACACTGCTTCTGGGCCAAGTCGGGGAGCAGCACCACAAAGCCTCCTTGCCCCTGCTCCACACACACCAACTCTGGGAATGCACCCATGAGGGCTGCTTCAGGGCAGCGCTGAGTGCATGCTCTAGGCTCTCTGTCTCACAGGTGTTTCTTGGCATCATGCTCAGGGCTGCTCTAATGTGGCTTCATTCTCTCATTTCTGGGATGTGGTGGGAGAGGGGGTATATGCTTCATGGTGCTGCTCATCGCTGTGGCATGAAGGTAGGGTAAACATGTTGTCTGCATTTTGAATCTTCTTGTCTTTGGCTTTTGACTGCCTGACTTGCAGTTCTAAACTCCTTGACTACCTGAAGCACCCAGTCCTGAATCCCTGCAGTTCTTAACGCTATCATTACTGTATTATTATTATTATTTGTGTCATAGTGTTGCCTACAGGCCCCCACAGAGATCAGAGCCCTTGAGTCCCAGGTGTTCTACAAACACTCCATGAAAGACATTTCTAGCTCTGGTGGGCTCCCAAACTAATTAGACAAAATGAACATTGCCCCATGCTTCAATTTGAGGAACTGAGGCCCAGAGAAATTAAGAACCTATTTGTCGAAAGAGCTTCAGGCCAGATTTCAGGGTATGGGGGCTCACTTTTGGGCCTAGATTTGGAAGCGTGCTCGGATTTGATGATATACATATCTGCGTGACTATCAGGTTTTCAGCACCCAGATGTTCCCTTTGTAACTGGGATCTCAAATGACATCAACACCCAAGGTGGAGAGATTCCTTTTGAAGATCTGACCTCACCCAAAATGCCATGAGAAATCTGGGCCAGGGGTGGGAACAGAACCCCAAGCCCTCCTGAGACTTGCACTCAGCCTTGACCTATTTCTGCTGTTCCTTGCAAACCCTGGATGCCTCGTACTGTTCTTGCTTTCTTTGTTAAGCTCCTGCTCCTGGAATCAGGTGAACACACACATCTCTCAGCTTGCTTTCTTGCGTTTTCTTTCTTTCGAACATTTCCAGCTTTTCCGGCTCTGGGAAAAACCTTGGCAATGAGACCTGAAATAAGGGAAATAAAAAAGGGAAATAAAGAATGTGTTCCCCCCCTAAGTTATTACAAGTTTAATAACTTTTTAAAATGTCAAATAATTTTTTAAGCCACCTGCTTGATTTGGGGGAAGGGGTGCAATGGGCTTGTCAATCATGCATGCCTCCCTGTGGACAAGGGAAGATATACTAATGCAATGACTGACAGCCCTCTTGAGTTGTCATCTTGGTACAGACAAGGTTTCTTTCACACTGCAAATAGAGTGCTCTCTTGTTCACCACCAGTATACTGAACATTTAAATAAACAGGGAGCTCAGGCACTAAAGACCCATGTAGGTTAATGGAGCCATTTGAAGCTGTGATATTACAAACATTGAACCCAGGGCAGAGCTACTGTACAGCACCACCCAATAGGAGATTGACACCTGACCCTTAGAGTCAGGTGTGTGCAGTAGTTCTGCTACTGTAATGTAGCTGAGAGGCTCCAGACATCGCCAGGGATGTGGCCTGTTTGGGAAGCAGACTTTTTCTGGCAGTTCCAAATACTGAATAGATGATTCAGGTTTGGAAGAGGATTGTGTGTTGATGTATTGTTAACCCAAATAACCTTGGCCCACAGCCCCTGGCAAGCCCATTGTTGGCCACCCAAAGGAGGATGGGAAGGAGACAGCACACTAAAAATGAATTTCACTTCACTTTGCAGAGCAAGGAAGGCGAACAGTTACAGCAACCTGGTGGGTTTAGTCTGTGGTGGCTAGAAGGAGACAGTGTCCTTCTCCCTTCCATGAGACACTTGCACAGGGTTGTCCCAAACACCCTATATGCATTTTCCATGAGAATGTCTTAATTTACAATGGAAACCCCCAGTCCTGCATGCGCATTAGTTGTGCTGTCCTGCTGCAGTACCGTGAGGTGAGGATGGCACTTAGCTTCCCCTGGTGCCCTGTAGAGATGCACATGCATGGTTCTGTTAGTGAGACAGAACCATGTGCTATGATGTGAAGAAGCAAACATAATTATATCCTGGAGCAGTTACTATCCACATATGCCAAATTCAATACCAGAAAAATGGCAGCACCCCTAATTGGCTCGTGTGCACCCTTGTGCATGGAATCCGGGTCCCTTGTGCCCTGCAACAGTCAAGACTAAAAGTCTGCAGCAAGGTTGCAGGCTTCTGCGGCACTTGGGTTCATGGAATGGGAATTCTGCAGCAGCTTGAGTGACATGAAGAAATGAGTGATTTAATTATGAGACTAAATAATGCAGTCACTCCACAAGATCCCTGTCTTTAATTTTGATAGAACTGGTAAATTTCCTTCCCTGGGGCCTGTGGGAGAGGATCTGGGCTTAGGAGAGCAGGACACGAGCTTGATATTTCTGCTGCAATAATCAGTCGTGTTCTTGTGAGCCAGCATGGCTCAGGCACGTCCCTGATCCCCATCACTGCAGTATCTTAATGTGTTGCTGTGTTCAATGTACTTATATTCACTTATGCTTGGGAGGCAGGACAGCGCTGTTACCTACGTTTGCAGGTGGGGATTTCAGGCATAAAAATACTTGTCTGAGGTCACACAGGCCATCTGTGGACAGCAG
>NW_005841949.1:1369370-1372238 GCF_000455745.1 Alligator sinensis | reverse complement strand
ATTCTGGCCAGCCACACAACACAGCCACACTGACTTTGATTTCAGGCCAGCACAGCAGCCTTAATCGGGGCAGACCCTTTCCTTGTCAGCAGAGCTGGGTGTCCTGCCCAAGTGTTCAGGCAGCTGTGAACTGGCATGGCTGCCTTTGATAACAGGTGGTGGGCCACATTGTCTCTGGAGGTCTCTTGCAGTGACTTGACTCAAACCCTGAGAGACTGGGTTTGAGTCACTTACTGCGCAGTAACCTAATAACACTGTGCAGTAGTGTGCTGGTCAAAAACCGTGCTAATACGCTACTGCACAGTTATTAAGCTACTGCGCAGTAAGCATCACAAAAATACCATGCGCCAGTGCTACTATGCAATAGCATGAATTCTTGCACTTTTAGTTAGTATTTCATTAAGCAAGTACTAAATTACATTTACTGTGCATTAATGAACATGTAGACGTGACCTGTCTGAAATCCAGGTGTAACACCTAATTAGAAGGCTGTCTGTCTTTTCAGGAGTGTCTGTGGGCTGGTGCTTGCATGGGAGTATATTTCTACACCGGTGTACGTGTGTCTGTATATGCATGCACTTGTGTGTGGCTGGAAGAAGGCAGGAGAAATGGATTAGAATTCCCAAGGGACTGTGCCCTGGCACTGCGGTGAACCTTCCCTGCCTATCCTCTGTGGGCTGAGGGCTTGTCCCCTAGGCACTAACACTAGGGAGGGGAGGGAAGTGGCTGTCATAACTCCTTTCATGTGCGGAAATCCTGAAGGTGGTATGGGAGACTCCCTCATATTAGGAAACAAGCCAAACTGGGCCCTATGGGAAAGGAGTGGACTAGAGGAAGGGGACCCTTTCCTGCTTCTGCTTGCTGGAATTAGTCTCTGCAGGCTCCTTCTCACTGGAAAATCCTGGCACAGACTCTCTGTGGCAGGTCAGCCCACAAAAAAGAATCTAGGAACCCACCCTGCTTCAAGCACAGTGTGGTGAGCTGCCCCTGGGCTGGCAGGCTGTGCCCTCTTCCAGGACATCCAAGATAAATGGTCTAGGCCAGTGGGTGCCAACCTTTTCTTACCCTCCCTGAGTGCCACTCCAATCCCATTCCTTTGCTTGATCTCCTGCTCTACTTTCTGCTCCCTGCACTGTGCTCCCTGACTGAATTGCTCCTCTGCTTTCTGCTCTCTGCCCTATCTACCACCGTGCTGCCTGTCCTCTTCCTAATCTGCTGCCTGTCACGGGTTGGCCACTCCTAGTCTAGGCTCTGGGAAATCCAGGTTGCTTTAAAACCGTAGAGGGATGGACCTTTAAGTTAACTGTAGGTTGAAAAGAAGCCCCCATCCCTCAGGGACTTCAGGTGAAAACTTAAACACAGCCAAGGCAGGCCATGTGGCTTTCCTTGAGCACCCTCAGGTGCTGGTATGACCAAACCCTCATCCTATTATCTTACCTTGATGTCCCTGGTAGCATTTGTACTCCAGTGGCCCTTGAACACCCCCATGTGCTGGGTAGACATGAACTGAGAGATAGTCACCATCCCAAGGCACTGACACTCTAAGTAGACAAAGCAGATGAAGGTGGGGAAATAGAGGCACAGAGAAGGGAAGGCCCAAATTGTCAAGGACATTCAGGTGCTTAAGAGGTACCAAACTCAATGGGAGTTAGGAGGTTAAATAACTTTGACAATCTGGATCAAGGTGACTTGCTCAACATCACCCAGCAGATTAGGGGCAGAGGCAGGCATAGCACCTGAGTCCCTGGACTCCCAGGTATGGGCCCTGTCTGCTAAACCCAATTGTGTCCTTCATTATTGGGCTTATCCTCACAGCATTCCTGTGGGGTGAAGCAGGATGATCCCTACTGTGCAGCTGGGCTGCCAAGGCCAGAGAGGCTGAGGATAAGTTTCCTGCTATTACAAAGGCAGCCTGTGACAGAGAACAGAATCCATGCTTCTGGAGTCACACGATGGAGCCTTTCACATGGTGAACTTCTCCCTCTGTCGACTCCAGTTTATCCCTTCTCTACAGTTGTTTGGTTTCCATGGGATAGAAAACAGTCAGGGTTCATGTCACAGATGTTTTTTTATGAATCATGCTGCTCAGACCTTTACACCAACTCAAGTCCCAATTTTCTTTTCCCAGTGCAAATTTTTATCAGTATGAGTTTCAGTCTCAGATCTGTTTTTATCTGTGCAAGTGTCAGCATCTCACATGTACAGCCTAGGGTCATTTCTGTTCCTAGGGATCTGAAATTGCTCCTTCGTAGCTTACAGGCTTGGATACTTTCTGACAGAACCAAATGTATTACTAAGGGTTGTCATGCAGCTATTCACATAGTGGATAAAAATACCTGAACATGCATGCGTATAAGAACCGTTACCAAGGCTGGAAGAGTGAGAGGATTCCTATACACTGAAGTCAAACATACAAAAAATTATAAAGAAAAGAAAATCATCCTTTTTTGATTCATGTTTAATACTGGTTTCTCCCAAAATGGAAACTGAACCACATGTCAGAGACAAAAAACTGTTAAGTGGGTTCCAATGATTGAACAGAGTTTGGTGTAAGATCAGGGCCTGTGCTTGAAAAGTCAAAGTCCTGCTCACTGAAGCTGAGATCTCTGAGATCCCTTGTGTATTCAAGAGATTTGAGAACTCTGGTGTAGTGATGTTTCCCTGCCTGCTCCTGGGTGCTTGCTCCTGGGTGCTTGCAACATTGTTGGTGTTTTCATTGTTTATTTTTCATAGAATCATAGATGTAGGGTCGGAAGGGACCTTGTAGATCTTCAAGTCTGACCCCCTGCCTGGGCAGGAGGGAAACTGGGCTCAAGTGACCCCAGCCAGGTAGGCATCGAGCCGCTTCTTAAAGACCCCCAGGGTAGG
>NW_005841949.1:1366712-1369323 GCF_000455745.1 Alligator sinensis | reverse complement strand
AGGTCCCCCCTCAGCCTTCTCTTGTGAAGGCTGAAGAGGTTCAGGTCCCGTAGCTTGTCATTGTAGGGTCTGCCCTACTGTCCCCGGATCATGTGGGTAGCCCTCCTCTGGACCCTCTCAATGTTGTCCACATCCCTCTTGAAGTGGGGTGCCCAGAACTGGACGCAGTACTCCAGCTGTGGCCTGACCAGTGTCGCGTAGAGGGGGAGGATCACCTCCTTGGCCCTACTTGAGATGCACCTGTGGATGCACGATAGGGTCCGGTTAGCCCTGCCGACTGTGACCTCGCATTGTCGACCTATGTTCATCTTGGAGTCAATGATGACTCCAAGATCCCTTTCTGCCTCCGTGCTCTCAAGAAGGGAGTTTCCCATCTTATAAGTGTGTTGCCGGTTACTACTGCCCAAGTGCAGCACCCTGCACTTGTCTGTATTGAAACGCATCCTGTTTTTGTTAGCCCACCCTTTCAACCTATCCAGGTCTTTCTGCAGTCTTTCCCTCCCTACTAGCGTGCCCACCTCACCCCAAATTTTGGTATCATCAGCAAATTTGAACAGGTTGCTTTTCATCCCGTCGTCCAAATTGCTTTTAATGCCTAACACATGACACTAGATTGGCGTAAGATCTGGGCTTCTTGGGCTTCCATTATTCAATTCCTGAATAATGGAAAATGAAATAGCCCTGTTTGTGTCCCGTATAGGCAGTGCACCCCTTCATGCCCCCTGGTCTGCTTGTTTGTTCCCCCACCACCTCCCAGCTGTAACATCAAGCCGATCATTTAGAGTGCCAAGGCTCTATGCTGGGTTGGCCCAAGGAAGCAATCCTCTCTGCTCTTCTATTGCTGTTGCATAATGGAATCTGGTGAACATTGATAGGGCATTACAGGAGCAGTGCAAGGCTCTACTGATACCATCTGCTGGGCCTGGGTTGGATCAGAAATAAGAATCCCCAGCATAAAGAGTGGCAGGGAGGGGAGTACTAGGGCGCTGGGGAGAAGACCAGGTTCAGAAGTAATGCTGTCCCTAGAAATGGGTTAATTTCTTGGTTTGGCACATGCCTGAAATATGTAACTGCATATAAAATGTGCTTACATCAGGGAAAGTCTGGGCAGGGTACATGATATCCATAACACGTCGTTACATTGTGCAGGGCATTTTGGATGTACTTTGTCCAACCAGATGCAAGTTCATGTCTGCGTTGTGTGGGTATCAAAGACCCTGTGGTCCAACTCTAAAGGAGTAGTTTGTTTAAGCATGCTTAACCCACACCATTCCTTATTCCCCCATTTTTGTGCCTTGTTCTCCCTGAGTGGCTGCTGCTTTCTTCCCCAGAACTGACTGCATATTTGCAGTGTTATATGTACATCAGAAACTTATTTGGTCTAACAGTCCTATAGAATTAAAGGGCCTGATCTAATTCCATGGAAGTCAGCTGAAAGACTCTCAGAGACACCAATGGGAGATGATTCATCCCCTAAGATTTGTGCAGGATTGTTTTACTTCACTGAATTTTAAGTTTTGTGAGAATCTGGCACAGGTGTAATCATTATTCTCTCCTACTCATTTACTGCATGTATGCAAAGGGCCTTCTGTGTTCTGTCCTCATCAAGACCTCAGTTACACAGCAGAGGCCTTTGTACTAAATTCTGGGGGTACTAAATTCTGAGGCCATTGGAATCCCTGAAGCAGCTGCAATTGCATTCAAAATCACAGGCATTTATCAACTGAAGGATGGAAAGAGGCTTGCAATCAGACTCCATGTCTTCTTTGTGCTATTCATTTGAATACTGGACTCACTGCAAATTGTGAGTGTGCCACATGTTTATATATGGGTAACACACAGCTGTACGGGCAAATTGTCAGGGTGAGTAGTATGGTGTGATAGCAAGAGACTTTGGTTGCTGTCCTGCATGGGGCAGGAACCTGTTTGAGTTTTTGTCTCCAAGGAGCACCTGGAAGCTTAGAGCCCTTGGAGGAGTTGGAATGCATTTCTTGCAGTTCTGGAGAGAAAGGTTGGAGATAAGGGAGATGAAAGTGGCCACCATGCTTAAAAGGCAGATGGTGAGGGACAGAACCTTGCCCTCTGGGCACTTGGAGGAAGAGAGGAATACATGGTGGATGATGAGCAGAACAGAAGCGCATAAGCCTGAGGGACTGTGGGTCAGTGGCTGACTGGTGAGCAGCAGGGTACTTACCCAAGGGGTTGCAGGTGATGAGGGTGGACGAAGAGAGGTCTGGGGAGCCTGGAAGACAAATGCTGGAAAAGGGAAGTAGGGGGAGGAAACCACAAGAGGCTCGGCAGGGCAGTGAAGAAATGCTTCCCTGCTAACGAGCAATAAGCATGGCCAGTTAAGACTTTGTAACTAGCACCCAAT
This sequence comes from Alligator sinensis, assembly GCF_000455745.1. Taxonomy (NCBI): domain Eukaryota; kingdom Metazoa; phylum Chordata; order Crocodylia; family Alligatoridae; genus Alligator; species Alligator sinensis. The sequence continues at coordinate 1,366,949 of NW_005841949.1, read as the reverse complement.
AAATGTAACACCTTGTTAAACTACTATCTGCATGGTCAATGGAATCTCACCTCATTTAGGGAATAACTTTTATCATTTCTCCCATCTCAAGTCATGGCAGGTGAGCTCTGAGTAAGGCCAGGGAGACGCATTCACCCTCCCACACTGTGCACTTGCAGTATTCTGAAATTTTATAGATTTCATAGATTTTTAGGGTTGGAAGGGACCTCAGTGGATCAAGTCCAACCCCCTGCCCTG
>NW_005841949.1:1363821-1366702 GCF_000455745.1 Alligator sinensis | reverse complement strand
GAAAGAGTGCTGGGGTCAGATGATATAAATTGATACAGAGGAAGTGTATGGAGCAGAGGATAAAACAAATATATACTGTAGAATCAATTGTGAAAGAAGCCTACATCCTGGCTGACAACTGGAGCCCCAAACCATGCCAGGTCACCATTCAGAGAAAGGTCATTGAGCTTCATGATGTGACACCATATGCTTCCCTCATCTGAATCAAGGGTGCAAGGGCCTTCAGGACTGGCCCCATATCACAGATTGATTTTTACAGCCATTTTACTGTAGAATTGATATGGAAACCGTGTCTTAAGATTGTGACTTGCCTAGGAACAGAGAAGTTTGGATGGAGACCAAGTTGACCAAAGGCAGGACATGGCTGAAGTTGGTGTCCTCTCCTAGAGGACGAGGAGACTGGTAAAGCTCCAAGAGCCCTGTTGCAAATCCTTTCATGTCATCAGGCTGTTGATTCCTGGGATGTTAATTTAGTTGGCCAGAATGTCCTGCAGGAGCAGGATTGGTGCCTGCTTATGTGTTTCTTCACCACTTCTCAATGCAGGATCTCAAAGTGCCTCCTGAACACTTATTAACCCAAGGGCCTCCTCCAGTGATTTTTCTAAAAATAGGCTTTTGTCTTTTTCTCTGCTTCTTTATGATGGAGAAGAAAAGCTTGAAACGGCTTGGTAGGTAAATAAAGTGAACTCAGTTTGTTTTTCCCTCAGAAATCTCAGAATCTCTAGTTTCATTTTCCAACAGAATTTTCTGAATGTCCCACCACAGGTGTGTTCTGACTTCTTTCCCTTAGCTATGGTGGAAAGTGCTGAGTCCCTAACAAAGAGGGGCTTTCTCCCAAGTGTTCATTTGGCATTTGAGTTAACAAACACACAGAAGGGCCACTGTGGTCCCCATGAATGACTAGTGCCTCCTGATTCTGGGGGTGCACCCGCAGAAACCGCCGCAGACCCTGTCAAGGGCACCAGCCCTACTGACAGCATCAGTGTCGGCCATCAGGGGGGCACCGGCCCCATCAGGGGGGACACGTGCACCCCCATGCATCTCCTACCAATTGCCTATGGTGGTCCCTATTTTCAAAAAGGGGAGAAAGGAGGATCCAAGTAATTATAGGCCAATCAGTCTCACCTCCATCCTTGGAAAAGTCTTTGAAAAGATTACGAAGGATCAGATTTGTGGGAGTCCAGCGGGAAAAATAATGCAGCAGGGAAACCACCATGGATTTGTAGCAGGTAGATCATGCCTGACCAGTCTGGTTTCATTTTATGACAGGATCACAAAATGCTTAGACACAGGAGTAGAGGTGGATGTGGTTTTTATGTATTTTAGCAATACCTTTGATAAGGTATCTCATCCCATTCTCATAAATAAATTAAGAGGCTGTGACATAGATGTTTACATGGTCTGGTGGGTGGCAAATTGGCTTAGTGATAGCACCCAGAGAGTGGTAATAGATGGGTTGGTATCGACCTGGAAGGATGTGGGTAGTTGGGTCCCGCAGGGTTCGGTCCTTGGAGCTGTACTCTTGAATATCTTCATCAGTGACTTGGATGTGGGTGTGAAGAGTACTCTGTCCAAGTTTGCAGACAATACAAAATTGTGGGGTGAAGTGCACACTCCTGAAGGTAGGGAATGATTGCAGGTAGACCTGGACAGGTTAGAAAAGTGGGCAGTACATAATAGGATGCAGTTGAACAAGGACAAGTGTAGAGTGCTGCACCTTTGGTGCAAAAATATCCAGCACACCTACAGGCTGGGAAGTGACCCACTTAGCAGCACAGAAGTGGAAAAAGATCTCGGAGGCATTGTGGACTCCAAGATGAACATGAGTCGTCAGTGTGATGAAATCATCAGCAAAGCTAACTACGCTTTATCATGCATTAGCAGATGCATGACAAATAGAATCAGGGAGGTGATACTTCCCCTCTATGAGGCATTGGTCAGACTGCAGTTGGAGTACTGTGTCTAGTTTTGGGCGCTGTACTTCCAGAAGGATGTTGATAGACTCAAGAGGGTCCAAGAGGTGGGCCACTCGTAAGGTTAGGGGTTTACAGGACAAGCCCTATGAGGAGAGACTGAGGGACCTGGACCTCTTCAGCCTCTGCAAGAGAAGGCTGAGAGGTGGTCTTGTGGCCACCTACAAATTCATTAGGAGAATGCAGCAAGGGATCGGAGATGCTCTGTTCACCAGGGCGCTTCTTGGGGTAACAAGGAACAATGGTCACAAATTGACAGAGAACAGATTTAGGCTAGATATCAGGAAAAACTTCTTCATGATAAGGGTGGCCAAAATTTGGAATGGCTTCCAAGGGAGGTAGTGCTCTCCCCTACCTTGGGGGTCTTTAAGAGAAGGCTAGATAGGCATCTGGCTGGGGTCATCTCCTGCCCAGGAAGGGGGTCAGACTCGATGATCTGACGAGGTCCCTTCTCACTCTAGCATCTATAAATCTATGAATCTGTGAATTAACAAAAACAAACTAAAAACAAATATCCTGAGTTTCCCCTTAGTGATACCCATTTTACCCCATGTTATTTCATTGACTTCAGTGTAGTCATTCCTGAATTACATCACCATGAGTAAGAGCGGAACCACATCCTAACAGCTTTAAAACATTAGACTAAAAAGATAAGAATTAGACTTAAAAACTAGGGGTGCCCCAATAGGGATTTTTGGGGCCGATATCAATAGCTAATTTTTAAGGAGGTATATAGGCCAATACTGATCTGATTTCTGATACCAGCCAGGCAGCTTGAAGAGTAGTGTCCAGCTGGTAAGTCTGTTGTGGTGGAAGGGGAGGGGGGGAGGGAAGGGACATGAGGGGAGGGCAGATTGGGGCCCCTGTGGTGAGGGAGGGAGGGAGTGGGGCTGGGGCAAGTGCTGTCG
>NW_005841949.1:1349199-1363728 GCF_000455745.1 Alligator sinensis | reverse complement strand
GTGGCACTGGGAGGAGGTGCGGGGGGGCTACAGCCTGCCCCAACCCCAACCCCAGCCCCACACCCTCCCTCACCATGGGAGCCTTGATCTGCCCCCCCACACCCCTTCCCTTCCACCACCATAGACTTACCAGCTGCATGCAGCTCTCCAAGCTGCTGGACACTGCTCCTTGCAACCTATGTGCAGCGCTGCGGCTGCATGCATGCACGGGCCATCTATCAGCCAAATTATGGGCCACGTCAGGCCAATTTCTGATAAGACAGTTTTCTTTATATCAGTGCTGATCTAATATTGGACCAATGTATCGGTGCACCTCTATTAAAAACACCTTTTCCTCTCAGTGGCTTGCCTTTCACTCTCCTGGCTGTTGATGTCACTGGTTCTACAGTTTGCCATTCAGTGTAGAAATCAGCTTAGAGAGGAACTTAATTTCTAGTGTTGAAGAAAAATAAGCCTAACTTTTTCAGGCCACTTATAAAAAGCTCCACAATACCAGATGTTTTCCTCTTCATGGTCTTTGCTTTGTCCTCACAGATCAGTGTTTTCTTCCACCATTATATGTGGAAACTGAGCCACAGAAAAGTCAGCATGACTCACCCAAGGTCCTACAGCAAGTCAAAGCCAAGGAGGAGACACAGGAGTTCCTAACCCCACTAGGCCTTGGTCTTCTCTGTTGTCATACTATTATACTCAGTGCCATGCTAACATAAATTCCCCATGTTTGGAGCAGCAGCAGTCTGGGACAGAGGGTCAGGATCAGACCCTGGCGCCTCAGTGTTGCAGCTCAAGCCATCCTTTCCACCCACTGTTTATCTTGCACTGAGGCTGGCCAGCTGGTGTTCCTGTCGGCTTCTGGCAACTGAAGTGATGCCTCTTGGCATTTCACCATCCCCTTCACTCCTCTCTCCCTGTATCAGCTGCCAGACAAGCCTTTCTTACCTCTTGCAACTAGGCCGTTTAATGGGGGCACAGCGTCCTTCAGCCCAGTTCTGATAACTTTGTGCTAACTTCCAAACGGCCTTACAGCATAAGCAAACACATTCCTGTAGCCCTATACTCTCCCCACCAGCTCAGCACTGGCCTTGGACACTTGCTTTCAGAAACAAGGCCAAGCTGCAGATTGTGGATACCTCACAGTTTGGGGGTTGGGTGCTGCTCCCCATAAAGACAGGGTTCATTTGCAGTCATTTGAGTCTAGGCCTGGATTTCAGTCACCCTGAAAGTTCCCAGGCGTTTGGATCCATTGAGAGTGGTTTAAGACCAGTTTGTAGAACAGCTCTGAGAGTGACAGTGAACACTGCTTGTTTTTTACCTCAGAAATCTCAGGAATGACAGTCTGTTTTTTCCAGACGAATCCCCTGGATGTTCTCCTGCATGTCTTTTCTGACTTGTTTCCCTGAGCTGACAATCTTTAACAAAGAGGACCTTTCTCTCAAGTGTTTGTTTGCTGTTGGAGTTAAACGTATATTAACAAAAGCAAACTGCAAACAAAGGGCCCAAGTTTTCTTAGTGTGGAAACAGGCATCACTTTTCCTTGCCTTTGTGCTGCCATAATTTTTTTTATGTCAGCACAAAGGCAAAACAGATATGCATTCCCTTTGTCACACCACAAATGCCTCAAATTTGCAGCAGGGACAACAGTAATAACAGATTGTGCTACTTTCTTGTGGTGGATGTCTGTTTGCTTGGGGCAGGAGAACATGGGCAGCAGGAGCTCCCCGTACTCTCCAGCCACCCAGGGCAGCTGCTCTGGAGGGTTTAGGGCACTGATCCTGAGCTCCCTGAGGAATTCCCAGGCCGAACCAAGCGTCTCAGGTTCCTTGATTTCCCCACCTACAGAGATGCCCCTTGGGGCACATACTGGTAAGTAGGAAAAGCCGGGTGGGGGGTTCACTTATACAGACACCCCCAGGATCTCCCAGGCACATCTCCTTAAGCAGGTAAAGCTCTTGAGTTCCCCACTTATGGCAGCATATCTCGGGAATCTCCCTGGTACTTCTTAAATGAGGAGCTCCAGACTTTCCCTGCTTAGAGACCTGTCCCCAGGAGGTACTGGGCAGGATGGGAACTGGGGCTTGATGGGACATGTTCCAACACAGCTCAGTCTGTTTCTAGCCTTAGTGACTCTCATTTTATCCTTGTGCTACTTCAGCATAGTCACTCCTGATTTATACCAGTGTGAGCAAGTGGAAAACCAAATCCTCAGAACTTTAAATCATTCAACTAAAAACACCTTTCCTTCCAGTTGCCCAAGTTTCCACACTGCTTGTGGCATTCTTATGATCCCATCCCTTCTCCCACCTTCCATAAGGGGTTCAGCTTCCTCAGCACAAGTTCTGTGCTCTCACAGCAACAGCAGCAAGATGGAGAGTGCCTGGCAGCACCCATCCTTGTAAAGCCTCTGCCCTTTCAAGAACAATGTCAAGGCCACTGCCATGCACCTCTCCTGGACTTGGCCTCTGAAAAAGCACCCAAGGGAGGTGCAGCTGTATAGTGAGAAGTCAGGCCATGAGATTCAGCAGCAAGGCAATGCTGCCCTTAGCAGATTTCCCCAGGCCTGTACTATATTATGTTGCCAATCCCCCCTGCCAAGGAAGTGCCTGTAAAATCTCATCAATTCCCCTCCCTACTGTCCCTGCTGTGCACCACTGGGAATGGAGTACAGATGCTTTGGTGCAGATACTGGCTGCCCCTTGAGGCACCACACAAAATACACTGGCCAACCCCTTGCACCTGCCAAATTCAGGCCTCCTCTGGGGACCAGTGGAGGTGTAAATTACAGGACCCTCTTGAGTGTTTTTATGGGTCATTCTGCAGCCTGCAGCACCAAACAGCAGTACAGCTCACAGCCAGTGGTCCATGCGCTAGGGCTTGTTGTAGGGCAGCACAGAGCTGCTTGCTGGGACCCAGTGCTGCAGCTGTGCTGGGGAACTTGTCTCATGCTGGCTCCAGTTTTTAGTATGTGTTCGTGGTGTAGAGGAGGATCTTCTCTTGGCACTGGTGCATAAACAGGGGAGCCATGGGTCCCTGATTTCAAGGCCTGCCTTGCATTATTGTTTATTTCTTAGAAAATAGTGTTTGGCCCTCTGTATTTATAAAGACCAGTGCACCATGTCCTCTGCAGTACCCTCAGGCAGAAGAGCTGACATAACCAGTGGCCTGTCTGACCATGCTTGTACCACTCCCACAGCTACCATAGAGCAGTGCTATCCTCCCGCCTTATCTGCTCCTCCCAGTGGGCACTAGGCTGGTGTGAATAGAGAACTCTTCAATTCAGATTTGGATTTGGCCAATTCGGAGGCCAGTGATTCGATTTGGAGATTCGGATCACTTTTCCAAATTGATTCGGCCGAAGTGGCTTTGGAAGATTCAGCACCGATTTGGAGACATTCAGAGATTCGGCCACAGAGTATAATGGGGAATCAATAAAATACCTATAACTTTGTCACTTTTTGGCTGATTTGGATTAAACTTACCGGGATGGTAGCCCCTGCTGAGGGCATCAAGTCTGCCAAGTTTCAAGGAGAGAGGTGCAGGGGTTTCGGGGAGACTGCACCTCAAATTGCTGACAAGCAAAACTTGTGTCGTGTGTGTGTGTGAAGCTACAGTGGGGTGAAAACTGCAGGGATGTTAGCCCCTGCTGAATCCACAAAGCCTGCCAAGTTTCAAGGGGATAAGTGCAGGGGTTTCTGGGAAAGTGCACCTCAAGCTGCTGACAAGCAAAACTTGTGACATGGGTGACAGTGTGTGTGTGTTAAAGTACAGGGAGGTGAAAACTGCAGGCCTGCTAGGCCCCGCTGCAACCATGAAGCCTGCCAGCTGTCAAGGAGATGGGTGCAGGGGGAGTTTGGGTTCTGGGGTCCTGCACCTCAGGCTGCTAACAGGTAAAACTCGTGATATGGTCTGTTGGGTTCTGGGGTCCTGCACCTCGGGCTGCTAACAGGTAAAACTCGTGACATGGCCTGTTGTGGCCACAAAGCCTGCCAGCTTTCAAGGACATAGGTGCAGGGGTTCTGGGGCCCTGCACCTCTGGCTGCTGACAGGCAAAACTCATGACATGGGTGGGTGATACTGTGTGTGTGTTAAGGTGCACCCTCACTGGCGCTGGGGCCTCTACACAACATGGTAGTGTGCCCCAATGAAGCCGCCTTCTCCCCTACAGCCTCATCTCAGTCCACCACTTTACATGACAACAGATAAAATAACTTAGTGACTGAATGAGCACTAGCAGTAGCACCAGCAGCATTTCAGGTAGTCATACTGTCAGGGAGTCCTTCTTTCCTCTCAAGTAGAAGCTGCTTCTTCTCTAGCTTGTCTGTTAAAGTGCGCCCTCACTCTGTGACTCTGTGTGTGTGTGTGTGTGTGTGTGTGTGTGTGTGTGTATCTGTGTTAAGGTGTGCCATTACTGGCGCTGGGGCCTCTACATCAACATGGTAGTGTGCCCCAATGAGGTCTCCTCCTCCCCTACAGCCTCAGTTCAGTCCACCACTTTACATGACAACAGGTAAGACAATCTGGTGTCCTTTTAGTAGGGCAACTATGGAGTTAGAGAAATGTATTTTAGCAAGCTTTTGCATTGAAAAATCCTTTGTCAGGCTGAGGAAGCACCTGTAGTTGGTGTGTCTGTTGGTCCCAGATTGAAGGAATAGTAAAGAAGCCAGAGGCTGGCCTGGCACGCAATGCGTGCAAGAAAGCCAGTCAGTGAAAATGGAATGGAGGCATCAAGGGGTGAGAGACAGGCTGGGGGAAGGGTGATGTAACAGTTCAAGTAAAATTGCAGAGGTACCTGAGGAGTCAGAGGTCCGGCAGGTCGCAGTGTGTCAGAATTCCATTGTCTATATTGAGTCCATGAGTTTCTGTACCTACTACCTAGGGGGCTGATGAAGTGCAGTTCATAGGCCCGGCTCTGAAAAGTGGTTTGAAAATTCAAACAAGCACCTAACCTCATCACCAGAACTGAAGCCAACTTCCTACAACTCAAAACATAAAACCTGCCCACTATCTCCAGTATCCCCACAAACTGCACACCAGTATCTATCAAAGACAAGAATACCCAACTACCTGTGGGGGCACATTCTTCACCAAAAAAACGCTCTGCCTCAAGTCTCTCAGGCCTGATCCTAAGAGGGAACAATTTACAAACCACTTTTCACAGCTGGGCCTATGATCTTCACTTCATCAGCCTCCTAGGTACAGAAACTCATGGACTCAATAAAGTGGAATCCTGACATGACAACCTGCCGGACAGCTGACTCCCCAGGTACCTCTGCAATTTTACTTGCGCTGCTACATCCCCCTTCCCAACCCCAGCCTGTCCCTCACCCCCTGATGCCTCCATTTCCATTTTTACTGACTGGCTTTCTTGTCTGCATTGCATGCCAGGCCAGCCTCTGGCTTCTTTACTATTCCTTCCATCCAGGACCAGCAGATACATCAACTGCAAATGCTTCCTCAGCCTGACAAAGGGTTTTTCAACCCAAAAGTTGGCATCCCTTGGGAACATGCCCCACTTTGCAGCTTTCCCCCACTGCTTCAGGATGGCCTGCCTCTGCTTTGGGGGGGGCAGGGGCTTTGAAGTGAGCATGGGGCTTCCCTTTGGGCACGCTTGCACTGGTGCCAGGCTGAGCAGGAAGAAGGGCAAAAGCATGCTGCCTCCTGAGATGCAGCGGCATCGCTGTGGTGGTGAAGTTTCACCTCCTTGCCCTGGCTGATCTGCCTTCGGCAGCGCTGCCAGATAGCAAACCTGGGATCATCTGCCACCTCAAAATGATCCCACACTACGCTACTCCCCCACTTCTGGGTTGAGGGTGGGGATCCTGCCTTATCCCCCTCCTCAGCAGGCTGAGGCACAACAGCAGGAGGAGCTGACTCAGCTGACCCGCTTGCCTGAGCCTCCACAACCTCAACCTCAGCCTCCTCCGAAGTGCTTTCTGGAGAAGGAGACCTGAGTCTAGGGGAACTTGGAGACATGTTGAGCACAAACTCGGATTCCTTCTTGGTCCCCAGAATTGCTTTAGCCAGGGCGCTCAGGTCCCTGGTTCCAGCTCCAGCTCCTCCTCTGGCAGTGGGAGGCTAACACTAGGAGATGAAATTGGGGTGGAGGAGACAGTCATTCTGCTGCTGGTGCCTATTTATGGAGTTAGGGGAGGTGGTGCAGGTGCAGGGATATCAGGTACTGCTCCAACCTGCTTGTTTCCACTGGCAGCCGAAGCCTTGTGGCTGCTAAGGAAGAGGATGCATCTATGTTTGGGTGGGGGGAGTGGGGACCTTGCAGCTCTAACTCTCCCCCTATTCCCTCTAGCCCCTCTCCCTCCTCTGCCAGAAGACCTGGCACCTGCCTTTCCAGCACGCTTCATATTAATCTTTCCTGTGCTGCAAAAGGTGTGTGTGTATCTGACTCCTTCTGGGTTGTGTGATTTGCTTGCTTTGTGTTGTGTGTAGAGGACTGCAGTTTACTGATGATTATTGATTATGAATAACTGTATGGTGTGTGTTGTTCTTCTGTGATGTGTGACTGACTTCTTCTTCTAAGACTCTTGAGTTCTGTGTTGTGTGTGTTAATCTCAATCTGAATCTCTATCTTACTTCTTCTGTGTTGTCTTTAGTCTGTATATAAACTACTATAATAATATTAATAACTAATAACTATATATAATCTGAATCTCTTCTTCTATGAATATCTGACTTATTCTATGATGCGTGTGTAATGTGTGCTTCCCTGCACAGTGATGGATCACACTGCCATGGAAAATACTGAGCTTTCTTTTTTAAAAGTATTGCGGAAAAAAAAGAACAAATACAAACTGAAAGAAATGAATTGGATAAGTAAAGTAGAGAGATTCTAAGCTAAACTAAGCTAAGCTAAACTATATCCTATCCAGTCCTTTCTAAGAACAAAAAGGAGCAGGCAACTGACTAGGAAGCCAAGCCAGTCCAGTACCTTTCTGACACTGTTGCTCAGAACAAGCTCACAAAAGGCACAGAAAGCCTTTTGTGCTGTTTCTGTGTCCCTCCCCCAGACACTGGGATTGGAAGAGGACTCAGGGAGAAATCACACTCACTGGCCAGCTAGAGATGTCAGTCCTTCCCCCCCTGCTCCCCTTCCTTCTTCTAAGTTTCTGTTTCCCCTCAAAGACTGCCTTCCAAATTGCCAAATATTTTCCAAATCGATTCAGAAGCTCCAAATCGATTCGGAAAGTTTAAAGCTTTGAGCGATTTGATTCGGAGATTCAGCCTCTGAATTGGGCCAAATCTTCTCCAAATTGAATTGCGAACTGAAGCTTTGCACAGCCCTAGTGGGCAACTATCTTGACCCAGGCCTTCTGCACACCACAGCATCACATCCAGGGAGAGTCCAAGGCTCTGGACTTGGCTGCCATCTTAAGGTCTGCAGTCAGGACTGCCCAGGTGGTTGCTCAGCCGAACTGGAGGCTAGTATTCTCCCATCTTCCCCTGCACACTACATCACAGCAAGGCCCCAAGTGGGGCACAGGGAAGATCCAATAAAATGCAATGAAAGCATGAAGAGCTGATCCTGCAGGCACTGATGATCCTGTAGGCTTACGGGTACAAGTGACTTACACATGCCAAGTCCCACTGAAAGCACATTACCCATGTGTGTCAGTGTATGCAGGACCAAAGCTGAGCGTGGTTTTCTGAAAATGAGGAGGAGATGGGCTGTGGGGGGAGGACAAAAAGAAGAGAAAATAGAGGGTGGAGTGAGCAGCTTTATTGTTTAGCCTCCACTCCTGATCTGCTACCACAAATTCTGCTCACCTCCCTGACCCCCATGAAAGCCAGCCCCTCACAGCTTTCCACCCACCATATAAGGCAAAGAAAGGTTTTGCTTTCCGTGGTCACCCTAGAAATAAACCGTGGTTATTTTTAAACATAAAAAGACAGTTTCAAGCTATTCAACTCAGCTAAAGGTTTGCAGCTGCTCATACTCAGGCAGGCAGCCATTCAGGACAGACCTTTTGGAGCTTATTTCCTTGCATTTGGAATAATCTCTGTGACTGTACTTCACTTCCTGACAGCTCTTGTTCCACATGCTGCATTGCAAAGCCAGAGAGCATCTCTTGAGTCAGAGAAGACCTTCAGTAATTCTTATTAAGCTGGGTTCTGAGGAAGCCAGAGTAACTGGGGGCACTTGAGGAAAAATACAGCACAGGACAGTCTGCTGCCATCAGGACTTACAACCAAGCAGTGTCTTTTCTTGTTGGGGAGAGGGTGTCGGCTGCATTATTTCTTCAAATCTTCCACTTCAAAGGATCCTTGTCCGAACAGTGGTCACTTTTAGTCATTAGAATTTCTTGGGAGCACCACATCAGTCATCTCCAGTCATTTTTGTTATGACATTCATAGTGTTTGGTGTCTTTTTTCCCTTAAAGCCTCTGCTTCTGGTTTTATGTCATTAGGGGAGGCTCTCACCTTTCATTTAAAAGGCATTTGCCTTTTAATGAAGCCTTTAAATGAAGCCAACTATATTTTAGAATCTCATAATTGCTAACCTGATCTCATAAATTGTGAGGCCTGATCTACGATTTTTGAATGGGTGCTGGGCTGCTGAAGTCAAAACACAATGTACTGGACAGAGAGCAAATTAGCACTCTGTCATCTTCCCAAACTAGGCTGCTTCATTTTTCTGGTACAGCTGTGAGGTAGGGGAATAAGAGTCCTTAGGTCTCTAGCTTCCTACTGTCAAAGTGGGGCCCACCTGGGCACATATTGGTGGGATCTGTGCACAATGTAGCAACATTTAAAATGTTTTCTAAGAACAATTGTCCTGCTAAGTGTGGGTCCTGGGGGATGCTGGCTCCCAGCTCCTGGAAGGCACTGTTTACAGTCTGCTGTTTTAGCATGTGCACAATTTAAACCCAGAGGCTAAGATCCATGCTGCCCTTCCAGCAGGCCCAGCCCAGAGTAGGGGGAGTGAAACCAGGTTTAAGCCATTGTTATGTCTTTATTTGGGGCTGCTCTTTGTGGTTAGCGGCTTTCTGTGAGCTGCCTCTGAGCAGCTCTATGGCTTTGAATTACCCAGACTCTCCACAGCAGCATGTGCTATAGGGATGCCTGGCTCTGGCACCCACACACCCCTTTGGATCCCTATCCCCACTGGCTAAGGAGCTTTTATAGGCCTGTGCACCCTCCCCTCCACTCAGGCTCCTTCCCTGTTGCAACCTCTCTGGGTAGCGCAACCAACTGTTTTGAGTTTTACAGGATGCTCCTGAATTTCAGAGCATTTCTCAGGGACTCCATTGCTGAAATGGGACTTTTGGCCTGCATTTGGTATTCCCAGGGTCTATCACCACATTCACATGGTAACTATGCCCATGCTAATGTGCTCTGCCTCTTAGCAGTGCTGCACTAACCAGACTGGGGAGTGGTACAGACTTCTGTTTGGGCTGGTGGTGGGAGCTGGCATGGGACCTTCAGCATGCCAGGCATGAACCTCAACTACAGAAGAGATGGAGCGACAGGGAAACTGGGGGAAATGATCCAGGAAGAGTGAGACAAGGGACTCTGAGGGATACTTCTCCCTCCTTTGCTGGGATGGAGTGAACTCTGGGATGGCTCAGCCCTGCCCAGAGTAGAGCAGGGAGAATTCGGGGCCTCGTCCCACCTGGTGTGAACTGGGGGGAACTCTACTCTAGGCCTCTTTCAATCGATGTGGAACTGAGAGAATTTGGAGATAGTTCTCCCCTAGTCTGACATGGGACAAATGGGATTCTGGGATAGCTCCCTTCCTTATGTCCTTGCACAGAGAGATGGGATAGCGTAGGCAAGAGGGAGCTGTGGGGGTTAACATGAGGGAAGCTCAGTTATGAGCAGCTGGGAGAGGAAATGCTCTTGGTCAGCTCAGGGAGGTGGGGAGGGGAGAACCAGCGGAAATGAATTCTTTCTCTAAATGGCTTTGGAGCTGAGGCGGCCGCCTGTCTCAATGAGCTCACAAGGAAATGAGTTAACCCAGCCTTCCCCCTCAGTGCAGCTGCACAGCAGGTGCTGCTGGGGCCAGGGCCTGCAGGGACAGTGGCGACCAGCTGACCACCTCAGCAAAAGGAAAGGGGCAGAGCGACCCATGGAGGGAGGGGTGTCGCCTTAGGTTCTCAGGGCAGAAATGGGTCTCATCCAGTGGCAGGGAGGGCAGGAGCCGACAGATGTGGAAGGTGGGGAAATTATACTTTGCTCTCTACAGGGGGTCTAATGGGGTAATGTTGCCTCCTTGGGCCCCTGTGAAATTGTGACTGTTGACCTCATGAGGCAGATGTAGAGACTGAGACACTGTGCGGCAAGGTGTCAAAGACGGGTAGCGAACCCAGGACGACTCCCTCTATTTCCTGTGCTCCCTTCCTGCTACTCTTCCGCCTTCTCCCTGCCTTTCACTCCCATTCCCTGTCCCTGCCCCCTCCTTCTTGCACTCCCTGCAGCCCTTTCTTTCCCAGAAATGGACCCGGAGTCTGCCACCCTGGCATCCTGCATCTACTCCCCGTCTGCTGGGATGAGGCTTCTATTTGCATTTTTAAAGCAAACAAACAAGCCCTTGTGGTGACTGTGGCCATTTCCCTGAGCCAAACCAGCGGCCCTCAAGGCCCAGCAGAGTCAATCAGAGCTCCTGTCTCCCCGTCCTCCCCCCCTTCTCCAGCAGCTCTGAACTGCAAACAGACCCTTGCCAATATGGGCAAATCGTGCTACTGCCAGCGTGGGGCCCATCACTTACCAACAGTGAACTCTTCAAAATGCTGACACAATAGGAAACGGCCAACAGCAGCAGCTGGAGTTTCCCTGACCAGTTGAGGAAGTTTATGACCAAAGAGATCCTCCAGTCAGACCTAGCTAATGGGACCCTGCTGTGTCCACATCCCAGAGCCCCCTCTGGGGAGGTGGGAAAAGAGCATTTGCTCAATTTCTCCCATATGATTCATGGCTCAAGTTCATGACCTGAGGTTGCTCCATGGATGGTCTCTGTCTCTCGAGTGGCTTCCCCCTGAAAGATGCTAAGCTGCTTGTGCTGCCCTGTTGGTCTTGCCTAACTCTTGGTGGGATTAACCACTGCTAGCCAGCAGTTTTTTAGCAGGTTTGTCCATGTATGCCTTGGGCAAAGTCCTGCTCAACAACATGCTAACCCAGAGGCGATGTGTAGGGGGTGCACACGAGTACATGTGCACCCCCTACACATGGCGGTGCACCCCCTGCAAAAAGGTGCCTCCAACATTGTTGGCGGTGCCTGCAGGCGGTCGCCGCTTGCCACCCCCTGCCGGCAGCATCTGCGGCAGTCCCTGATTGCCCCTAGCCACTGCCAACGCTGCCGGTGGTGCCTGTCAGTGCTCGCCACTCCCCCACCCCCCACTGCCAACAGCACTGGTGGCATCTGCGGGAGCTCCACACCACTGGGCTTCTGCTGCCACTGGCACAGCTGTGCCCCCCCCCCAGCTGCTGGGGGCACGTGCCATTCATGTGCTAACCCAAGGGCATCTATTAATGTGCTTCTAAATGGCACCTTCCCCCCTTGTAGAAACAAGTCCATAGCAGGTGTGGGCCATGTCCTAGTGGAGAGACTGTCTGTAGACAACTTTCCTTCCATTTGTTATCCTGCATACCAATCGTTTTTCCCATGTCATCCCAAACGGTGGGTTGCTAAAGAAGTGTTCCTCCTCATCGATATGGGTCTATTTCATAATCCCCTGTGATCTTGTGGGAACTCTAGCAATCATGTACCTGGAAAAGGAGCTTTAGGGGAGCACTTAATGCATGCAGAGCTGAAAATAAGGAGAAGTTGGCAGGCACTAGACAACATTCTGTGAAGCTCGGGGAGTTGCTGTCATAAACAACTTGATAAACTATAGATGGTAAGAGGAACTCTATCTTTCACCTGGAGGAGATGGACAGGATAAATAAATAGTACCTTTTCCATAATTACTGTGCTCCCACTGAGAGGAGTTACCGATATTAAATCAAGTACTGAATGCAGCTGTTTCTGGGGTGGAACATGACAGCCATTTAACAGAAAGCATTGCACAACAATTTTGTGAGGTAGGCTGTGTCTGCACTGGGTTCATGTCAGGTAAAATGTAGTTATCCCAGCTCTAGTGTAGCCAGCACAGTTGGATAGACACCCATCCCTTAAAAACAGCACAGAGGGATCTTTAATGAATGTGTATGATTACAGAGTTACACGTCCTCAGATAGCTCCATCTGTTCTGTGGGGACAGCGATTGTAAAAGTCCCAGCTTCACCTAGGGATTCACCAAATTCCCTTTGGGCAGCACTGAGGTATTCCCCAAGGATTCCTCATCTAAGCACCAGCCACACCTAGTGCTTCATCCCTCCAGAGGTAGAACAACAGCCCATGTCACACTGCAGAACACCCATGCCTTGTTTTTCAAAGGCCCCTTTGGGGACATAGTAAGTTGTGCTAGACTTTTTCACACCTGTCCTACATTTAAATGCAAACATTCACTGTTGACTTCAGCAGGGATCTTCTGCACCCCAACAGTAACCATGGCCTTGCTTGTGCTGATTGGGCTGGTGGGGTCTTCAGGAACAGAAGTTTGCATGTGGTAACCCACTACCCATGTGGGTTATAGGTCTTACTCCATATCCAGTTCACAGAGGACATGAGGGACCCAGCCCTAACTAGGAAGCATTATCTTTTTCCTCTTACCAACTCCTCTTCCTGGGTCTCAGGGTTCCCAATGTGTGAGCAAACACACACACACACACACACACACACACACACACAGAGCCATTGCCCAAAGGTGGCAATGAGGAGACATATTGTTCCTCCCCCCCGCCTCCACCCCCATAAGACCCAGTGGAGAATCTGAGCAAGCTTTGCCTGCTTTTAAGAGGCTACTAGGAAATACCAAAAGACAGGAGGCATTTCCCCTACACCCACCCCACCTGTTTGGATGGTGAGCCTGTTAGGGCAAAGAATCTGCCTTATGATGTGTGCATGGTGCCTGGCACAATGAAGCCCCAGCTGCTGTCGTAATGCAAATGAATAACATACCCCAGTCTGCAAACAGGAGTGATCCTGTCCTTGTATCTGAGTCACAGGGAACATATGGGACCTATTAGTACTGCAGCCAAGAGGCGCTCTCTTTAGGTTCAAGTGGTAGATGCCTGTTGTGGGAGAGGAAGCATCAGGACTCTCCCCAGACATGTGAGGGATTTGCATTTGCCATCTGCAGCTCAGAGCTCCAGAGTAACAGAACCAGCCTTGAGCCATGAGTTATGAGTAAAGGGATAAGCCAGAGAAATCCCACCCACACCTAAATTGTTTCTTCCAGGGATCTAAACAGCTTGTGAGTTTTGCATCCAGGAGGTTACCTCCCTTCCACCCCACCCTTTCTCCCCCTGTATTCTCTTTCTCTGAGTTTTTCCCAGTCCTTTGCTAGATCCATATATTGCATCTCATTGTCAAACCTCATGCTGCAGCTTGACAAGATGTCCCCTCTCCTTCAGTACACACACACACATACAGCTCTCCCTGCCTGCAGAAATGTGACAGCTGAATCACTGGTCCCAAGCAACTGATGGGCAAAAAGCACTTCCAAGACAAAAGGGTTATACTGATTAGCCCTTGCACCCAAATGGCCTTGGCACATGTTAGCTTGTTGTTCCAGGTGCACTCCCTGGGGAAAGGTGGGCAGCTCTGGGAATGGAGAGTTGGAGGAGATCATGTGTTAGGCTGGCAGGATTATTATTCAGCGTGATGAGTGGACACAGCACCTTATGAACAGGCCCACAGCTTGAAGAGCTTGTAGTGTAGGGCAGGAGCAGGGAAAGTGTTATGGACACACTGTTGGAGGGTTGAAGACTATAAGATGCTACCAAGATGTGGTGTGTGGCAGAGGAGTTGGGCTGATGCTGTCTACTACTAGGTGGGATGAGAATTCTTCAGCTGACACTACAGTGGTCCAGTGAAGGGAGCTGCGGGAGCGTAAGGATCTGTATCTGTTCCTTGCTTCAGCTATGCGTTCTGAGTTAGTACAGCACAGTGCTGACAGTGAAGTCTCAGGGCCTAGGCTTGTAGGCCAGAATGATGGACAGAAGGAGCAGAGTCCTTGAAGAGCTGAAGGGTCCATGAGGTTGCAGGCTGGCACTGATTGGAAGAAGGGTTTAAAAAGGGTGAGAACAGAACTATGTATGATGCAGAGGAGCAGGAGGAGGGAAGGTGTGAGGGAAGATGCTGATGGGAGGAGACCCCTGAGGGCCAGGCTGACATAGTGAAGGGGAAAAAGGAGAAATATAGCACAGGGCAAATTCTCATCCTGAGTGGGGCAGGAAGATGGGCTGTGCCCTACTTTGCTTCCAGTTCCCCTTTGAAGCTGAATTTTGGAACAAGATTGAGCTCAGGGGTAGTGCGTGGCTATGGATGGAGTCTGAAGGTTGTGGACAGCTGGCATAAATGTGCTTCCCAGGTCCTATTGTCTTAGCCTCTAAGCAACAGATTC
The DNA here is from genome assembly GCF_000455745.1 of Alligator sinensis. Lineage (NCBI taxonomy): Eukaryota > Metazoa > Chordata > Crocodylia > Alligatoridae > Alligator > Alligator sinensis. The sequence continues at coordinate 1,349,272 of NW_005841949.1, read as the reverse complement.
ATAGATTCATAGATGTTAGGGTCGGAAGGGACCTCAATAGATCATCGAGTCCAACCCCCTGCATAAGCAGGAA
>NW_005841949.1:1347650-1348402 GCF_000455745.1 Alligator sinensis | reverse complement strand
CCACTACCCACACCCTTCCAGGTCGAAACCGACCCATCTACCACGACTCTCTGGGTGCGATCCTCCAGCCAATTCGCCACCCACCGGACTGTGTAGTCATCCAAGTCACAGCCTCTTAACTTGTTCACCAGTATGGGGTGGGATACCATATCGAAGGCCTTCCTGAAGTCTAAGTATACGACATCCACCCCTCCTCCTGTGTCCAGGCGTTTCGTAACCTGGTCATAAAAAGAGACTAGATTGGTCAGGCACAATCTGCCTGCCACGAACCCGTGCTGGTTTCCCCTCAGCATAATTTGTCCTGCCGGGCTCTCACAAATGTGAGCCTTGATAATTTTTTCAAAGACTTTGAAGATTCACAAGGTCTCAAAAGTTTGAGTCAGACCCCAGCAATGCCCCCTCTTGGGTATAACAGCATCAGTCCACTGGCCCAACCTGAGACCCACCCTCCTAGTGCTCAGCTCTCCCACCCATGTCCATGGCCAGAGTGTTATGCCCCTTGATCTCAGGATCCCTTCCATCCTTAAGCCCAAGCTAGGACCTCTCCCTACAGGACCCCTGCCCCCATTTGATCAACTCTCAGCTGCTGAGGTGGGATAGAAAGAAACCTTGGATCAGGATGCTCTGAGAGGACATTCTCTGAGCTCGCTTCCAAGCAAGAGAGCTGTGGCATAGATTCATAGATTCATAGATGTTAGGGTCGGAAGGGACCTCAATAGATCATCGAGTCCGACCCCCTGCATAGGCAGGAA
>NW_005841949.1:1345145-1347145 GCF_000455745.1 Alligator sinensis | reverse complement strand
GATAAAGTGCCATTGGCTTTTCTGATGGCTTCGTCACACTGCCGACTCATGTTCATCTTGGAGTCCACTAGGACTCCAAGATCCCTTTCCGCTTCCGTGCCACCAAGCAGGTCATTTCCTAGGCAGAAGATATGCTGGACATTTTTCCTCCCTAGGTGCAGCACTTTGCACTTCTCCTTGTTGAATTGCATTCTGTTGTTTTCTGCCCATTTGTCCAACCTGTCCAGGTCTGCTTATAGCTGTTCCCTGCCCTCCGGCGTGTCCACTTCTCCCCACAGTTTTGTGTCATTTGCAAACTTGGACAGAGTACATTTCACTCCCTCGTCCAAGTCACTGATGAAGACATTAAAGGGTATCGGTCCAAGGACCGAGCCCTGCGAGACCCCACTGCCCACACCCTTCCAGGTCGAAGCCGACCCATCCACCACGACTCTCTGGGTGCGACCCTCCAGCCAATTCGCCACCCACCAGACTGTGTAGTCATCCAAGTCACAGCCTCTTAACTTGTTCACCAGTATGGGGTGGGATACCGTATCGAAGGCCTTCCTGAAGTCTAAGTATACGACATCCACCCCTACTCCTGCGTCCAGGCATTTTGTAACCTGCATGGCCCAGGGGGGATTCCTAAGGCAGTCTTCCTTTCCCCATCAGTCTCTGCCAATCAGCCTGTGTGGCATATTGGTCTTCTCCCCCCTCACTCCTGTTCTCACCATCTCTCTCTGCCTGGAATTGGGGATGTTGACCAAGGATCAGTCCCCCTCTAACTATTCTTGGCTTCAGGCTGTCCTCTGGTGGCCAGTGGTGAGCAGTACTCCCTGGTGAAGAAAAGCTGGGAAAAAGCAGCCTGAAGCATAGCAGTTCGAACTTGGCTAGTAAAGTAGACTGTCTGGGTTAAATCCATCCTTGGGGTAAAACCATCTGTCTCTGTGACACCAGTGACCTTGGTGGGGTTGTCGTAGGGATGCATTTAGCTCTCAACTCTCCAGGGGTTTTGAGAGCTCTGGGGGATTCTTAGTTCCCTCACAGTCAGTGATTTGGCTTCAGGTACGATCAGCCGTGCTTGACTAAATGAGAAGGTTTATATTGACCAGCTTATAACAGAGAGAAGTGAATGCTCAGCAGATGGGATGCCCCTCTGGCCTGCTGAGCCCTCTGCTCCCTGGCCCCTCAATGTCATAGTATCCTCTGCTGCAGATCTCAGGATCATTTCCATTTGAGGATACCAGGAAAACAGGCTGGATTTTGGAATCGGGGGTTCCCAGCCCTGACAACAGGCTTGATCCATAGCTTCAGTCCTTACAAACCCCACAAGGCCTACATCTCCCTGCTGCATTGTTATTACTTTACACATGATACTATACGTAGATGCAGCAAAGCAGGGGGTGCACCCAGCATGTTCTCACTTGGGCACAGAAATAGTCATCTCTTCCATGTCAAATACTCACAGAAATCCAGCTCTGGGTGTTTAATGCTCCCCAGCTTGATTCCCAGCTGATTCTGACTTACTTGGCTTTGAATGTGCCTCGCTTGGTGCAGCCTCAGGTAAATCCTGTATTGGATTAGTGGATCCCAACAGGAATGGATTGTGGTCATAGCACTTTGCCCTTAGTATGTAGTTTTTGCTTTGCACAGATGGGGAGGCGCTAGTGCCCAGGTGAAGGGGCTGGCATTCCAGTTCAGTGAAGAGGCTCTCAGGGTGTGGCACTTTGCCATAACAAGGATTTTGTCTCCCTCCAGGGGCCACAAGGGACATTGGCTCCGCACTGACCCGCATGTGCATGCGGCACCGCAGCATTGAGGCCAAACTGAGACAATTCACCAAGTAAGTCCAATGGGCCCAAGGGACGCAAGTTTGCCAGCCTCAGCCATGCCTTCCCCAAGGATGAAGGAGGTGACATTAAGTCACTTCACACTGTGATGGGCATCCAGAGAGCTGGGGATTGGGGTCCTCCCTGGGGGTCTGACCCAGCGACATGAAGAGCACTCAATGAAGTCCTTGT
>NW_005841949.1:1339101-1345092 GCF_000455745.1 Alligator sinensis | reverse complement strand
CAGAGTGTTCCATGCATTTGAAGTGCAAAGCAGTGACTCGGTGCCTAAAAATAGAAACAGGGGCCAAGCGCTAGGCCCTCGGGTTTGAAAATCTTGGCCTTAATGTCTCAGTGAAACAGATGGAGGCTGTTCTCCTTCTGTCAGATAGTCCCAGACACATGCAATGGGATGAGCCCTCCCTGTGCCTACACAGCAAAAGAGAGCTTCCAACAGGCGGAGTCCATCCGTCTGCTGCCAGGGTGAAATTCCACCCTGAGCTGCACAATCGGGCTAGCAAGAACTTAGCAAATGTACAGGATGCCATTGCAAAACCAGCTGTAGGCCAACTGTTGCGATTATGTGCAATATCATGCCAGTCTCCGCTATCCCTCCATTTCCAGCCCTTGGATTTCTCTGGTCTCCCCTTAGAGGCTTTAGGCACAACATCTGAGACCCTCTCTGTCCATGACAGTCCAGAACATTCCTCTGGATGTGTTAGCTTTGCCTCTCACTTGTCATACAAAGAGCTGTTCCCAGCAGTTCCCAGTCAGTGCTCTGGAACTGTTGTATCTACCCATGCCTGCTGGGATTCTGGTACTGTGAGCTCTCTTCCAACAGTGCTCCAAGTGCCTGGCTGGGATGCTGGTGCTTTCCCTTGTCCGTTTCTGGTGCCTGCTCCTGCCTCTGCCCCCTTTCCCTGTATGTGGGGATCTCTCTAACCCCCGCTCTCTTTGTGTCTCCCTTGTTCCAGTGCCCTGATGGAGAGTCTCATTAACCCTCTGCAGGACAGGATTGAAGACTGGAAGAAAACTGCCAACCAGCTGGACAAGGACCATGCAAAAGGTACAGACCAGGAGAGGGATGGGTGTGCTGTCCCCTGAGGCTGGGGGACTTGCTGAATTGTGAGATGTCATGTGCAGTCAAAAAGGGATGCTATATCCAGGGAAGGAGAGGAGGAGTAGGGACATGGTATCCCCAGGAGTAGGGACAGCCTCAAGGGGAAGAGTCTGGGTGGAGCTGTATCCAGGGGAGGGGAGATGCTGTTTCTTGGGGCTAGTGGTGCCAATTTCTCAGGGAGCAGAGGAAGATTAGGAGGGGAAGGCCATGAGCACATGAGCAGCATGAAGGAAGTGTCTTGAGTCCTGGGCGTAGGGAGTTTGCAGTCTCTCTGAAAAGGATGAGGGAGTGCTTACCATACCCAGTGGGAGAGGTGGTAAGGGATATACCATAGTAGCATTGAGGCCTTGTGGCTGAGGAGAGCACAGCAAGGAGGAAGGGTGGGAGGAGAGACAATCTAGACCCTGTGATATGGGGCAGGAGGGGTACAACATGGCATAGGGGAGTGGGGATGTGGCATCTTTCATGATTCATCCTGTGCCCCCAGAATATAAGCGTGCCCGCCATGAGATAAAGAAGAAATCCTCTGACACGCTCAAGCTGCAGAAGAAAGCCCGCAAAGGTAAGAGCCTTGCCAGGCCCTGGCTATGCTCTGAGGGGGAAGGGGATCTGTCCCCCTTTGAGCTGGGGTCAGGACTGGTTTCACACCCTGGGAACCCCTCAGCCCTGCAGAGAATGGTGGGGTGGTTCATTATGCTTTTGAGATGGGGCATTAACTGATGGCTCCTTAATGAAAAAGAGTCTGGGCCACAGTGTGGCCCCTCAGCCCAGAGGCAGCCCAGTGATCTGTTGAGGGTAGGGGCTTAGCGTTGGCTCAAAGAGTTCTTCAGCTTGGCCACAATACTGCTCATGTCTGACCACTCCCTACACCCCCCAGGCTCCTTCCCGTCTAGGGATTTTATGGTGTACACTGCTAAGCAGCTAGCCTGCTTTATCTCAGAGCTGGCTGGATCAGTAGTGGTGGGCATGCTAACTTCTGTTATAGCTCACAGGTCAGCTAGGCAGCATCACTAAATCATGGTGTAGTGAAGGGAAAGGCTATGCTATTGTTACTAGCCTTCTTGAAGGCAGAGGGTCAGCAGACAGTCCAGTTTTTCACATCTGAGCATTAGGAAGGAGCTAGTGCCTTTAATTCTCATGGTGAATCACATCTTTTGGGGGGGGTGCAATGGGTGAGTAAGCTTACTACATTCGTGGTGCCTGACAGCTGTGACCTTAGGGTCCCTCTGTCCTTTGGGTCCAGTTAGAAGAATTCTGCTACTGATATACATATCTCATGGAGCAGTCTCCAGGAAACAGGAAACTTTGTTTTCAAGTTGAATCTCCTCAACTTTGACCCTCCCCCGACCCTGTAGTGGGGAATTACGACTGGCACCATCAGTGCTGGGAGTGGGGATTGAAGTAGTATTGACAGGCACTGATGTGAGAAGCCCATGCCATGGTAGCCCCAGCTGGGTGTTAACAGGGGCCTGCAGGGAAGATGTTGTCAGGTGAGCAGTACCCAACTCAGTGCAGCGTCCCAAAGCTGCTGGCGGGTTATGTGCATGGGTCTGGCACAATGGGGTGCTAATCCCCAGCTGAGACTTGTGACCAAAACAGCAATAATTGGATAAAGAAGTGCCTGTAAAATTCCCTCTTCAAGCAGAAAGAGCCCAGCCCACTTCTTGCAGGTAATCCCTCCTCCTGACTGCTACCAGGCAAGGGGGTGAAGAGCACAGAGGTGGCACTATTACTGCTGTTGGTGAGCCATAGAACCCATCACAGGAGGAGCAAGCAGTTAGATCTGTGATCAAATGCCCCACAAGCAGGAGAGTGGTCTGTCATTCACAGGGCTCGCTGTGATGTCCAAGCCCAGGCTGGGAGCAGCACAGAGAGGGAATTAGAGTCTGTGGGGAGGAGGGGCTGATTTGCCAGCTGGGCCTGGTGGGATGGGTGGGGCAGAGGCCCCCAGTCTTAATGTGATGACTCTCTGTACATCAGCCTGTCTTTCACACATTCTCTTTTCTCTCTCTTTTTCTCTGTCTTCCTCTCTCTTCTCTTTCCTCCCTTCCACATCCTTCCTGTAGAGCTACTTGGTAAGTCAAGCGTCAACCCAGCTTCCTCCAGCCCTCTCCCTGCAAACCCTCCACTCTCACCCCTTCACTAGTATCTGTGCTGTATTTATCTGTGTTCCCCCCTTCAGCAGAGCTTGAAATGAAACAAGCCCCTAAGACTTACAGTGTTCCAGACAGTTGCTGTCTTGTATCAGGCTGGCTAGGATGGCCTGCTCTTGCCCACCTGGCTGAGCCACAACACAGGCATTTTGTGGGGGGGCAGTCATGGAAACCCAAGGCAAACCAGCTTTGCCCTATTGGGGCTTAGAGGTAGGGGTCACTCCAGAAAGGGAGAAGCAGCTGCTTCACAATGTGCTCATCCACTCTTGTCCCTCCTAGATGGGTTCTCTGTCCCCTCTATATTATAGTGCCATAGTGCCATGGTCATCACAGGTGGGCAGGTTTTGGGACCTGAGGCTGGGGGGACCTTGGGAAGACTGCTTCTAACCCTCTCCTCCCCACCCCACAGGGGAGCAGGAAAGGAATGCCCCATCCATAAGCAGGGGAGAGGCAGCCTTCTGAGATAGGGAGATCACGTCACACCCCCAGCAATTGGAGCCACTGTGTTTGATACTATATTGTCTGCAGGCCCTTCCCTGTCTCTAAGATGAGTCCATTATCAAGACAGACACCCCTAGTGCATTTGAGACCCAGAAGACATGGGCACCCCATGGAGTGTCAAACCCCAGCCCCCACAAGTCTAGCAACCTGGGTTTCATTTCAAGCCCTCCCTTCCCCTCCATTCTCTCTCTCCCCCCATGTTCCTGCAGGGTTTGCATGTCTTAAGCTACATGGTGAATGCTGAGATCCCTTCACTGAGGAAGCCCCACTCTGCCTTAGCAAGTGGCACATTTCCTGCCCCACTGATCATAGGGAAGCCATTTTAAAATGGGGTCAGGAGCTTAAAGGACATCTCCCTTTTTCCTGCAGTTCTGTCTTCATCTTCAGCAGCTGCTATTCATCAAAAAGGTTACCAGGGCTCCTTGCCCCACTTCACCCTACCTGGATATTTGATGTCAAAGGAATAAGTTTTTCCCTTAGGAACAAATAAGAAACAGCCTTTCAGACACCACCTGGCCTCAGTGTGGTTGCCCCAGCAGGACTGTGGAGTGCGGTTCCAGCCCCTCTCAACTGAAGAAGCAGGCCATTTCTGTGGGTCAGAAACACCCAAGACAACCCTCTGCACGAGGCTGCTGTTAAGGGGATCCCCATTTCAAACTGCCCAGACCAGACCTGTGTGCCCATGACTAGGAAGCAGGTGCTAGCCCATGGCAACCCTCCTCCCCACTCTGAATCTGGAACCCACCCTTTGGAGCAGGCATGTTTAGGTTCTGGGAGTTTGGTGTGGCCCGCTTTAGAGGACACATGGGACATTCAGCCTGGGATCTATGCCTGGATTCTGAACTATCACAAACTTGTTGTCTGTCACTCCTGTGAGCCTGGTATTTTCATTGTGTCTGCCCACTGAGCAGAGCTGATGTCCCCCTCTGTTGCTGTGAGATCTCAGCATTCACCTGCTGTCTTGTGAGGCATCTCTAGCCAAGCCACCTGGCTGCCCTCTTGATTGTTTCATCCTAGGAATCCATCGTGTCACCATCTTTCTCCTCCCTTTCCCCCACATCCTTGTCACCCACCAGGCCTCTCGGTTGTCTGGCTTTGCCTTCTCTTGCATGTGGAGTTGTGGTGGTGGGAGGTTTGTTGGAATTCACTGGAGCTTGTATCTTTATGGCCTAAGGCAGAGGTGCCCAAAGCAGTGCCATTAGCCCTTTCTTATTGAACAGTGATGATGGGCAACCATGTGGACTGCAGAACCCTAGATCCAGGGCTCAGCCTAGGTTTCTTGGATACAGCTTGAGCATTGCATGCTGGGATTTGTAGTCCTCATGGGATGCCCTTCCATACTGAACATGTCAGCAGTGGCCATTTGCTCTGTTTCATTAAGGCTACCATGTGGCCCCTCAGCTGGGCAGACTTTGTGGAAACCTCTGACCTAAGCGCTTGCTTCTTGGCCTCTGCTTTGCTTTCTGTGTCTGTACATGTGTGTGTAATGTTCCTGCCCTCAGGTAACACCTTTGAATTTCTGCTCCCATTGCATGTGTCACACTCTAGCTCCCTCTGATAAACTGACTCACTCAAACCCTCTGAGCTGTACACACCCTGCCAGCTTGTGCCCTTATCCAGCTACAAGAGGCAGTAGTAACCTCTTGAACCAAATTCATCCTCAGTGTAACTCCATGGGCCTCAGTGGAGCTGCCCCAGGGATGAATTTAAATGCGTGTTTATAAATGGGTCTGGCAAAGGCAGCTACTACCAGGTGAGTATGAAACTTCCATGGACTTGGGAGGAGCAGGGAGAAGACCTGTTCCTTTCAGCCCATGTCTTGACCTTGCCCACTCTAAAGAGCCAGCATGCCTCATGGAGGTTGACACTGGATTGGGTGCAATACCCAACTGGGCTGACCAGGGCTCTGTCCATCTTGAATCAAAATCACTCAGTGGTTGGGCAGGAGCAGAAGACTCCAAAGGCACAGCCTGAAATGATACTTTCCTGCAATCCTTTCCCACAGCTGTTGCTGCTGTGAAAACCAAAGTAGAAAGGAGTCAGTGAAGAGGCACATGGAGGTTGGAGGTCTTGGAACCCTGTTGCACAGAGGCATTGTTTGCCCCCATCTCCTGGGCTCCTTCATAGCCCTGTAGCTCTGAACATCGTCCAAAATACAGCTCCACTGAGTCCTGTTTTATATGTCATGCTGGGCGGGTGGCTCATGATGAGCTAACCTACCACCATATGCTCTCCATGTCCTGCCTCCTGGGACCCTGGGGTGGGGAGGGGAGAGGGGGAATCCTGAACAAAAGCCAGCCTTTGGCTTTTATTCCACAATAACTCCCCCATTGAAATAATGTTAGATTCAGAGTCTTGTAGCCTTTTCCCACACAGGGCCCTCAGTTTGGGTCTTCAGCATGCTGGGACCTATGATGGAGGAATGAATGGGGTTTGCCTGAAAGGGCTTTCCTCAGCAGGA
>NW_005841949.1:1338548-1339039 GCF_000455745.1 Alligator sinensis | reverse complement strand
TTCTGAGTTCACAGGGTATGTGGCCTACCCCCTTCTACTTCTTTCTGTTTATAAATACAGTAGCCATGACCCTAATAAGACTCATTGTCTGAGGCTGCTAATGTAAAATGTTGTGGTGTTTGGCTGATACCCCCATGTCCTCATTCACTGTCCTGTGGTTGGTGGTCATCCTCACAGGCATGTAGACAGCAGTGTATGGAAAACAAGCAGGCTTTATTAAGGGAAACTCACTTGAAGGCTTTGGGTTCTATAGAAGAAGACTCTGGAATTAGGAATGAAAGGGGACAATATCTCCTTATCCTTATCTCCCTTGCAGGGAAGGGGGACCTGCAGCCCCAGCTGGACAATGCCCTCCAAGATGTCAATGACATGTACCTCCTTCTGGAAGAGACCGAGAAACAGGCTGTGCGCAAGGCCCTCATTGAGGAGCGGGGCCGCTTCTGCACCTTCATCACCTTCCTGCAGCCGGTCGTGGTAAGTGCCTCCCAGCC
>NW_005841949.1:1323804-1338534 GCF_000455745.1 Alligator sinensis | reverse complement strand
GAGCTATTACAACTTAGCCTAATTTGGTAGCTAACCTGGTCAGAAATCAACTGCACCTTGCTTTGGAAATCTCCCAGCAACTTTCTCTCCCTGCCTACTGAACTACCCCCCCAGAGCTAGCCCTCTCAGTGGGGGAGTACAGCCCCCTTCTCTCACCAGAAACACCCAAAGAGAAGGATTTCTCTGTGTTAGCACCATCACTGCAGTCAGTACCTCATTGTCTTTAATAACTTTACTCTCACACACTCCAGGGAGGCAGACCAGTGCTGTTACACTCCTGTTCTTACACAGAAGGGCCTACACAGGTGAAGGTCCAGATTTTAATGCTATGTCAGGGTTGTTCAACTCAGCGTTACAAGACCTAAGTGGCAAAGAGCCCTTAGGAGCCTGTCGAAGACCAGGACCCTGAAAGCTTCCCTGGGCATGTTGTAGAAAGCAACCACATGACGTTTTTCAGGAAGCAGAGACTGCAGAGGGCAAACAAGGCTTGTTGCTCAGCAGTGATCTTGCAATGACTATGGAAGCACTACAGATGGGCCCTTAGGTACCCAGGACTCCAGTCTCACTGAAAATCAGTCAAGTGCTGAAATCACTGTAGAAAATGAGGCCTAGCTATCTAAGACACTTAGGCCTTGCAGTGCTGTGTAAGATTATTCTTCAATACCTTTAAAAAACAGAGTCTTAATGCCTTGCCCAGAGTCAGACAGAGGGAGCCTGTGCTAGGTGAAGGAATTGAATCCTGGTTTCCTAAGATTTAGGCCAGTGCCCCAAACACTGGGCTGGCCTTCCCCTTGGGTCAGGTGGAGAAAGAGGTAGGACCACACATTCTCACCTGCATGAGCCAGGTCTTAAAAAACTCCAAGGATGGAGCTTCCACCACTTCTCTGGGTAACCTGTTCCAGTGTTTTACTACTCTCCTAGTAAGAAACTTTTTCCTAATATCTAACCTAAACTTCCCTTGCTGCAACCTGAAACCATTGCTCCTTGTTCTGTCATCTGCTACCACTGAGAACAGTCTAGCTCCATCCTCTTTCAAACCCCCCTTCAGGTAGTTGAAGGCTGCTATTAAATCTCCCCTCAGTCTTCTCTTCTCCAAACTAAATAAGCCCAATTTCCTCAGCCTCTCCTCAAAAGTCATGTGCCCCCTAATCATTTTTGTTGTCTTGTGTTGGACTCTCTCCAATGTGTCCACATCCTTTCTGTAGTGGGGAACCCAAAACTAGACACAGGAGGTGAGCAGCCAACTGTGGCAGCAAAACAGGTTAGGAACTATTTAGAAAAACTGGATGTGTACAAGTCCATGGCACTGGACAGGATGCACCCAAAGGTGCTGAGGGAGTTGGCTGATATGATTGCAGCGCCACTGGCCATCACTGAAAACTCATGGCGATTGGGAGAGGTCCCGGACAATTGGAAAAGGGCAGATATAGTGCCCATATTTAAGAAAGGGAAAAAGGAGGGTCCAGAGAACTACAGATCCGTCAGCCTCACTTCAGTTGCTGGAAAAATCATGGAGCAGATCCTTAAGGAATCCATTGTTACCGTGCTGTCGTTTAGTACTTCCTTTTGGAAGTACTAAAAGATGGTGCAGTAACACCCATAGCATCATGTGTAGACAAACCCAGTGATTAAATCCACTGCACAGTAAAGCATCTTGTGTAGACGCGACCAGTAAGTTTAAAGCTAACCAAAGGAAGTTCTTTTTCATGCAGCATGTAATTACAGTGTCAAACTCCTTGCCACCAGGTGTTGTGGAAGCTGACTGTTCAGCCAGTTTAAAAAAAAAGATTGGACGCATTCTTGGAGGAAAGGAGCACCAGTAGCTATTGAGCACGGGAGTTAGGGATACAATCTCTGGACAGTAAATGTTGGAGCTGGCAAGTGAGAGAGGCACAGTGGAAAAGCCTGGTCAGACCCAGTTCACTTGCCCTTTCAGCATCCATTCTGTGCTACTGTGTGACACAGAATAATGGGCAAGATGGATCTATGGTCTGACCCAGTAAATGACAGTTCTTATGTTCTAGATGTCATCGGTGCTGCCTTCTAATGATTGTTTTAAAGAAAAAAAAGAGTTCTCTGCCCAGCCAGGAGCTAACTGGGACCTGTCCCTGACCCAGAAAGTTCCTGGCCAGCCCCAGGCTACGCAGGGAAGTCTTCATGTGCAGCCCTGAGCTGGCTGGGAACTGCCCAAAGCAGTACTGTCCCCAGCCACCTCCAGGCTGCAGGTACAGACTTCACTGCACAGTCCAGGGCTTTCCAGGAGCTGTCCTGGTCAGGGGCAGGTCCCAGCCCTGCAGATTGTTTCCAGCCCTGTGCCCCAATAGGGCAGTCAAAGTCCAGGGCTTGGAAAGAGTTGCAGGACAGGGGCAGGTCCCAGCCCCCTGCCCCAATCCACTGGTGGAGCAGCTAGCAGCAAACCTCCAGATGGGTGGGGAATCCCCTCCCAGCCAGGGGCTCACTGTTTACTGCTAGCTGCCCCACCAGCAGATCATAGATTCATAGGGCTGCCAGACAGACTTTCTCAAGAGGGGAACTGATGGACTATGAAAATAGGCAAAGAAAGCAATTAAGTAGTGGACACAAAATAGAGTTGAGGAATCAGTTTATTGTGTGGATAAATGACGAAAAGAAAGACCTAGGTCAGCGGGAAGGATGGCACGAAAGAAGAGAAGAGCCAGTCTGGGAAAAGGAGAAAAGAGAAGGGAGCTAGTAGGTGAGCAGAGGTCAAGAAAGAAGAGGGATTAAGGGGAAACAAAAGACACTATCTGCAGACAAGAAAGGAAAAATCAGACTCTGAGAAAAGACAGGTTTAGATTATAGTGACTCTCTTGTAAGAAGGATAGATAGACCAATCTAAAGGAAGGCTGGGAGAATGAAAAGGATGTGGAAAGATACAAGATGTGGAATTATAGGTGATGGGAGAAGCAAGAGTCGAGTAATTGCTCTTCGCATAGGGCCAAATGATATGAGCCAATACTCTGTTAACAAGGATCAGGAATGACTCTTCTAGGCTGGGTAAGTTGCTGAAAGAGGTAGAAGCTCAAGTGATATTCAGTGAGATAGAACAAGATAATGAAAATTAATGAATGGCCCAAGGATTGGTGCAGTTGGGAAGGCTATGGGATGTTTGATTATTAGCAGGCATTAATGGAAGTAAGGCTTTTTTCCAGGGCCTGGCTCCACTTCAGTAAGTAAGAAATAGTCTTCTAAGATGACAGTGGCCCAACTGATAAGAAGACAATTAGGAGCTCAGGGGAGAAGGCTGGGAAGAACCCTCAGAATCTCCACCTTGGGAATAATGGAAAATGAGGCAATGGGAAAATTGAATAAATGAGGAAGAAGCCAAGGAGAGAAGCGTACCAAGAAAGGGGAAGAGAAATGGAAGGCAGACAGGTATTTCAAGTATACATATTTAAACTAGGAAGTTAGGTAAGGTTAAGAGGAAACAACAGCAAAGTTTGTATATCAGTGACAAGAGTCTGGGCAATAAAATGGAGGAACTGTAACTCCTGGTGTGGAACATGAAACCAGACATTATCAGAGAAACAGAAACATGGCAAAATGGTAACCTATAGGAAGTTAAAGGAGCTTGGTTTGTCTAGCTCAGCCAAATCAAGGTTGAGGGGGAATATGATTACCTTTTCGCAATATATTCATGGGGTGGCTACTGGGGAAGGAGATGAGTTATTTAAGTTGAAGAACATTATCGGCATGAGATCAAATTACTATAAATTGGTTGAGGACAAACTTAGACTCAACACAAGATTTCTAATGGTTTGAGGATTCAAGAGGGTTAACCCTTTCTGACCCCTCCCCACAACAGCACCCTGTTTCTGCCAGCGCATGGCCCCTGCACCAAGTGCTGCCACCAGCCAGGCTCTACCAACCTCTCCCATCCCCACTGCTGCAGACAGAGCTGCTGCAAGGACGGTGCTGTATGCAGGGGGGTGGGAGGCAGGGATTTGAGACACTACTGTGTTTCCCTCTGGAATGCTTTATAGGCTTGGGGGTTTGGTTTGGATTCTCTGCCTTCCTCTGAAGAACTGGACACTGATTACAGCTAAAGGTGGGAGTGGGGACTGGGGCAGTCTTGTTCTCCCACTTGTATTTAGAAACCTCCCAGGTATCCTGCTAGAGAGTTGTGCTTCTGTCCAGGATCAAATGAAAAGTCAGATTTAGAGTCAGGAAAGAACTTTTCTTCCAGACCAGATTGGGAAGCACTAGGGGAGTTTTGCCTTTCTCTCCTGTGTGAGGCATGATTTTGGGGGATCCTCTGAGAATAAACTTACCAATTGCTTCTCTGCCACAGCAGTGGCAGGGCATTGACAGTGTCTGGGCCCCCTGCCTGGACACAGAGTAGGTGTTTTCTCTTTGTGCAGTGCTTTGTGATTGTCAAGTGAGAAGGGCTGGAGTGGATGATTTAAGGGACTCTGGATAAATGGTTGTCTGCAAAGGCAGGGACTGGATCAAATGGTTTGAGAGGCCTTTCCCAGTCCCATATACCTATTTCTGAGTCAGCACTGCCAACACTATATCTATCAGAATTAGTAGGAGAGTCACTGTCTTTCACCCAAATGGTTATGCTGAAATTCTGTCTGTCCTACCTCTAGCTCTGTCGTTGGCCTGCTCTGTGAGCTGTGGGGAGGTGCCCTGGTCAGTGCTTCAGTCAGTTCCCTTGTGTGTGGAATAGGGACAGTGAGCTTTACTCACCTTTCCAAAGCCTGGTGATTCTTGAGATGTAATTGCTGTGACCATTAAAGATGATGGGGCCCTTTTCACAAGGCCTGGGGTTCTTACCCCTGTGATCTGGCCAGATTCCAGTGTAGATTACTCTCTGCCATCTGAAATTCTCCTGGGGCTGTGTCCAAGGATGGGAATGTTCTTGTCCTGCTAACGCCATTGTAATGGCTGCAGTTATCATTCCCCTCCCTTCCCAGCTGCAAGCATTCCCATGGTAGGTGACACAAGTCTCTCCCCCAGTATATTTAAAATGCAGTGACATTTCACAGATTGTCATATAGCATTTATTGCAGTGGCTAACACTGGACTGACTTTATTTTAACATTTGAGTGGTTGGAACATGCAGTACATTCTCCCCATGTGGTTACTGGTTGCTTATGTTCTTGATTGGTTGAAATCCTTCTGCAAGGCTCTCTAGTCATAACTCAAGGAGGATAGTGTCAACAGGGTTGACTTGAACTCCTTCTCTGGTGTGGAGCCTTCCTATGGAGAAGGTTGCTGTATGCAACTACAGTGTGTGTGTAGAAGGGGGTTCAGTCTCCTTTAGCCATGGAGCTGGGGGCATGGCTGGGAATCTGCAGGGGCACAGGCATGAGTGTTCCTGCTCCTCCCCACCAGGGCGCTGGTATCCTTTTTACTCAGCAGCTTTCTAATGGCTAAGCTCCAGTTACATTCACGGGCCAGATCTCTTGCTAGTGTAAATCAGTGTAGCTTTGCTGACCATTGGCTTTAAAGGAGTTAGGTCAATTTCCACCAGCTGATGACTTAGACTCTCCATTCTCCTGTGACCCCCACTCCCTGCCTTAATTTTTGTCAAGAAAGGGTTCACAAGAGCCTCTGTACATCTCTTGTGCTGTCATTACAGGAAAGGGGTTTCAGAGCACTCTGCCTGTGAGGTTAGCTAGACAACTGGTGCTCTAGTGCTGCCAGGGCAGGAAGACATCTCCCCCACTGCTGGTTTGGAGAGTGCAGAGCAGGGTGTGGGGGAAATTAGCCTTGCAGTTGGGACACCAAGTGTTGATGATTCCTCTTTCTTCTACCTCCCTTGTTACTCAGAATGGAGAGATCACCATGCTGGGAGAGATCACTCATCTGCAGGGCATCATTGATGACCTGGTGGTGCTGACAGCAGAACCACACAAACTGCCCCCAGCCAGCGAGCAGGTAAGAGACTGTGCAGGGAGCAGGAGAGGAGGGGGAGAAGGGGAAGTGGATGGATCAGGGGCCAGGGAGGAGGGGAAGGCTTGCAGAAGGACTGGCACTATTTCCAGTAGAGAACAGCAGGCACTGAGGGCACTTGCCCTGATGCTCATGGCAGATTTCACTGGAGGGGAACCAAAACACTTAATAAACCAGCACTTAACCCAGCCCTGCCTTCTTCTTCCTTCAGGTGATCAAAGATCTGAAAGGCTCTGACTACAGCTGGTCCTACCAGACTCCACCATCCTCTCCCAGCAGTTCTGGCTCTCGCAAGTCAAGCATGTGCAGGTATGTACAGTGTGGCTGGTAGGAAGTTTAGCACAATGGACAAGCCAGACTTCAGCTAGGACATAGCAGGGCCAGTTCTCAGCAAGCTTGCTGAGGATCCGGGCAAAGGGGGCCCTGCTTTTAGCAAGAGGCTTTATATTCTGGTTCTCAAGGTTGCAGCTAAAGAGACATTCTACTTGTCTAGAAGGGCTGGGCACAGCCTGCAGGGTGCTGGCTGTGGAGAGCTGGCTGCTAATCTTAGCACCAGTCCTGAGTTACCTTAGGCAAATCACTGAATTTCTCTATGCCTCAGTTAACTCCTCTGGTGAATGAGGCTCATGATGCTTTGAGCTACGTGGTTGGCAAGTGCTAAATGACTATAAACCTCGAAGTGTTTGAATTCTCAGCTGGGACCTCAGCAGCATAGAAGAACTGGCTTCCATTTAGCTTTCCCGGCACAGGAAGAAAAAGGCGTGTTTCTAAATGCACTTAAGAATATATATGTGCAGCAGATGCTAATTAATCATTAGAGCATTGTGCTGAAGATTACCAACAAATCCATATCAATGGCATGGGGTTTAATCCTCTACGAGATACCATGCTTTTTATAATCAGTACTTTTCATATGCATCCCATTTAGGGTCACTCCAAAGGAGATGCATTGTAAAAATCTTAAGAGCCTCAGAGAGGGTTTTCTAAAATGCTTTGGGATCAAATAATATAGTTAAAAATTAGTTGAACCTCCCTATATTTCTTCTGGTCCTCGCTCCTCTGCCTTGTGGAGTGTGTGATTACCCTGTATCCACCAACACCCCTGGAAAGTATGTAGGCTCAGAGACAGGATAAGCGCCCCTGTGAAAAGGCCTAGAGCGGTGATTTGCAACCAGGGTGCCACAGCACCCTGGGTGCCTTGAGATCCTTTCATGTGTGCCATGAGGTGCCACGCGCTGTGATGTGTGCAAACATGATTCACAGGGGATACCCATGGATTTCAGCTAGGAATCCATAGTGTTAGAAACATTCTGACCTGTTGTGGTCTTTCTGAGTTCCTTGGCAATAGAAGAACTGCTCTTCTATTTTTCCATAGCCAAAAAACAAGAGACGACTAAGAGCTGTGATTTTCCAAGAGTTCCTGAAGTCTAACAAGGAGGGTCTTGAGTTTAAAAAGTGTGAGAATCACTGCCCTAGAATCTGCACCCCACACCCGCCTTCTCCCATATATGGAATTTGCCTTGCAAATCTCCTTTTGCCACCCAACTGTACTCCAGAATCTCAGCTGCCTTTAGAATATAGTTTCCCACCCTCATGGTTGCAAAGAAAAACCTGAAAGCATGAGTGAAGTGTTTGTAGACAGTTTGAAACAATAGCTCAGAGAGATGCGGGATGGCCTCATTCATCCCACCTAGGTATTAACCTGGATGTTGAAGATGAGTATCTGCAGCACAGTAAAGCCTGGAAATGTGGAACCAGCCAATAGTGAGAAGAGATGCATTATTGATCTGGGGCAGGACTGCTGTTCCAGTTCTAGTGCTTGTTTTCGTACTGGATTCAGTAGAAACCCTCCTTTTCTAATAAAGCTGAAACCACTGCAGAACTCCCCCCAGGCTGCCGCAGAATGTGTCACAGAATCTAAGCCTAGATTGCCAGGGGACCTCCAGTCCTGCCAGCAAAACTCTGAGTGCCTGAACACTCCAAGCCCCTCTGCAGCAGCAGGACCCGCAGCTCTGCCAGCAGAGTTATATCACCTCTGGCCAGTAGGGTAAGATTTCTCCCATTGCTTAGGAGCTACCTGAAGGCACATGCAGACACACCTGCGCCTCCTGCCCACTGCCACGGTCCTTTTAGAAGCTGATGCCATTGTAGAGGGAGTTTGGTGCTCTGGTGACACAGCTTGTGTAGGGGAGCTGAGGAGCTCACAGATCATATTTTATCTGGTGGTTTGGCAGGGATGGCTGCTGGTTCTTGTTACACCTTCCTGCTGCCAGAGCAGGTAACTCTGGTTATGGCATAGACGGAAGAAAATCTGAGTCTCTTTGAGACCTTGTCTATGGTTCTGTGCAGTGATGATCCCAGACACAACAGTGGTGGGGCTGGTGCTGTACTCTGACAGGGTCCATAATAAGAAAAGACCATATATACTAGGGCCATCTGTTGCTTTAGAATGAAGCCAAGCTGGTTCTCTCTCAGTGTGCAGAGACTCTAGCCTGTGCTAAAGGGCTGAGAAGGAGGAGATGGGGTTTGCTGTGGCTATGGCACACCAGCCAATTTGCACAGATGTTAGGAAAGGTTTAGGCCCTGGGTGCTCAATCCGTTGTGCCTCAGTTTCCCCATGTGTGAACCCGGCATTAATGCCACCTGCCAGCCCTAGTAGGGTACTGTGAGATCTGTGGAGGAACCATGTCCTGGGTGCCCATCTGACTGACTCACTAGGCATTCTGCGGTGCCTCCACCACCCCCATCACTTCCCCCCTGGGCCATGATGTCCCATCTGGCCAGGGCCAGGGAGGGGGCAACAGTCTGTTCCAGCTAGCAGAGCGGCAGGAACCCATGGCAGGGGCTGTGCATGCTGCATGGAGGCAGAGCCTGGCCTGCCTTACAGCCCGATGTGAACAAGCGTGACTCCTTCCCCACCCTCCCTCCCTGACTGACACTGTTCTGTAACTCAGTTCCTCTTGTGGATGAAGTCGTGTGATGGACCTTTGTCTTAAACTGTCTTTTCCTTCCTTTGCCCTCCTTGCACCCCCTGTTGCCCTGATAACATGCATCGTCTCTCCTGATTGCCGCTTTCCTCCCCCTGCCCATCCTCCCTGCTCATCCCCCTCCCCAACTTGCTCCCTCCACCGCCACCCCTCAGCAGTGTTAACAGTACAAAGGGTGGCACCTCTTGGCCTGGCGGGTCTCAAACATGCTCACCAAGTTCCACCTATCGCTACCGCAGCCTGGCGCAGCCGGTCAATGCCAACACCCGCCTGTCCAGCATCTCGTCCCATGACTCCGGCTTCATCTCCCAGGATGCCATGTACTCCAAGCCGCCTTCTCCAATGCCTTCTGACATCACCAGTCAGGTAAGGGTGGGAATGGCCTTAAGAGGGTGCTCTTGACAGGCCAAGATGTGGTGCCTGAGCTCATCCAAGCTCCACCAAGTGAACGTCCTCCACATTCTGTAGGTTCAGGTTGAAAAGCAAGGGGAAAGCCATGGTTCATGGGAGCCATGGCATATACCATGTGATCACACTCATCAGAAAAGCAGTGTGGGACACTATTGCTTTTGTGAGCAGGCTGTCTAATGGCACTTCCCATTGTGCGTGATATGGCATGGCTACCCTCCAAAAATATGAAGGCACTGTGGGCAAGGCACAGTGCATCAGCCAGGCTCCATGCACAGTCCCAGTCATGTCTGTGGGACTGGCTCCACCAGCTTTGTGCTTCTGAGCAGGGGCAGGAACATACAGGGTGAATGTACTAAACCAATGTCACTAACACGGGACAGCTTTACTGCAGGGGGCGGGGCAGGGAGCGGGAGCATTTAGATTAGAAGCTGTGTTGAAGTGATTGAGGCAGACTGATGTCTGGTAGCATGTCTTGCCCAGGGGATTACTGACAGGGGTAGAGAGGCAGGCATTGCCTGCTTTCCTTTGAATGGCCTCTTTTTCCACCTATGCAGAATCATTGCAATGTGCAGAGGGCCTAGTGAGGAACCTGAGGCCAAGGGTACTCATGACATCCTGCATTGTCTCTCAGAAATCTTGGGCTTGTCCAGGCAGGTGGAATGCTGTAGATGTTGCAGTGTGGGAGGAGGGCCCAGGGAGGGGGTGTTATTTTAGTTATGATCTGCTTCCCCTGGCTCAGGAGGTTCTCTGTAAGGTTGGAGAAACCTTTCAGCTAGATGTAGCTCCTGCCTCATTTCTGTCCCATGAAAAAAGGGCATGTCCATTGAGGCTCCAGCAATCTGCTGCTGCAGCCTGGTGCAGAGGGTGTGGGAAAGGGTCATGTGAACGATCCACAGGTCATTGGCACTGTACAGGTGCCCACTGTCAGTGCTCTGTTTGTGTCCTTTTGCCTTGATCTGTGAGTAATGCAGCAACTGGCAAGGAGGGTGGAGTACAAGGTATGTTACTTCTCTGCACTTGTGTCGGATGCAAAGGCGGATAGTTGTAGATGTGGAATGTGTACATGGAATGTAGGTATGAGTATTGGATGAGTTATGGGGGGAGTGTATATGATGTGTGTGCACATGTGTATGCAGTATGCATCTGGTATGTGGTATCCTTATGTAGGAAGTGTGAGGTTTGTATGTTGTGTGTGTGCAGAGTGTGCATACGGTACAGGGTGGGTGGAGGGTAGGCAACAACATGCACATGTGCTAGAGTATATTTATGATATTGTGGGGGAGATGTGGTGGGGTGGGGTGGGGTGTATGAAGAGAGGTGTGTGTGTGTGTGTGACTGATTATAGAATAAGGGTTGGATGGGACCTCATGGGTGTGTTGCAACTTCCAGGGACCCTTCTCCAGCCCCACTGCTGTAGGTTTACCAGTGAGTAAAAGCCAAATAGAAACCAAATAGCCTTTATTCACTGTCACTTATTGGGTCAGTCCAACCGACAGAAGGAATACTTGCCAGTGTCCTGAAAACATACGGCTTTATATATTTATTTATCTTTGAACTGTCCAATCACAGCACATGGATGCACAGAGCTAGATATTATTCCTTTCTCTTGACTGAACATAGAGTGGGATAGACAACTGAGGTCACTCATGGCTGAAGAGCACCTGGAGGAGGATACTAGGGGAGCTGAGTTGCACTCATGCCACACAGTTCTCTGTTGTGTGCTCCGTCCTGCTGCTACAGTACTAGGCACTTCACAAAAAATGGAAGGGGTAGATGTGGGAGGTACGGGGTGGGTGACTGCTCCTGAGAAGTCCATGTGCAGTAGGCAGGCCTAGGGGTTGGTATGTGTAGTAGAAGTGTGTTACCTGGGGTCAGAAGGCTGTGTCTAAGGAGTGTGGGTGATGTACATGTGTTGGAGATTATTGCAGTGTTGGTAGCTGTACAGATGATGTGTGGTATGAGTGTGGCACACTGTGTGGCTGGTGACATCCGCAGAGTATATGTGTCTGCATGTGTGTGTGCACAGTGTAGGGCTGCCTGTATCTAACACCATGCATGGGTCCTCCCAGCTCTGCCTCTGCAGCTGGCACTGGTACTGAGGCTGCCTGTCTTATGCTTGGGTGTGCAGTTCTCTTTCGTCTCGTGCTGCATGCCTTTGGCTTTTTAACCAGGTGTGTTCTCTCCCCTCTCTGTGTGTTCATTTGACTTGCTCCCGCTGATCGGACTTTGGGCATGGCAGAAGTCCTCCAGCTCCGCATCCTCTGAGGCCTCGGAAACCTGCCAGTCAGTTAGCGAATGCAGCTCCCCCACATCGGTTAGTTCTAGCTCTACCGCAGGGGCGTGGTCAGGTGGTGAAAAGGTGAAGCCTTCATCAGCAAAGTCACTCTCTCTCTCATTTTCTCTCTCTCTCTCTCTGACTCCCTCTCACTGTCCCCGGGGTGGTATGTTTCCCATGCAGATCTCCTGTTGGCAGTCTGTTCACATGATGCGTGTACAAAGTACCCTGTGGGCCTCTTGGGAGATGTACCTCACATACCATTAACTTCCCTCACCTCCCCCTCCATCGCCACTCAAGGGCTGCCCCATCCATTGGTTGGCCTGGCAGTCTAACCTTGGCGTGAACTTGGCTGTCCCTCTCCCCACTACCTACCCTGCTGCTCAGGCCCACACATGTTGACACAGGATTTGTATGTCTGAGCCCCGCACATGCTGTCCACGTTGGGGGAGACCTGGGCTTTGGGTTATCCTCCTGCCCCCCTTATTGCGTTACCTTTGAAACTTATGAGCGTAGCTCGTTGTGCCAGACTGAAGGAAACTCCAAAGGAAGCCTGAGGCTCTCTCCCTATTGGAGAGTCATGCAAACGTCAGACGTTGGGTCACATCTAACATACCTCTGCATGGGGTTGTGGCTTCATTCTCCTTGCCTCATATGCTTCTGAATTCTGTTTGTGGAGGAGTCACACTTTACTCTGGCAGGTAACTCAGGGTTTTGCTGTGTTGCCAGCACTGAGTGGTTTTTAAAGAACCTGGCAATGCCTTGCATGTGGCTGGTAGCCTGGTGATATTTTCCTCTGGCTAGGTGATGGGGCAATAGGTTTTAGACTCATCTTACCCAACTGTAGGTCTTTATCCTGGGCTGTGTGGCAAGCAGCTCAGAAGGAAGGCAAAGGGAGATGCTCTGCTGTTGTGTTTTCAGTGCTGAATCCTAGCTGCCAGCCTCCCCGTCTCCCCTTCGGAGCTGCTCCAGTTCATGCAAAATGGGGGTTGAGTGAGGTAGGAGCAATTAGGGGCAAGGCCACTTGGGTTCGTGATTGAAGGCTTGAATCCAACCTGGGCCTGTCTCTACTATTCTCTGAGCAGCCCCAACACTTGCTGAGGAGCACCTGACCACAGCACTCAGGGCTGACCTACCGCCGCTCCAGTAGCCTCAGTCTGACAATTCCACTAATGGGCCATTGGCCTCCAGGTCTGCTCACTCTTTGTTCCACCGCCTGAGGAATCACAGGTGTCCTCCCTCCAGCCCTTCCAGAGCTGTTCCTTGATTTCATGGAGTTCATGGAGCAGAGCCTTCATGCCCTGCCTTGCCATTCAGGACAGTAATGCCCCCTATCCCCTCACTCCCTTTTCCTGTCTTCTCTGGACCCAGGACCTGTGATTTTTCATGTCAGATCCTCATCATCCTGCCAGTGCCTCTGCTGCTTGGCACCCTTCACTGCTTATCTTGTCAGCCCACCAGTAATGAGTCCTGGGAGCATGTCACCTTCTCAGCAGATGCTGGCGAGAGACTTACATGAGCAAGAAGCTTTGTGCTTGGAGCCCCGTCAGCTGCCACAACAGAGAAACACTGCTGTGTAGGCCTCATTCCAGCACTCGTTGCACATCCCAGTCATATTACCTCTCGCCAGTCACCCACGTTCCACAAGTATCCTTCCTCCTCCACCTCCAGGACTTCCCCGTAACCCTCCCTTACTTACATCTCCAGCCATCTGCAGCCTCACCTGCTGTACATGTGGGAAGGGCATGTGGGACCACTGTGCAATGGGCACAGCCCCAGTCTAGAAGGAGGGAAAGGAACAGTGCAGACTGTGCAGTGAGCAAAGATGCCATTTCACTGGGCATGCAGGGCCAGGATAGTGAGTGTGCTGATCACAAATGGGCCTAAAATCCTGAGGAGGAAAACATGAGGGTGCAAGAAGGACCTGGTGGAGCAGACAGCAAATGGGTAAGGAGTGAAGCCGGAGGAGGCCCGAGGCTGGAGGGGTGCAGCACAGGGAGGCACAAGAAAGAAGGGGTTTGTATCTTCTCTACTTGGGGGGTTACCGGTAAAGTTTATCTATAGACCTTGGGCTGAATGGCCCATTCTGGCTCACTCTTCTGGCCCTTTGGAACCCCCTCCCATGAACTTCACCCCCAACACATACATGATCTTCATACCTTGCTAAGTGTCCTCAGAGAGAGGCCTCTGTAATCCACAAGGAAGGGAAGATAAAGGCCCCTGGTAGATGTTAATTTAATGGTGTGATGGGACCTGATCCCACATCCCAGCAATTTTGAGTCCTGTTGTGTCATACATGCATGGCTGGATATGTAATTCTTGGGATCAGGGATCAGATCTACTTGCTGGTGCATGTGGAACCCAGGCTCCCAGTCCTGGGCTCCACATGCATTTGCTTTTTATAGTTTCATAGTTGGTAGGGTCGGAAGGGACCTGAGCAGATCATCAAGTCTGACCCCCTGCCATGGCAGGAAAAACTACTGGGGTCAAACGACCCCAGCAAGGTGTTCGTCTAACCTCCTCTTAAAGACCCCCAGGGAAGGAGCCAGCACCACTTCGCTTGGAAGTTGGTTCCAGGTCCTAGCTGCCCTGATTGTGAAATAGTGCCTCCTAATATCTGGTCTGAATCTACCCTCTGCCAGCTTGTGACCGTTATTTCTAGTCACTCCTGGTAGTGCTCAGGGAAACAGGGACTCCCCCAATGCCTGCTGGTCCCCTCTGACTAGTTTGTAACAGGCCACCAGGTCCCCCCTCAGCCTTCTCTTGTGGAGGCTGAACAGGTTCAGGTCCCTTAGCCTCTCCTCGCAGGGCCTGCCGTGCTGCCCCCTGATCATGTGGGTGGCCCTCCTCTGAACCCTCTCAATGCTGTCCACATCCCTTCTGAAGTGCGTTGCCCAGAACTGGACGCAGTACTCCAACTGCAGCCTGAACAGTGCCGCATAGCGGGGGAGTATCACCTCCTTGGACCTGCTTGAGATGCATCTGTGGATGCATGAAAAGGTGTGGTTGGCCTTCCTGACCGCGTCCCCACACTGTCGGCCCATGTTCATTTTGGCATCATTAATGATTCCAAGATCCTTTCCTGCCTCTGCACTGACAAGAAGGGAGTTCCCCAGCCTGTAGGTATGCTGCTGGTTC
>NW_005841949.1:1323302-1323726 GCF_000455745.1 Alligator sinensis | reverse complement strand
GTCCAAGTCACTGATGAAGATGTTGAACAGCACGGGTCCGAGGACCGAGCCCTGGGGGACCCCACTGCCCACATCCCTCCAGGTCGAAAATGCTTTCAAAAGTTACACATGGTGCATCCCTGCATGGGGCTGCCAGGGGCACAGCCAAGCATGTTCGGGGCCAGGGGAGCTCATTCATAGATTCATAGATGTTAGGGTCAGAAGGGACCTCAATAGATCATTGAGTCCAACCCCCTGCATAGGCAGGAAAGAGTGCTGGGTTTAGATGACCCCAGCTAGATGCCTATCTAACCTCCTCTTGAAGACCCCCAGTGTAGGGCAGAGCACCACCTCCCTTGGGAGCCCATTCCAGACCTTGGCCACTCTAACTGTGAAGAAGTTCTTCCTAATGTCCAGTCTAAATCTGCTCTCTGTTAGCTTATGG
>NW_005841949.1:1314651-1322056 GCF_000455745.1 Alligator sinensis | reverse complement strand
TCCAAGTGACTCTGCAGTATCTCAGGGTCAACACTTGGTAGTCTGGTGCCCTGCTGTTGTCTCTCTACAATCCCATTGTGAGACTTGTCTTGCCCCTCGTTTAGGAACACTGAGGCAAAGAACTCGTTGAGGAGTTCAGCCTTGTCCCCCCTGTCTGTCACCAATTGCTTTCGCCCATTCAGTAGAGGTCCTATTCCACCCTGGGCCTTTCTTATACTCCCTATATATCTGAAAAACAATTTTTTGTTATTCTTAACTTGGGATGCCAACCTCATCTCCATGGTAGCTTCAGCCTTTCTAACTGCCTCCCTACAACTGCGAGCTGAGGAGGTATACTCCTCTTTAGTAATCCCTTCCTGTTTCTACTGCTTATATTGTTTCCCTGTTGCTCGGCAAACTCCAAGCTGTACACTCAGCAACCTCATACAGGGCTGCACTGTGTACAGCTTTCAAGTTGTTGGTACACAGGGAGCCTAGGGTCAAGAGCCCAGCACTTGAAGACACCCCAGCCTAGTTTGAAAGCCTTGGCTGCCCTAGACCCCTTGCTGACACTCAGCTGATTGTCAGCCTGGGGACTGGACCATGCCTTCCATTCAGTTTAAGGCACCATCAAAGCCAGCCCCAAAGATATTCCATGTTATCTGTGGAACATCTTTGTGCCATGGTGCTCACCCATTGTCTGAGACTTGAGCACTAGAAAAGCAGCCAGGACTCACTGCAGTCTTCTAGCAGCTTCAGCAGGTCAATTGCACTATAAATGTTAAACCGGCCATGGCGCAAAGAGAAAATGTTTCCATAAAACTACCAGCCTGCTGAGCATGGTCACAGAACTGGTTTTGCCCTCACCACCTCCCATTCCTTTGACCTTCCTCTCATTTTTCACTGGCCATCCAGTCACGCCGAACCAGCCATGAAATAATTTTCTCATCACCTTCAGAGCCCCCACAGTTCACATCTACTTCTCTGTTTCTTTCCATCCTCACTGATCTATAGCTACCTTCTTTTTCCCCCACTCACAAGACTTAGTGCTTTAGCATGCTTCCCTTGCCTTTGCAGGATTGGTCTAAGGCCACTCCTTATGACCAACCAGCCGTGAACACCCTGCAGCGAAGGAAGGACCGTGTGGAGCACCTGCGGGATGCTGAAATGGGCTCAGCCAGCATGGTGTATCCGGGAATTAGTGTGGAGGAAACACCAAGGCCCAGAATGTCTCCAGCTACCATCGCTGCCAAGGTAGGACCAGCTACAGCTGCAAAGGGCCAGGGTGTGGGGAGCAGTGCAGGTGTAGAACGAACTCGGGCCCTCAGGTGTGACGAGAGGGAGAACTGGCAACAGTGGATGCTAGGTTTGAGTCCTGCCCCCTGGAAGTTCACTTTACAGTTGTCACTTTTTGCCTTTTACTGAAGGGTACTTCATAGAACATGAATGTGTGGAATCATCCCTTGGCCATGCAGCTGTCTTGTGGGGTGGTATCTGCTTAGAGCAGGGGTGGTCAAAATACATCCCACAGGCCAGATCCGGCCTGCAGAGGGACTTTCACCAGCCCCTGGTGGGTTGGTCGTACCTGGCCCGGGTGCTGTCTGGCCCATGGTGCACATCCCGCTACCCGCAGGTGTGCAGTAGAACTGGGGTGGCTCTGCCACTGGACTCCCATTTCTAGGTAGCCTAGGCAGTGGCAGCTCCTTTTAGCTGCTACCACCAGCCCCAGCCCCATGGAGACTGGTGGGAACCCGTGTGCACAGCCCCGACCCTGGCCCACCCCATGCCTGCTCCAGACCTGCTCTGGCCGGAGCAAACCAGCTTTGGACCAACCAGGATCCATGCGCACAGCCCTGTCCCTGGCCCACCCTCCACCCGCTTCGGATTGGCCCATGATGAGCAGTAATGGTAGCTGGGCAGAAGCTGCTGCTAGGCATGGGGGAAAAGTGGCCACCCTTCCCCTCCCCCCATTGCTGCCTGTGCCCTTCTTACTGTGGCTCCCTGGAGCCTGCACCCGGGTTGACCTGCAGCTCCTCTCTGCTGCTGCCAGCACTGTCACCAGTGCCTCCTCCGGACCACCCAGCAGGGCAGCAGTGGCAGTGGAGAGGAGCCACAGGGCAGCTCAGGTGGCAGGCTCAAGTGTCTGCAGCAAGAAGGGCCTGGAAGCAGCAAGGCGGGGTGCCCACTTTTCCCCTGCACCCAGCATCAGTTTCTGCCCAGCCACCACTACCACTACTCATCATGGGTGGGCCTGTCTGGAGCAGACATGGAGTGGACCAGAGCTGGGGCTATGCTCACGGGTCCTGGTCTGGTCTGGAACTAGTCCACTTCAGCAGACGCAGGTCCAGAGCAGGTGCAAAGCAGGCCGGGGTGGAAATGGGGGCTGTTCATTTGGTTCCCACTAGGTCCACAGCTGGTCTGTTCCAGCTGGGGCAAGTCCAGGGTGGGTGGGAGCCAGGACTGTGCACTCAGCTGCTGCTGAGCACTGGTGGCAGCAGCAGTGGCAGGGAGGAGCTGCAGGACCCATGGGCTCCAGGTTTGGTGAGCTGTTGTAAGGGTAGGGGGTGGGGTAGGGAGGTGTTGGTGACTGGCCTGCAACAGCTCCTCAAAACTGCCTATGTGGCTTACAGGCCCAAATAATTGCCCACCCCTGCCTTAGAGGCTCCCGTAACATGCCACGAGGTCTGTGTGCATACAGCCCCTCCCTGTGGTATTGCCCGTAAGCACACAGTGAGGCATTGTGCTCTTCCATTCTCTGGCTGGGAAGCAGCTGCCTGGAGTTGAGCCCCAGGACTTCCCCCAGTGGCTGGAATCAGGCTCCTGAAGTCTCAGGACCTCACTCAGCTTATGGAGCTTATTGGCTGACTCCCAGGATTTGTGGCAACTGCTGCTGGTGCCCAGTCATGCTGAACAGTGGTGGGGATGCTCTGCTAGAGACCAGGCACGAAAGGCTACTGCTCAGAGCTGAGGTGATCTGTGATGGGGTTTATTCATCCTCCCTTAGCATGGCGAGGAGGTGTCTCCAGCTGCCAGTGACTTGGCCATGGTGCTGACCCGCGGCCTGAGCCTTGAACACCAGAAGAGCAGCCGGGACTCGCTACAGTATTCCAGTGGCTACAGCACACAGACCACCACCCCATCCTGCTCAGAAGACACCATCCCATCTCAAGGTAGTGGTACAAGACATGGGGGTGGTAGGACTTCTTTCCCAAGCTTGCACCCTGTCTGAATGGTGGGGGTCAGGAGTTCCATCTATCACCCGTGACATGAAATGAGTCAGGGGACCAGGACCCTGCAGCTGAATCCTCACAGTGTTGGCAGGCTGTGACCACCAGGTGAAGCTATTAGGCTCATGTGGAGAACAAGAAACAGGAACTGCTGGGTCGCTTCAGGGCAAGATCCAGCTGCTAGGGAGTCTAGTGTGGGCAAGGGGGGGTGGATGGAGCAAGGAATTTCCATCATGCTGCGGGGGAGAGCTGATCTGGAGAGTGCAGCACAGAGGGATGTGATGGAGCAGGGCATTCCCATAGTGGTGAGGGGCAGGGCTGGGCTGAGGAAGCAGGATGCTCCCGTCCTGGTTCCAGAGAGAGGTGAACTGAGAAGTGCTCCCATAATGCCATGGGGCAGGGCTGAGCTATGGAGTGGGGTGCAGGGGATGTGAGGGAACAGGCTGGTCCTCTGGTGTCCCAAGGTCAACCTGGAGAGTGGAGCACAGGGAGACATGAGGGGGCAGGGCTGAACTGAGGAGTGGAGAGCAGGGAGTTGTAGGGGAGCAGAGAGGTCCCATAACACTGTGAAGTATTTTCTATTGAAATGGTTGCAAATTACATTGACAAATCAGACTCTGCTTCCTCTTTAAAACCTGCAGATCAAAAATGACTTCAGCTTTTGGGCCAAAAAAATTACCTTTTTCCAGTTTCCCCTTCCATTCCAGCATGTATGGTGGCTTGGGGAGGTAGCAGGGGGGTGGGGGATGCTATATGCTGGTTACATGCACACCACGGCTGCAGTGTGGCGTGGCTTGGTTGCACCATGCTTGTGCTGTGTGATTTTGGTCTTCAGCCTTACATTTTGCTCAGTTTTGTCTTCTATTTGATTTGTGTTGCACATGGCGGGTGGGTGTGCTGCTTTCTTACTGTGGGACGTATTCCTTATCACGTCTCATGCAATTTGATTATTCTGTTTTGCTTGTTGCTTTCTATATTGTGCATTATAGTCCACTGTATGATTTACTGGCAGTATTGAAATTTGTTTCTAGTTCATCTGAGGTGACTGTACTGTGTGTTTTATTTAAATCACATGGGGTGTGAATGTTCCATAGTGTGATGATGTGGTGATATGTTTTGACTGCAGTGTGAGCAATGTCTGTATGGTGCTGAATGAGGCACAGTTGTACTGAGTTTTCCGTATATTGCATGGCACGGTGAAAGCTTATTGACCTGTTGGCAACACACTGTGTTGTTTCTATTTGTGTTGTGGGTTGAGTAGTTGCTGTAGTTGTTTGTATGGTGACGCAGGCTGTGTAAATAGAGTGGTTATATTGTGCACAGTGCACACACTGTTCTTACTGTAGCTGGTGATGGATGATTTGACTGCTGTGTTTAGTAGATTGCTCTTTTAGATGGGTGGAGTTGTGCTGATTGCAGGTGCTACCATTTTGTCTGTGTGAGGTGCTTATGTTATGTGTAATGTTGTGGTTGTGCGGGGCCTGTAGGTTATGCTGAGTGTAAGTCCTAATGATATGGCTATTTGATATGGATGTGTGGTGTGGCTGTAAGACATGGGATGCATCTGTAGTCCCATGATGTGGCTGTGTGGCCAGGCTGACCCTGTGTGTTGCCTCCCAGGCTCAGATTACGACTGCTACTCAGTGAATGGCGATGTGGAGTGCGACAGCCAGAGCGAGTTTGACAAATCCTCCACCATCCCACGCAACAGCAACATTGCCCAGAACTACCGCCGCATGATCCAGACCAAGCGCCCTGCCTCCACTGCCGGTCTGCCCACCGGGACCAACCTGCCAGCTGGTGCCACCCCTGGAGTGGCAACTATCCGGCGCACACCCTCCACAAAGCCTTCAGTGCGTCGCACCCTCTCCAACGCTGGCCCCATCCCCATCCGGCCCCCCATTGTCCCAGTGAAGACCCCCACAGTGCCCGACTCCCCTAGTTACACTGGACCGACCAGAGTGGGCAGTGAGGAGTGCGTTTTCTATACTGACGATGCCTCGCCAAATGCTATAGACTTTGCCAAAGCCTCACCCAAGAGGCTGAGCCTCCCCAACACAGCCTGGGGCAGCAATGTCATGGAGATATCAGTATACCCGGGTGCTGGGCAGCACCTCTCTGCTGAGGAAGAGGAGGACCAGCAGCTGGCTGCCAATCGGCACAGCTTGGTGGAGAAGATTGGCGAGCTGGTGGCCAGCGCGCATGCCTTGGGTGAAGGCCAGTTCCCTTTCCCCACTGCGCTCTCTGTGCCTGGCCCTGGAGAGGAGACACCCACTCCACCCCCAGCTGCCTCCAGTGAACCACCTGCTGAAGACATGTTGGTTGCCATCCGGCGTGGGGTGCGTCTGCGCAGAACCATCACCAACGACAGATCCGCCCCGCGGATATTGTGATAAATTCCCCCCACTCTCCCACTCACCACAACCCGTGGGAAGATATTGAACACAGGGTCAGGACTGAGAAAGCAAGCCGTGCAGAAGAAACGTCAATCCAGTAAAAAACCACAAAGGCAAAGCCACTTTATGGAGATAGAGACAGAGTCTAGATTTAAATGGAAACTAAAAGCCTTCGCTAACAAACTCACAAGGGCATAGCCTAAGCGCTGAACTGGTTTGGGAGCCTATTTTATACTTTATTTCTCCCCTGCTCCTCCTAGACTCCCCAGCTCTTTCCCACACCTCACTTCCCAGCCTTGAAAGACTCCTCGCTACCAGCCAGCAGGCAGCGGTGAAAGGGGAGGAACTTGAGTCTGGACTGGAATCAGCAGCTACATCATAAGCCTAAGAAACACACGCACGCATATATACACACACACACACAAAGTCAAGGACCATTGGCTGCTGTTCCCCAGTGAACCCACCTCCCTCCTTTTCCCCTGGACAAGGATGCACTGTTAGTCCTGTGCCGAACATCATAACATCTGCTTCTTTCTTTCTTTTTTTCTTTCTTCTTGCTCTTGTTTTCATATCAGCTGGGTTGGAAAAGATTCCTGCAACAGCAGAGAAGTGGCTGGGGTCATGGCAGTGGGCTTCATCAGAGAAGACCTGGAATATATGGCCCTGTCTCCTAAGGTATTTTTGGTGTAATTTGCTTGCCAATATGCCTCTGCTATCTAAACCCTGGAAGCAGGAGCCTATATGAGTATGCCCTGGGGAGCAAGATTTGGGGGCCTGATCTCCACAGTGTCCTACAGAAAACTCAGGACTGTCTCAAGATACAGATTCTCCTCTTCAGCAGGCTCTTCTCTTCTTGGTTAGCACCATACAACATGTCCAGATATTGGGTGGGATTACTTTAGAGCACTTGCTTAGAGACCCACACAAGGAGGGAAGGCAGGGACAGCTCTGTGACCCCTCAGTACCCAGAGTTCAGCACCAGCAGAGAGGTGGCAGTTTAAAGGCACCGGCTTGCTCATGTTTCCCTGAGGACGAGAGAGATGTATCTGTCATGTTGTTCTGGCTGCAGTAGGTTTTCACTTGGTGTGTGACAGAGATGCCTATGGATTGGTTTGCACAGGACTAGGATGTGTGTATGGCCAGGGGTGCAGGCCTTGGTGTCCCAATGAGGGAAATGTGTGAAGATGGAGATGTCCATTGGGAGGTTCATCTCTTGGTGTGCCCCTGGCTGGGTGTTTTTACAAGGGAGGAGAGCTGTAGATGCATGCAATTAATGCACCTGTCCATGCTTACTCCTGTTCACCTCCACTAACAGCTGTAGCTAGGAGAGGAGCAAAATCATGGAACATTCACAGTTTGTATGCAGTGGTTTAACTTCAGGACATCATACTATTCAAGACTACAGAAGACCCCCTGGAACTGGAGTCTGTACCAGTGACTTGCTTTGTGACTCAGAGTCTCATCCATGGTGTCAGATTGGGAAAGGCAGTGGTTTGGGATGTGGGCCCAAGTACCATTCTTTTCCCAAATTGAGAAGATTGCATGGTTAATTGTTCTCTGCCCTTGCTCAGCCCTTGCTCAGGATCCATTTCTCCCCTACGTTTCCAGACTCATATCCAGTAGCTTGGTACTTTCCTCATAGGGTGAGGTACCACACAGGAAACAACAAGGCGACAAAATCAGACCTGACTTTTCTTCTCCTTAAAATTAGCAGGAACTGCCTGAGGAAGACCTAGACCCAGTACCAGGGAGCAGAGCTCAAGAGTTGGCTTGCTGGTACTAGTGATAGTTCTGCCTAAGTAA
>NW_005841949.1:1303895-1314620 GCF_000455745.1 Alligator sinensis | reverse complement strand
AAAGAGTGATGTCCTGGCTCACTCTTCCTTGTCAGTACCCCTGTTCCTAATAGCCATGAACATCCCAATAAGCACATCTCACTGGATTCTCCCAGCGCTGTCTTTACACCAGGGCCAAGCTGATAGAGTACTAGGCTCCATTCCCAGAATGCAGTGGCCGTGGCAGTATCCCTGTCCTCTTAAATGGCTTCTGAGCTTACAGCAGTCATGCCATGGGAGCGTTTATGTGGAAGTGACTAGAGGGTGCAGGGACAGCTTGAGGGATGGGGAGCCAGTGTTGTGTTGAAAATCTTTTCTCTCACACATCTCCCTCACTGCTTAAAAGCAGGGCTTTGCAGGACATGCTGGTTGGATAAATATGATAGGAACAGGAAAGGAGAGCACCTCTCTCCAGTCCATCCCCCTTCCCTAAGGACCTTGTAACAGGCATGCCAAAGGAAGGGGAGCGCTCTTCCCCTCCTTGATACTTACAGCACTATTCCAAAACTCCAGCCTTGGGGGCATTTCTGGGTGCTCAGGTATGTGTCTGCCTCTTGCCCTTCCCTCCCTGGTCCTGCTCTCCCCTAAGCCTGCAAAGTCTGTGCTGGCAAATGGAATGTGACATGGGTGAAGAGAAGGGATTCCTGGCAAATTGGGTAGAGTGACTGGAGGGGAAGGAGCTGGGGGCATCCACTACAGTCAGAGGAAATGATGTAGTGCCTTGGATGTGGCCCTGTGGTCCTGTAGGTTTTGGTTAGACATGAAGGAAAATGGGCTTTCCTTGCATCTGATTGGATAGGAATGGCTATTACCAACCCAGCTGGCTGGAGACTGCCTTAATTATGATTGATTGAGAGTTGGTCTGATCTACTCCCCCCAGCCTTCATTACCCCTGAACCTTTAGTAAGCTAAAAACATCAGGTTATGCAGGGGGATCACTGGCCTTATCTCAGGATCCCTCTGAGTGGCTGGTAATTTGGAGGAATCCCGCATCACTGTAGGTGCTACTGCAACAGGTAGGGATGAAGAGAGGACCCCACTGGGCTATAACAGTACTGTGGGAGCTGCACAAGATGCATTTTCACTGGATAAGCATGGCGGATAGCAGGGGTACTGCAGGGAAGGGAGGTCCTGCATAGACAGTAGACCTTGTGTGGCCATTACAGCCCAGGTTAATTCTTGGTGGAGATCCACTGGTTTCAATGGAGTCATTCCATAGACAAGTATGGTCTCCCTTGATTTCAGTGGATCTGCATCATAGCTAGCTTAGACCCACCAGTTTCAGTGGTTTCACTGGAAGTGATTTTTCCAGTTCCTCCTATGATTTTGGTCTTGCCACTCACCTTTCCAGAGTAGTTAGCCCTTAGCATGTTGTGTGTCCCACAGTACAGGGGTTGGGTCCCATTTGCCATCTTCTTGTTCTCTTTGACAAGCACTTCAGCCAAGCAAGTCCCACATTCCTCTGAAGCAGGAGGTGTACAAGGGGTGGGGAAAGGATGGGAGCAATTCTCTGGAGCATAAATTCCAAGCAAGAAGCAATGTGCCTTCATCCCTACTGTGAAAGGGAAAGGCAGTTTTTCAGGGACAGTTATGTGAAGAAGTAGTTCCCCTGTGGGGGCAGGCACAGTCTTCAGCCAGCTTTTGATATATTAGTTTGATTTGGGGGCGTAGATTAAGAAAGTTAAGAAAGCACAACCTTTTCTCCCTTTCTCTCTCTCTCTCTCACTTCCCCACCTCTTCCCTGCTCTTTCTCCATGCTCATGCATTCACAAAGCACAGCAGCTCATGATGTTGTACATAGCTCCAAACAATGAACCCACCCTTCTTGCCTTCCAGCCCAGATGTGTGTATGTGTGTGTGTCGCATTGCAACCCTGTTACTCTTATACTGTCTTAGTAATAATGATTTAGTTATAACCTCTCTCCGTCCCATCATTCCCAACCTCCTTCTTGTGACCAGAGATGGTGGTGGCGCGTGACAAATGTTTGGGTTCGGGGTTTTGGGTTTTTTTGATTATTTTTTTTTTCACTTTGTACAGAGAAAAAAAAATCCTTTAAAAAAACTGTCTTTCAACTGAAGTAATTTTCTGGTGCTGTTGTTAACTTGTCCTTTTTTAATTTATTTCCCTGCCCAGTGCTCCTGTCTCTCTCCCGCTGCTCCCTTTCCCCAACTTCCCTTTTTCCTTTTTCTTTTCTTTCTTCTTTTTTTTTTTTTGAGAATTATCCTGTCCCTTGCCCCACCCTTGATTTAAATAGTCACTGCTACAAGTAACGAATGCACTGTGAAGATTCCAGTATTAATAAAAGTTGTACTGTAATTAATAACATGGGCTCCCACCTGTGTTCTTATTTCTCAGCAATTCCTTGGGTTAGCTTGTGGCTGGCCTACAGGCCTTCCTCTTCCTCACTATAGCCTGACTCCAGGTGCTTAATGGCAGGCATCTATCAGAGCACTGCAAGACATTGGCTCAGCTTGTCTTTGGAGTCACATTTTGTTAAAAAAGAGCAATGTCTTTTTATGGCCCATAAATCAGTGTAAATGCTTAACTATCAGTAGTCTTCTGAGCATCTGTGCCACGCTCACCGTGCTGCAATGAATGTGGATCCTGTGTTGGAGTGTTTCAGGGACTTGTGATATGTCCTGTAGAGCAGCAGGCTTTTTTCTGGTCTCAAGAGAGGCACTTGTTCAGCCATGTCTGGTGAATATTAAAATAACTCGGTTGTAGCAAGTTAGCAGTGAGATGTGTTGGCAAAGGCATATGGAGGAACATGTACCCAGGGTCATCTGCAACCCCACATTCTCCCCTCTGATCAGAGATGCCTAGGTTGGAGGGAGAGCAAAAATCACTCAGCCTGGCTGTCTACAGCACCACAAACCTGCCATGATGAGGAGTTGAATGAGGCATGGCCTCTAACAGAGAGACAGGGAAGTAGGAGGCCGGTAATAATGACCAAGAGGGAGAAGGAAGGCTCCCAGCAGAGGGAGGAGAGCAGAGGGAGGAGGGTGCTCATAAAGAGGTGGTTGGGGCATGGCAGGAAAAGGCATTTCAGAACGAGTCTTGGGCATAGGAGACAAAGAAAGGGGGAAGACAAGACCCACAGGCAGAGGAGAAAGGATTCAAAGGCAGTATCAGATGGGATGTTTCCTCTATGTAGCCCTTCACATAGGTCTGAGGGTGAAGGCGAGCAGAAATTAGAGAGCTGGAGATGGAGAAGCTTGTTGCAACATGGAAAGCTGACATGCACTGGCTACTGTTAGCCCCCGACTCTATGTGACGCCCAATGACTAGGGAGACAACGATCCAGTTGCTCAGAGAGCAAACACCAACACACATTGCTAGCAACAGCTTTATTCAAAACGGAGACAACTTCGGGTAAAGGTCCAACAAACCGGGGACCTGCAGTGAACATTAGTTCTTTCCACATTTATACACCTTGGTTTATACTCATTAACATTTACTCCACCCTTGTTCCTCCTTTGTTCCACTCATATTCCCTTCTATCTTAAGCTCCACCTCTGTTTACTGTTTGTTTCATTAGCATGGAATTGCCCATGCATTTTATTTATTTACATGTCTTTTTGCTATGAGCGCATGTCTAAGACCTTGACTCCACTTCTTTGGTCACTGGGCGGACTTTGAACAAAACCTGGAAGCTTCTGGAGGCTTCTTTACCAATCACCATTCACCTTTTGGCATATGTTTATCTCGGATTCTCTTACCAATTACATGTTGTCTTTCACATTCCAGTCTGTTTTTCAGTCCCAGTTGTACCATCTCCACATTCCTATGACTTCACTTCATTCACAGCATACAGACTTACACAGACTCACTTGAAAATGGTTGACACAGTTAAGATGATTACTTAGCATAAGCAAATGGCTGGCTTAGCATAAGCATTCATAAACAAAATCTGCTTTACCTCCTAACAATACATAATGACCTCTATATCTTACAACACTACTATATTGTTAAGAAAATGCTTGCCTAAGTGTCTTGCAATGTTACTTTTAATATATCATTCTGCCTTGTGGTTAGCAGCTCTGCTAGGCCACAGGTTACAGCCTTTTATTCAGCTGCAAATCCAATGCTCCCCAAGATCCAAATACAGTCACCCTAGCAGTTATTTCCCTTGTTCTGTCTCAGCTATTGTCTAGGAATGTGTGCTGCCTTCTTTTGGGTGGACCAAGTGTCAGTGCAGGCTGAGGTGAAGGAAATGAGGGAGGTAGGGGAGAGGAAGGTGGTGGAAGCGCAGGTGGTACTGAATATACAACCAGGTGTGAGGTGGCTGGGCTACAGTCTAGCACAGGGGTGAACAAATATGGCCCACAAGCTGGATGTGGCCTGCCAAATGATTGGACCCAACCCACAGTTGGGTACCCACCAATTGATTATATCTGGCCCATGGCTGTCCCCACAGCGCTCTG
The DNA here is from genome assembly GCF_000455745.1 of Alligator sinensis. Lineage (NCBI taxonomy): Eukaryota > Metazoa > Chordata > Crocodylia > Alligatoridae > Alligator > Alligator sinensis. The sequence continues at coordinate 1,310,216 of NW_005841949.1, read as the reverse complement.
CATGGGGCCGAGCCCCAACCTCTCCCAGCCAGGGCAGCCTGTGCAACCGCTGCATGCCCACCAGACAGCATCGCCTCAGCCCCAGCCAGTATGCACAGCTTCCCAGCAGGACTGCTGCCAGGTGGCTACATCCACCTGAGTACTGCTTGGCTTTCCTCCTGCCCCCAACACCTCCAGTGGCTCATCCTCCTGCCCAGCATGTGCTCCCATGGCCGTCATCATTTCCCTGTGTTACCTGTTGCCTGGAGCAGTGCAGCAGGGGCAGGAAGAGGGGGAGGAGGAGCCACTAGTGTTGGGGAGAGGCAAGTAGTACCCAGGAAGCTGCAGCTGCACAGCAGCAGCCCCACCAGGAAGCTGTGCATGCTGGCTGAGGCCAGGGTAGCTGGGGTGGCTCTGTATGGCAGGTGCAGGCCAGGGGTGGGTGGAAGCTTGGCGTGGGTTGCCCAAGGCAGGAGCAGGCAGGGCTTGGCCCCATGCAGAGCACTGCAGGGGCAGCCATGGGCCAAAAAAGGGGGGGCAGGGGACCTGCAGTGGCATCACTCATGTGCTGCACTGCTAGGCCAAGCTCTGGTGCATACTGTTGCTCAGGAGGCCCTTAGAGACACCTGAGAACACCTGGTCATGTAGATGGGAAAACAGGCAAAACAGAAAAAAAAGTTCTGGATGATTTAAGAAGCTAGAGCTGTGAGTGGGTGGGCACAGAGAGTTGCTTTCTCAGTAAGTGTTAGGGGCCACTCACTTCCAACCTGGCATCATCATAAGGATCAATAGGATAAGTATCAAAGTAGGCAGCCACATGTTTTCAGGCATGGGACAAGAGCAACAAGGATTTCAAACCAATTCCTTGTGAAGGTCACAGTTAACACAGAATCATATATTTTGTTCACCAGGGGACTGTGGTATTTAAATTCCTGACTGCTGGAGAAAGGCCAAGAGAATTTTGCAGCAGCCAAAATACTAGTAGGGTTGGAACTAGCATACAGTGTTGGACAAGGCAAAGAAAAACTAATATGAAGGCCCTTTTTCTGGAGAAGGTCTCACGACAAGTACGAGAATGGGACATGCAAGGCTGCACAGAACTTTGTGCTTACCCAATGGCAGACAGAAGAAAGTGATGGGGAGAATGGGAATAAGTGAGGGAAGGCCCATGTTCAAGAAAAGAAGTAAATGCCCAACGTATCAGCTAAAGCCACAATCCATAATGCCTTAGAGAATCTCGGAGAAGGTCAACAATATGTAAGTGTACTAGGAAAAAAAAAGCTTTGGCCCTTGGGCGATATTAGGCAGTACAGCAATATTAATATATGCATGCCCAAGAGAGGAAAGTTATCCAACAAGCTGTGAGAATCAGCCAGGATGAAATACAGGCAACCTTTGCCATTTGCGGGGGATATGTTCTCGTATCCCCTGTGAATGGTGAAATCCACGAATAAGGCACTGTGTTCATGAACTCTGTCTGCGTTCGTGAATTCAGTGCCCCCAGCGGCTGGGGGGATGGGGGAGCCAGTCTGCTCTGGCGACTGCAGGAACATCACAGTGGCAGTGGGAGCACGGCGGCGGCAGCAGGAGCACAGCGGCAGCAGTGGGAGCACGGCAGCAGCGGCAGTGGGAGCCTGGTGGCAGCAAGCACAGAGCTCCCAAGGAGCTCCTTTAAGTGTATTTAAGACGCAGGTTTGTCATTCGCAGATATTTGAAACCACGAATGCCAAACCCGCAAATAGTGAAGGTTTCCTGTACTGGAGGGAGTTCTCAAGTACTATTCAGCATTCTTCCAGGGAAAAGATAATGTCATGTAACATGGGAATTAAGAATGGCAATGGGCAAACCAACCCTCCAGACCAAACCCATCAGTCACTACCTCCTCTGGACATCTTCACAAAGACACAGTGGGTCTGTTTCCATAGTATAAAAGTTATTACAATCACCACACATGTGAAAAGTACCCAGATCACAGCTAAGCAAAAACTGGGCCTTGCCTTGTTGCTTGCCAAGCCACTTCCTTTTCTCCCCGCGACCAGTGTCTTGGCAACTGTCTGGATCACACAAGGCTCAAGGGCCTGAGACCATCCACCTCCCACAGGCTTGTTCTATGATCTCCTCCGCCTTGCCCTGCAGCCTGGCATGCCGAGGTGGGTCTCTTCCCAAAGGGAGAATGAAAGAGGAAGGAAGGCCTGTGTGCAATCAATTCAAGAGCAAGGGAGGGCAGGCAAAGGCCAGCTTGCCTTGTGGGCTTGGCTGGAAGGTCTCCCTTCATCTGGGTGGTGCCTAAGAAAAAGGCCCTACCAAGAAACAGCAGTTGTCTCTGCAGCTCCTGTCAGTGTATCTCCTTTGGGAAAGCATTACAGGGTAGCTCAGAAGGTGCCTGCTAGAATCCTGGGCTTCTCCCAGCCTCTCAGATCACTTCATCCTGGAGAAAGCTGAAGTCCTGTACGGGCAGGTGTTACTCTGAGCTTTGCTCAAGGTAGAGAAGGTCCTGCTGCAGCTATTATTACTCTTCTGGTAGACAAGCCCAGCAAACTTCACTCCTGTGGATCAAAGGTGGACCACTGGTCTTTGCCTCACTCTAGCCAGTACCTAGATGGCCTCAACCTATTTGAAACTTAGCCTCTTTCTTTCTTTTACCAGTCCCGCTCTTCTCTCTGAGAAAGCTAGAGCTGTGTGCCTCTGACGCTCCCTGCATATGTCTATACCAGTAGCTTGGAGACCAAACCAGTAGCCCAAAAGGAGGATCTCAACAGGCTGTGTTGCACAGCTGTAGGAATCCACCACTCTACTCCTGCTGGACTTGGAGATGGCTAGACCTGGGCCTTAGCATCTCTCTACTGGAGGTCTCCTGACCCCATTCCCTGGGCTCCCCAGCTGTACAACATCTCTCATTTCATCTGTAACTCCCAGGATGAACAGAGGCAGTTGAACCATGGGGGACACTGTGGTCCTCCATAGATGTCTCCCAGCCACAGCCAGTGCCATGCCTCCTCCATTGTACCTGCTAAGACAGAGGGAAAGACTGACCATGTACTGGAGCTGTTCCTTGTGCTTCAGCTTGTCCTGGAGAATCCCTACGATCTCACACTCCTGCATTGCAGCCTCCAGCCCCAAGACAGCCAGGACACCTGCCCAACAGCCCCAAGGGAAAACAAGAGGTGTCAGTCCCTGCATTGGCCCAGTCCACAGGGTTCCTTGGCATGGCCTGGGGCAGGAGAAGCTGATTGGATAGTTGTTACACTGCAGCAGGGGCCGTGTGGGGGAAACGAAGAGGAGGAAGAGGCTACAGTTTGCTGGTGCTGCAAAGCAGCAGCTCTTCCTGCTGCCTCTGAACTTTACCCAGAATCCAGGGGAGTGGCTGGGAGGAATGAAAGCACTTCAGGGGTAACTCAGTGGGGCTCTGCTACCTGCCAGCCCCTGGCTTCAGGAGACTCACACATCCTGGCTGTGCAATAGGCCTCAGGCTGCCAGCACCCCCCATGGAACTGCTGTGCGCTGGTCACGGCAGGGTGCTAGGAGCTGGGACAGCCGGGCCCAAGCCCTGCTCTGATGCTGACTTGCCCCTGGGCCACTCACTGATTTGGGTGCTTCCTCATCTGGGGGCCCAGCCTGGGGCCCCCTGGCAGGCCCCTGCAGCTCCGGCTACTGTCAGAAGGACTGTCTGAGGGGGCTTCTGCACCCTGGAGAGCCAAGCACATGAAAACAGAGGCACCTGCTGTCAGAGGCCACTTCCCAAAATGTCACTCTGGGCCTTTCTCTGCCTCAGTGTCCCCATTTCTAACATAGCGCAGCTATCCAGAGAGGTTGTCCCAAGGGCTCCGTGAGGGGTTGGGAGGTCAGCTGCTGTGAAGTCTTTGAGATCCTCTGAAGGAATGTGATGATTTCCCTGTGCCCGGGTGGGAGAGGGGGACATAGCCTACGTTAGCCCGAGGATGTGGAATCAGCAGCCGCCTCTAGCACTGGTAAAATTGTCCTTTTCTATAGGATTTGCTGTGACCAGGAGCAGCCACTGAAGGGTCCAGCAGAGCGCACTCACATACCCTCACCCAGCGCTGAGGGCCTTGTCGTGTCCCTGTATAGAACACCAGCCGCTGCCCCAGCCTCCTGTGGCTGTTACAGCAGCTGCATTTCAGACCTGCCCTCCTCCCCCTACACCCCTGAAGGTGATCTCCACCTCTTGGCAGTAGCTCCACACCCCCACTCCTGCCCGTTTGTAGGTCAGGGAGCTCACACCAAACCAGAGGCCACAGCGATCGGCTGGAGCACAAGGGTTTGCCTGTATGAGGGACTCCACCCAGCTTGCAATGCCCTCTTTTCCTTATACAGCAAGGATGTACATGGCAGGTGCATGGCGAAGCTTGTGCCCAGCAGTGAGCAGAGCAAATCTGGGCCTACATGGCAGTGACTGCACCTTGTCCAGGGGGAGCCAGTAGCTCCCCCGAAGCACAGGAGCCCCTCCCATCTCCTCTGAGGGTCATTAAGTTGGGGGGAGGCCAGTGCAGGCCACTGACTGCAGAGGAGACTCTTGCCTTCGCAGGTGCCAGCACAAGCCCCATTTTAGTGCCTTAATGCCCTTTCTGGCTAGGCACGTTTTCAAGGCAGGCAGGATTCAGGCATCAGTATCACAAAGTTCACAGAAACATCAGTGTAAGAGAGATGACAAGAATATCACAATTTGGTGCACCTTGGCCCCAGTACAAAGCAAGTGGACATCTGAGGTCATTGTAAGCTAATCAGAAGGCTTCCCTGAGCAGCCTGAGGTTTTCTTGCATTTGAACAACAGATTTAATATCAAGGCCAACAGGTTTCAAGAATTGTTCCCAGGTGCCTGAGAGCAGTCACTGAGCAGTGATCCTGAGATATTGAAACTCGTTGCCAAGCACTGGAACATGCTGCCTACAGATGTTGTAGCATTGCCATCTCTGGACATTTTCAAGAGCAGGTTAGATCAACGTTTGGCTGGGGTGGTTTAGTCCATTATGATCCTACCTTGAGCAAGGGGCTGAACTAGATGACCTCATGGGGGCCCTTCCAGCCCAACTTTCCTATGATACCATTACATGGCAGTGGGGGCAACTCAGTATTTTTTTGCAGCTCATTACTGGGTAAACAGGAAACTGTTGCCTTTGTGCTAGGTGGATGATCTGGAACACAAGTGAGGCAGAAAAGACTCAAAGGGTTAAGTGTTTCAAAGGGATGATGTCTCTGTCATGAGGCCAAAGGAAAAACAACCAGTGACTTGCCTTCAGTCCCAGTTCAGCACGGTCCTGAGGCAAGTGCTGGACTTGAGCAGCAGTGAATAGTTCCAGGGCAGCCAATGATACTGATCAGATACTTCAAGTCTGGCCCAAGATAAAGTACTTTCCTGAATCAGGACCTAAATGAACTAGACCTGATCCTTGACTTCAGTGAGCTTTGGGCCAGAGCCTTGAGGGCTAGACACAGGCCCTACAAACTCCCAGGCTCAGGCTTCACTTTCAAACAGGGGTCATCCCATTACCTTTGCTGAAGCTGTTCCCAGGAGCAAAGCCAGCATGTGCCTAAGAGTCTGCAGGGGTAGGGCCTTGTGACTCAGTAAAACACATGTGTGGGGTCAGCTGGAAGGAGAAGACGTGTGAATAGGGCACCTGTGCCATGCCCCATGGGGGGAACTGCAAGAGAAGTGAGAGAGCATCTGGACAGCATTTGGTAAGGGGATGAGTTTGCAGCTTGTCACTTCCCTGCCTGCAAGTGTCTCTGGCAACACTTGGTGTGTGTGTCTCTATTAACACCTGGGGAAAGAGCAGTTCACAATGAGATTAACCACCCTAGCTCTATTGACAATCCCATCTGGAAACCCCAGAGCAAGTGAACCTCTCCTGTCAGACTGCCCCGTGGGGAGGGCAGAGCATCCCAGGGTACATCTTCACCATAGTGAGCTCATAAGGTTCACTGCCCAGGTGAGCCTGGCTGAGCAGTCACTCTGTGACTCGCTCTGTTACAGGCCGACCTGGACACACCCTCCACATGGGCTGACCAAAACCAGATGGCCTTCAATGTTGAGAAGTGTAAAGTGCTCCACCTCGGTAGGAAGAACCCTCAACACACTTACAAGCTCGGCAGTACTACGCTTGCTAGCACAATGACTGAAAGAGACTTGGGGGTCCTGACTGACCACAAGATGAATATAAGTCACGAATGCAATGCTGTGTCTGGCAAAGCAAACCAAACTATGGCATGCATCTACCAATGCATCTCAAGCAAAACCAGGGATGTCATCCTCCTGCTTTACTCAGCCTTGGTGAGGCCGCAGCTGGAGTACTGCATCCAATTTTGGACACCCCCCCCCCCCCCCCC
>NW_005841949.1:1278889-1303864 GCF_000455745.1 Alligator sinensis | reverse complement strand
GGAGGGATGTGGAAAAGCTTGAGAGAGTCCAGAGGAGAGCCATTCTTATGATCCAATGCCTGGAGGGCAGGTCATATGAGGAGAGGCTGAGGGATTTGGGACTCTCCAGTCTAGAAAAAAGAAGGCTCAGGGGTTACTTGGTGGCAGCCTACAATTACATAAGAGGGGTACATCAGGACCTGGGAGAACAGCTGTTCACCAGAGCTCCCCAAGGGTGTGTGTCCAGGGTCTGGAACAGACTCCCTCCAGAGGTGGTGCAAGCACCTACTCTGGACTCTTTCAAAAAAGTCTAGATATTTTTCTTGCTGGGTCACTTGATCCCAGCTGACTTCCTGCCTATTGCAGGGGGGGCTGGACTCAATGATCTCACAAGGTCCCTTCCAGCCCCTAATGTCTGTGAAATCTATGAAAATCTGTGAGCTGCACCAAGCAGCTGGGTCTCCACAGCACTATGAGCTTCAGCACAGCACTGCTTCAGCTTGGGCTGCTTCCAACAGGCCAGCATGCTTGAGAGTGAAACATCCATTAACACGAGCCAAGCTAAGACCACTTAGATGGCCACAGTCCTCCTCTCTGAGAATGAGGCTCTGGCCTGGTCCACATGTAAGTCACACCAATTTAACCAAGTCAGCTTAGGAGCCAAATGAATCCCGCTGGGTGCATAGGATCCACAGGAGAACCATGCCCAGTGATCTGGCGAGGCCTGAAAGCATGACATGCAAAGGAACAGCAGGCGCCGAGGCAGGGATAGGGCTGAGGGTAGAGCAGATGCTTGAGGCACACAACCCAATTAATTTGTGGGCACAGCCCACAGCCTCAGCCCTGGCCTGTGGGCAGCAGGCATGTGATGGAGAATGGCTCAACAGCAGTAATGGGACCAGGGTGTGAGGGACCAGGCAGAGGCACTGTCGCCCCCATTGGCATTCTGTGACTGTGCAAAATGGGCCTGACTTACATGCACAGACAGAAATGCAGCTCGCTGGATGTGACTCAGAGGAAGCCAAGTGAATTCTGCAGCCTCCTCCAAGTTACTTTCCTGCTGCCTCACCTGGACCCTCAGCCCAGTTCTGGCATCACGTAAGCACTTCCCCCTGAGAGTGGTTCCCCCTGACTGCAGTCACACCCCGGGTGAATGCAGCCCACATAGCTACCTCCAGCTCACGGCTTGGGAGGGAAGGAAACAAAACATCTGCTGACTGTGCCTGCGGCTGGCCATGAACCCAGTAAGTACACATAGGGCTGGCGCCCTGTCCCAGGCCTCTTCACCTCCCCAACCCAACTCCATCCTCATCCCAGGCTGCCTTATGCTGCCACATTCTGCTCCGGCCCAAGTCTGAGCATTTTTGCTCTCTTTTGACCTCACACCCCAGGGGGATGGATGAGTGCCAGGGACCGCAGATAGGTCAGACTGATCAAATCATCCAGCCTGGTGCTAGGACAGTGCAGTTATGACCCTTGCTGGTAGCAGTATTGTACCTTGCCTGGGTTCCCGGTCAGAGAGAAAGTCCTGCCTTTTAACAGAGGAGAGTGAAATGCTGAGCTTAGAGATTCACCACCACTGGTGCAGCAGCATGAGAATAAAACCATAACAGAGGCCCATTTGATGTAGCAAAGACTCTGGTCCCATCCTTACAGAGAGCTGGCTGTGCTGATCAGTGCCAGGGCCCCCAGCCAGCCCAGCAGCCCTGCGTACACAGGCTGCAGACACTCGGAGTGAGGATTTTTCCAGGTCAGATTTCCAGACTGCTCAGTGCTGCAAGTGCTAGACTGGGTGCAGAGCTCTTGGAAAATCCACTCAAGACTGTGACAGCAAGTGCTGCTGGGTTGTGGGTGCTGAGCACTTTGGACACTCTGGCCTCAATTGCAAGCGCTGCAGTTTGGCAAGTCTGGCATGGGCCATCTCCTCACTGTGGTGAGGCTGGCCCTTAGCTTGAAACCAGACAGCTGGAAAACAGAGTCCCAGATAAACAGGGCTGGGAAGGACCTCTCAAGGGTCATCTGTTCAAAAACTCCTGTTCCAGGCAGCAGCTTGGGCCAAACCAGTCCAAATAAACACTTGTGCAGCCTGCACTTGAAACCTTCCACTGCTGAAGATGCCACAGCTCCTCTCAGAGATCTGTCCCAGTGGGCATCACCCTCACAGTCTCTATGTCCTCTGCAAGATCCCACCGAAATCTCACTGCATGGAGCTCCCTGATGGGGAGGGTCCCTCACAGGATCCAGTCATGGAGCTGAGGCTTTGGTTTGGGCAGAGATTGTACAGAGAGGGAGATAATTGTATTAGTCTGAAGTTCGGCAGAAAGCAGGGAAAAGAGGCACCTTCTAAATCAGTGGTTCGCATACTGCGGGTTGTGACCTCAAATGGGGTTACAACATCAGTAGATGGGGTTGCAATAAACACAGGGTGCAGGGCTGCAGCTGGGCTGGACCAGCTCCGGGCAGGAGCTGTTTCTGTGGCACAGTGAGTGGGACCCATTGTGGGAGGGAGTGCTGCACCACCATGGCTGCCAAGGTGAGGCATGGCAGCAGTGGTGGCACAGAGTTGTGCCCACACTGATGCTGGGTGAGCAGGGGGTGCCTCAGTTTGGTAGCCATGGTGGGGTGGCACTCCCTCCCTCCAGTGCTGGGTCCTGCCCACTGGGCCATGGAGCCCAGGGGGAGGGCAGCAGGACGGAGACCCCCAAGCCGGCAGTGGGCAGCATGCACCCCCACCCCCCGCACCCCCTGCACGGGCTGTACTCAAGCAGTGCTGCCCACGTGGGAGGGGATGGGGTGGGGGGAAAGCTGGGCTCTATGCTCCAGTTTGGCCAAAGCAGCTGCCACCTCCGATGGGTGGGAGCCTGGGCTTGGGCCCTGCTGGGGGGTCAGGGGCTGTGGGCCCTGGCCCTGGGGCACCAGGGGAGGGGCAGGGGTCTGTGGGTAGAAAGTGAGTGACACCGGCAAGGCCAGGGGGCTGTGGGTGGGGCATGAGGGGCACCTGGGGTTGTGGGGGGCTGCAGGTTGGAGCGAGGGGCCATGCTGAGGAAATAGGGTCATAAATGGGGTCATGCTGAGGAAAGGTTTGGGAAGCACTGTTTTAGACTAACTCCTTCAGAGAGGCAGGAGCTTGCAGAGGCTACAACCTACTTGGTCACATAGCAGCTTCTGCCTCTGAAATAATCTATGTGCCACCCTGCCCTGCCTTCTGCAGTGCTGTTAGTATGTGTAGTGCTGGGAGCCAGGAGTGTCTGTTTTACCCTGGCACCTCATGTTCAAGGAGCTCATGTGGGCCCTGTGTCTAGCACCTGCCTCCCCATGGTGCTCACAGCCCTTGGTGGGATGGACTCACTGTGGAGAGTCTGCATGGGATGTCTCTGAGCCCTAACAGGAGGGAATCCTTGGGGGGTTGGGGGATTTCTCAGCCACGGGAGGAGGTGAGATGCACAGAGGCTCCTTTAAGTCCCACAGGCTGGTGATGGTGGTGATGGGGGTGAGATGTTAATTAGAGAGGGAGAGAGGGACTTGAGCCTGGATAGGGAACACTGAGGGAAGCCTAAGGAGAGGCTGGGGGAGGCTAGTGGGGACAGGCTGGGTGGGTCTGAGACAGGGCACCAAAGAAGAACCAAGAGATGGGACATTGTGTCAAGGGAGGAGGAGATTGGGCTGAAGTGAGGGAACCTGAGAGAGCTGCAGCCATGATGCTGACTTGGGGCCTGGCACATTTCTGTTTCTCTCAGTTCTGAGGGGCAGCCAAGGAGAGACGCACCCTGCAATGGGTGATGCCCGTCAGAGCCAAGCAAGAAAGGAGGTCTCATTTCTGTTCTGGAAATCATGACAGCAGACTTAGGGGAAGCAAACGGCCAGGAACTCTTCATATGATGCTGTCGCCATGGACATGGTGGTCCAAAGACCCCTGGCATTCCAGGGCACTTGCTCCCCCAACCCCTCCAGGCCAGGCCCTAAAGTAGCTCAGGTCCTGCTTCCTTGGTGGCTTTCCCATTCTTTCCCTTTGGAGCATTTTGGTGCTTGTCCCCGTTCCCTCCGTGCTCTTGGCAGGTCTGCACTGTGAGAAGCATCAGAGGCCAAGGCCCCCTGGCATTCAGCCTGGGGGCACCTACAGGGCTGTGTCCTGCTAGCCCTGACCTGTGGAGACCAATACTGGCACTGAAAGGGACTAGCAGGGGGGCCCCCAGCCAGCCCAGTGCTCCCTCTGCTGTGGCAAACTGCTGGCTTCGGTCCTGTGACAAGAACCCTCTCTCATGCCTCACTGCTTATCAGTCAGTAGATGGCAAAGATTTCTAGTCACTGCAGAAATTTGACTGAGCGTCTGAAAGTGAAAGCCCAACCCCTGATTCATGCAAGGCCCCAGCCTGGGAGATCACTGAAGAAGGGCTTGGAATCTCCTTAGTGATGGGCTGGTTGGTTTGATCACGATGGCAAGAAGGCATCTGCAGCTCTTGCATGGACAGGGGGGCTGGCACTCCCACTGAGGCCAATGGCCCAACCCCTGTTGTGGCTTCAGTGGAAAGGTGTGATCCCAGACTCTGATCTTATCAAATGCCCATTGGGTGAGCGAATGCTAAAGAGAGCAGCAATGAAATGAACTAAAACATAGCACCATTCACCAAGCAGTAAAGCCTGTGAGATACATCTACATGAGGGAAGTTAATATCTATGAACATCAACATTGCCCCAGGTGTGCTGCACTGACAAGCCCTGCAGCCAAGGTTGTAGAGCTTCCCTGTTCAGGGCTGAAAGGGAACTGGCCAAGAACTGATGCAAATAATGTTGAATTCCTCATTAACCCAGTGTCTTGCAGCTTTTCAGCAGAGATGGAGACAAGGTCCAGTTGCTGGGCTTTAGTGCTCAGGACCTGCTGCTTCCATTTCAAATCTGTGTGTCAGCCCAGCGGATGTGTTTCCTAATCTAGGGGAGACGTTACTTTGAAGACTTCTGGAAAGATGCAACTGGCACACTTGGTTCTTGTGTTTTAGCTTTTCACGTTTCCATCCCTAGATGTCAACTGGTATCAACATGCTCGGCTACATCAAAACTCTTTTTCTGAATTTGTTCCTGCAGTTCCTGTGGTGCTTCACAAGAGGTACTGCGTATTTCTTGGCATGTCTAGACTCAGTCCCAGGTACATACCCTCCTGCCAACATCCCCCTGACAACTGAAGCCCACATTCCAGCTGTGTCCCCCCATGGTCCAGCCCTGACTTCTCAGACACTACCACAGAGGATTTAAAGCCAAGAACCTCACCACAGCCAGCATAGTTAAGAGTTAACTCTCATTAAATTCTTCTAGAAGTACAGGAGGGCTGGGCAAAAACAAGGGAAGCAAATGGCTTAGCTGCCCTTTTACTACCCTCCAGTCTCTGTCAGGTGACTCTACATCAGCCTCAATCAGGAATGCACATGTTGCCCTCAGCTGACTGCTGGCACAGAGACCCCCCTCCTCACCATCAACTAACAATCCTGGATAGGAGCTTGTGCATAGTCTGCTGTGATGGCATTTCCCTGTACAGTTCAGTTTGGTAACCTGTATCGTTGGCCCTGTACCAATAGCTTGGTATCCCATGCAGTGGATAAAAGGCAGTGGGAAAGCAATGATTGGCTTTACAGTCACCATGGAATTGGCAGTGGGACAGACACAAACAGTGTTGATAATCTCATGCAGGACCTGTACTCAGAGCACAGATGGACTGTCCAACCCAGCACACCAGCTAGTCACTGGCCTCTCCACTAACCTCCAGTCCCAGGGGGTTTGCCTTTCAATGCAGCCAGACTTGAGTGCTGCCCATGGTGGGGCTGAGTCAGCTGGGAGCTCTGGGCTAGAAGCCAGGGCAGTACTGCAGCTGCTGAGATGTAAGCGTCAAAGACTTTTCTCCCTGACCATTCCTCCAGCTCCAGTGCTCAGAAAATTTAATCCCCTTGACAGCTTTGGGGCTGGTCCAAGGCATTCTCCTTCTCCAGCAAGGTACACATGGCTATCCTCCTCCTTCCTTCAGTACATCTACTGCTACGGAGGGTTAATATTAGAGAAACTGGGCAGCATCCCAAACCCTAAAGAAAAGTTCAGGAACATCCATGGCTGGTTTCTAGGCCATAGAGCCAGGGGCTGTAGGGATGGGACTCAGACACTGCACCTCAATACATGCTGTGCCTTGTGCTCTGGGAGCTCTAGTGGCATTGGTAGGCTTGTGACAGCAAAGCAAGGTTATGGTGCCTGTGCACTGAGTGTCTTCCACGCTGGTCCATCCCTCCCAGCCCTGGGAGCAGTTCCCTAGGTCAGTCCTGTCCTCATGGTGCCTTGCCTCTGCTTCTGTAGCCGATCTGTGCCAGGAGTTGGTCTGTTGTAAAGCAAGTCACTGTAAGGCAGCCATTCTCAACCAGGATGCCCCACCTGCTGACTTAGAGGAGATGTCAGAAGCCACCCCACACTGTTACCACTAAGACAAGGGAGATTTGGGGGTCTTGGGTCAGCTGAGAGTGGGCATCCCACACTGGCCTCTAGGGCAGAGGTTCCCAACCACTGGGCCGTGAAGGGTTGGCTGCTGGGTCGTGGCTCGAGCTCTAACCACTGCTAGCAACATTTCTCTGCCCAGACCATGCCCACACCCATGCCATGCTGATTGGCTGGGTGAGAATGTCCTCGCTTGGCCAGGGACTGTGACTTTAGCTTTTGAAATTGGACCACGGTAACTGTGGCTAGTCACTTCCATACAAAACACAACAGCTAAGAGATGGTCAAGCAAACTTCAATGGATTGTTGTTCTGGAAAGAGGGCTTCTGCAAAAAGGGGCAATGAAGTTCTGAATGACAGAGAGGAAAACATTGTAGAGGATGTACAATGCCAAGAAAATGCCAAAAAAACAAAAAAAATGCAACTTTCAATTGCAAGTATGACTCCTCTTACGTAAAGTATGGGTTTATCTCATCAGGTGATTCACAGGCTCTGAAACTGCTGTGCATTACGGGTACAGATCTATTTCTATACCCAGTCTGCCAAAAATTTTTGAGTGAGTTTGCCAGTCCACAGTATAAAAAAGGGTCGGGAGCCACTGCTCTAGGGCATAGGCTCACTCCTGTTTGCTGTGGGCATGGCATGGTATGCTCAGAGAAAGACACAGGGCAGCCCAGCTCTTTATGGCGTGTGTCTGTCTCAGTAGCTCCACATGCAGCCATGCAACACACAAGGCTCCAAGTTTAAACCTCCAGCACAAGGAATATTGTGGAATATTGCCTTGTTGTGGGAAGAACAGCTCCGAAAGCTACTTGCAGCTGGGGAGCAAGGCCAAGCCACACGCAGGCCTATGGTTCTTTAGGCTTCTCATTTCCTGAGTGGGAGAAGGATGCTCCTTCAGCCCTGGAACCTGGACTTCAACATCCCTATTGCCTCATGACCTCTTGCTAAAGCTCTGACCATGTGTCTCATTGCAGTCCCTTTTTGACGCCTTCCCTGACCCAACCCCACTTAAAAGAATTTGGTTCCCAAGCCTCAGAGACACAGCCATGGGTTTTCCTACTCAAAAGCTGCCCTTTCCTCTGCAGGTAAGAGAGTCTCAGAGCCCCAGAGTCTGAGCCCTCTCACAGAATCACCATTAACCTATAGCAGGGAGGAGGAACATCTGGCCTGCAGGCTGGATCCAGCCCATGAGTCACCTGACCTAGTTCATGGAGCCAGAGGGCTTTACCTGTGCCACCACCACTTTATCCTGCTACCCTGCTCTGCCTGGCTGCCACGTGAGCACAGTTTCCAGGCAATGGGGAGCTGTGCTAAGGCCAAGCCACTTCCAGCTGCACCTGCACTGTATCCGTGCAGTTGTCAGGATCCAGACAAGCTGGTTAGATCACAACAGCTAATGAATGCTCCCTAGTACCAGTTCCTTTCTCCCTGCCCCCTGGCCTCCTGCCCCAGCCCACTTTAAAGTGGTTACTAAGTAGGCTTGGTCATAGCCATGAATACTTCGCCAAAGCCAAGCCTCAAAGAGAAGCACAAGGACTTGTGCCAGTACACAGTGTTATGTCCTATGATTCCCATATAATTGGGGTGCCCTGGGACTCCCTTGAGTGTGAAGCACTTCAAGTCATGCTGCGTTTGATTTTTCAGGCAACAGTGAAGGTCTGTAAAACAGCAGCCAGTTTCCAGGCATGTCAGAGCATGAGAGTTCAGCAGATACTCCACATGCTGGAGAATTACAACCCTCCACTGGTAATGGCTTCTTCAGTTTTACACTTCAGTGGAGGAAGGGAATAAAATTATAAACTGGCCTGGATTGTGGGAAACCGTCTTGCCTAGTGGGAGCATTTTAGTGTTACTGTAACAGCTGCTGATATGTGGGATGCTCAGAGGGTTGCAGTTCTAGGATTTTTGCCATCAGATGCTGGGATTACTTCTCTGGGGTTGGATGTTCCAAAGCCCTTCATGTGGCATCTGGGGGAAAGGTAGCTTTGACTTCAAACTGAAGCAGGAGAAGCCAACACAGACTACTTCTGCAAACACTCAGTTTTTGCCTAGAAACCGTAGGGTGAAGATACCTCTCTTCTGACCATCTCTTCTTTTCCAGATTTCTGAGAAAGAGTTCCACCTCTCTGTCTTCCTGGACAAAATGAGAGGGGTAAGCTCCTTTGTCAACACACATGTAGCCACCTGAAATACATAGCCCATGGGGCTTGTTTCAAGCCTCAAGAGTTCCATCAGGCTTTTGACAAGTTGGGGCTCTTCATGTATTGGAATAATGTTGGGAGTTGGGTTGCTATGCTGGGAGGGCAGAGGAGGCCTCATGCAAAGCAGAGAAAATAAATGAGTCCAAGATCATTTAAAAACATGTAACATTCCCTTTGGACAAGACAGAAAGAGAAAAAAAGTCACACATGGCAACTGCTGGTCATGCTGTTTCATGGGCACAGACACAGGCATGATGGGGGTGTTCCCAGAGCTTGTTTACAACAGACCCACAGCCTGTTTTTGTTCTGTCATTAATATGACATAAGCATCTCAAAGCCATGATGGAGAGCAGGGCCCTCCTATGCTGGGTGCTCCACAAAGCCCTTGTGGGAGACAGCTGCAGTCCCAGAGAGGTGCCAGTGTGGTCAGAGAAAGTGGATACAAGGGAAGTGTTCAGATCTCCACTGTTGCAGGTGGAGAAGAGTGGCACAAGGCGATTCAGTGACTGGACAGGGTCTGCCTCACACAGCTATTGTGTGGCAGAGCTGGGAATGGAGACATACCTCCCACATCCTGGCCTGGTGCCCTCATTCACGGACTCCTGTATGTAGGTCAGGTAGCAGCAGGCCCTGGCACTGCACATAGGTTAGCAGAAGAAGCTTGATAGCGCAGCTGGTGAGGAGGGTCCTCTATTGCTGCATGTTCTATAAGCTGAATAAGAAAATAGTCACACAGGCCATTTACCAAGCAGCACAGGCTTTTATGGAGCTGAGAGGCCAGCAGGAAGCTCTGACTCTCCCCAGTTGCTGAGCTCTTGCTTTCTGACAGTGGTGGTCTGTTGCTCAGCCCCAGCAGCACTGTGTTTGTTCAGGAAATCCATTATTTCCTGGCACTTTCCTTCCCTCTCTTGAAATGGCCAGGGTGACTGGCGGGCACAGGGATTCCAAACCTGGGCACTTAACTTTCCAGGCCCTGCAGAGAGACACGACTGAACCTACAGAGGAGATCGCAGCATCTGCAGCAGTGAGTATTGTCACTGGGGTCACAGTAGCCCTTGGAAACTCTGAACAAGATTGATGCCCAACTGGGCTCAGCACAAACCTGTCCCTGCCCAATAGACCTTACACTCTAAACTCATGAAAGAGAGATGAGCATTCCCTTGTCACAAATGGGAAAGAGAGAGGGATTAAGTAGCTTGGCCAAGGAAACTGTGGCAGCATCAGGATTAAACCCAGATCTCATGAGTCCTGTCACAGTGACTGAATCCTGCTCCCCAAGCACCCCCTATTACAATGCTTTATGTTGCAACCTTGCTTCTCTGGCACTGGGGTCAGCATGACTGTAACATGCTTTGACAGTGCAGGGATCCCACCTACGGGCATTCTTTCTTCATGGGGACTAACTGGCTCCCCTCTCTGCAGAGCTGCAGAGTACTCTATTTCCAGCACAGGGCAGCACCTTCTGCTGCCAGGAGCAGGTTGGCAGTCCTGCACCTTCTCATGGGACATGGTGGAACTAAGGACACCTCCCTTCCCACAGACACATTCCCACTGCTTATCAGGTAACATTTTTCTTAGCCCCAGTGCTCCAAGGCCTGTGCACACTGAGCGCCATTCAGCTGAAACCAGTTCAGGGGCCACATCCAAGGGGCTATAATACCTGTATTAAAGACACTTGCATGGGACTAGTTTATCAGAGGGAACATATATGTTCATGTTCCCCGTGCGGTTCCCAGCACAGCTCAGTGACCTTGACACCCATGCATTGCTTGGCTCCAGGCCCAGAGGATACTCCCTAGGGCTGGCACTTGTGCATGAGTGACCCAACACAGCTCAGGAGAAAAGAGGATCATGTCCAGATATGTGAGACAGAGGGAAGCGTCACTGCCACAGCCATGCCCTGTAGTACCTGTAAGAAACAGCCACTTACAGCCTAGGAAAAGGTGCGGTGGAAAGCAGTTGTTGCTGTTGCTGCAGCAGAGCTGAGTTTAAACTCATCTGGATTGACTCTGCAGCTGCCCTCAGCTAATCCAGAGGGACCTCAGTTGAGGAGGCAAAGGGGCCTGGACCAATGCTGGCAACATCACTTTTCCATGTGCCAATGGCTACAGAAATGAGCCTGCTGGGCAGAGGGAGACATTTAACCTCCCCAGTCGATCTCGTGGCTTCACCTGCCAACACTGACAGGAACAACAACTTTGCTCATGTCAAGTCAAATGTAAGATTATGCCCCAATACCTTTATAAACCAGGGTCTTAATTCCTTGCCCAGAATCACACAGGTGTTGGCATTGGATTTATGACCCAGATACCTTGTTCTGGCTGGACCCAAACCCTCAGATCAACCGCGACCTCTCCATCCTATAAGAGGTAAATGTGATAGCAGATAAGAATAATGCAAACAATTCAGTATCTACCAGTCCTAGAGCTGTCATCAGAGGGAAGGTATGTCTTTTCAGTATGGGAGCTTCACTCTGAGGTTCTTTCTTGAATGTCAGATGTCGGCAGCCTGGAGGTCAAAGGCCAGGGTCTGTCCCCTCTCAGTAGGGTGAGGTAGAGGTGAGATGGGCTGGTGGTATGCCCTCTGGCCATAGTGGCCTCAGGTTCCCCTCGTAGGGTCCCTTTGCTGCCCTGAAATCCTTCCTTTTGTATTCTTTCTCCCCTCTGATGACTTTTCATGTCCATTACATGCACACATCCTAATTTGGGCTTTTACCAGTCTCCTCCTAATTTGGTCCATCTACCAAAACCGGAAATGCAAAGAGCTCTGCAGTTTGGCACTGCAGCCTGCAGAGTCCTTTATCTCTGTTTGGGTATATTGTTCATGTTATGGAACAGTGTGGTACGTCTTCAATTTCCCAGCCCCTGTGTCTGCTTGCTGCTGACCTGTCAGACACAGTGGGCCTTGAAGGAAACTTTGTCACAAACAGGCCTTTAGAAATCAATTAATCCTTGCCATTGCCCTGGATCATTGTTCTAATACATATCTACTTTACCTATAAGCCAATTCCCAAAAGCAAACCTCTAAATACCATTTTCTAGCCATTAATCCCCTCCTTGAAGGTCTTATGCCTTTACATCATAAATGGATCATAATCAAGGGAATTACATGGAATGTTCTGGGGTTGTGGGGAGGACCTCCACCAGTCATCCTGGGAAAAGTATGACAGCAGGTGTCCAGTAGAGCTGTGTGAAATTTCACCACCAGTTTTGTTTCAATGTTGTTTCGACCTGTTTCAAGGTCGAAACAGCAAAATTAAAATTAAACAGATATGGTTGAAACAGCCTCGAAACGAAATGAGGCAAGTTGAAACATTTCGCCATTTCGACGCTGTTTCAACGTTTCGCCCATAGGCTATAATGGGGAAGGTCAAAACAGCCTATACCTTTGTCATTTCTGGACAGATTTGGATAAAACTTGCTGAAAAGGTAGCCCCTTATGAGGGCACAAAGAGTGCCAGGTTTCAAGAAGATAGGTGAAGGGAGTTTGGAGAAACTGCACTCCAAAATTGTGAGAGCCAAATTTGTGTCATGTGTATGTGTTAAGCTACAGCAAGGTCAAAACTACAGGAATGCTAGCCCCTGGTGAGGCCACAAAGTCTGCCATGTTTGAAGGAGATAGGTGCAGGGGGTTTGGAGAAACT
This sequence comes from Alligator sinensis, assembly GCF_000455745.1. NCBI lineage: Eukaryota > Metazoa > Chordata > Crocodylia > Alligatoridae > Alligator > Alligator sinensis. The sequence continues at coordinate 1,291,573 of NW_005841949.1, read as the reverse complement.
GCACCCCAAAATCCTGAAAGCAAAACTCATGTCACGTGTATGTGTTAAGCTACAGCAAGGTCAAAACTACAGGAATGCTAGCCCCTGCTGAAGCCATGAAGCCTGCCAAGTTTCAAGGAGATAAGTACAGGGTTTGGGGGAAACTGCACATCAAGCTGCGGACAAGCAAAACTCGTGACATGGGTGAGACTTGTGTCTTAAGGCACAGCAGGGTGAAAGCTACAGGGATGGTAGCTCCTGCTGTGGCCACAAAGTCTGCCAGCTGTTGAGGAGATGGGTGCAGGGCTTCTGGGTTCTGGGGCCTTGGACCTCTGGCTGCTGACAGGCAAAACTTGTGACATGGGTGCTTGTGCAACTGACTGTCTCTGTCTTGGGGCAGTTGATTGTCTGTCTTGATTATTTCCTCTCCTTAGCGGGAAACACGGTAGCTTACCAGCCAGGCCGGCAGTAGTGTCTCCCCAACCGTGCCCCAAGACAGACACAGTTGCACAAGCACCCAAGTCACGAGTTTTGCTTGTCCACAGCTTGAGGTGCAGTTTCCCCCAAACCCCTGCACTAATCTCCTTGAAACTGGCAGGCTTTGTGGCCTCAGCAGGGGCCACCACCCCTGCAGTTTTCAGCCCACTCTGCCTTAACACACACAGGGTCATCTATATTATGAGTTTTGCCTGTCAGCAGCTTGAGGTGCAATTCCCCACAAACCCCTGCACCTATCACCTTGAAACTTGGCAGGCTTTGTTGCCTCAGCAGGGGCTAGCATGCCTGCAGTTTTGACCCTGCCGTGGTTTAACACATACATGTGATGTGAGTTTTGCTCTCAAAATTTTGGGGTGCAGTTTCTCTGAACCCCCTGCACCTATCTTCTTGAAACTTAGCACACATCATGCACTCAGAAGGGGCTACGATTCCTGCAGGATTCATCCAAATAGGGCCAGAAATGACAAAGCTATAGTCTGTTTCATCCTTCCCCATTATATCCTATGGGTGAAACGTCGAAACAGGGTTGAACAGCCGTTTTGATTCGAAACAAAAGTCGAAACGAAACACTGTTCTGTTGAAACGTCGAAACGCTGGTCAAAATGAAACACTTCCGTTTTGCACAGCCTAGTGTCCAGTACCATTGCTTGTCTACCCGTGTCCCCTTCTAGCACCTAGGATGATCAGCTGCCTCCAAAAATCAAATTTTTGTGGTGCTATCAAGTCGGTTGATGAAGTGAAGTTTGTAGGCTCATCTGCAAAAGGTGTTTTATAAAATCCCTTTGAGGATTAGAACTGAGAGATTGGAGCGAGCATGGTTATCTTATGAGAAATGTGCACCCACAAGTAATTGGGTATTTCTGTCTTTGACAGATTTTCGGTGTGTGTTCATTTTGGTACGCAGCTAGTGTTTGGTACCAGAATGTTCATTCTGCATACCAGAATGAATGCACACTGAAAAATCTATCAAAAATAGAAGTACCCAATTACCTGTGGATGCACATTTTGCACAAGACAACCACTCTCTCTCCAGTCTCAGTTCTAATCCTCAAAGGGCATTTACAAAACAGCTTTTGTAGAGGAGTCTGCAAACTTCACTTCAAAGGGAAATGGAAACCTCTCAGTGCAGTGCTCTAATCCCCTCTAGTGGTGGCTGGAAGGCAGGTGGAGGTTGATGAACCTTTACAGCCTTGGCTCCCAGGGATGAGTCTTTTAGCTCTGGCAGCAGAGGCTCCCACTTTTGCAAGGTTCTGTGGTGCTAGGTGTAATCCCTGCTGACTGAAGCTGCTGTGTCCCAGGTACTTTCACTCTCATCCCCTGTTCCTAGGCACTGAAAACTTTTGGAAACTGTTATTGCCAGACCGGAAATGACTTCACATGGCTCAGGTGTGTCCTGTGCAGTCAGAATACACAAACATGTGAAAGCTTCAGATGGAGACCTGAAGCTCTGCATAATGCCTACAGAGAGGCAAAACTAGCAGTGACCTGATCAGCAGAGCTTCTTAGGACTTGTCCAGGAAGTCTAGGGTCTTGTGGGGAGGAGGCAGTGTTGCTGACATGCCAGTGTCCATTGAGAACCTCTATGAGGGGATCTGGACTAGGAGTTTGTAGAAGGAGTTTCACATGGTGCTTGCATGGTTTTGGCTCCATTTCTGTGCATGTGTTTAAAGAAATTTATGGGAGAGTGTTGCTTTTGAGGGCTTTCCCCCACTCACCCCCAGTCAACAAGGCTTTTGTTTTTTTAAAACAATAATTAGAAGATGGCACCCGTGACACCTAGAACATAAGAACTGTCATTTACTGGGTCAAATCTGAGGTCCATTTTGCTCATTATCAGGGGCGACGCGTAGGGGGTGCACATGAGTGCATGTGCACCACCTGAGCATGGCTGTGTACCCACTACAAAAAGGCACCGCCGACACTGTTGGCAGTGCCTGCAGGCGGTCACTACTTGCCACCCCGGCGCCAACACTGCCAGTGGCATCTGTGGGCAGTCCATGATCCCCGCTGGCCGCCGCTGCTGGCAGTGCCTGTGGGTGGTTGCTGACCCCTGGTTGGCTCTCGTTGACGAAGAGAGATTAAGAGGGAACAAAAGACACTATCTGCAGACAAGAAAGGAAAAAGAGCAGAGGATAATGCATAGGTTTTAGAGTGACTGTCATGTAAGAAGGATACATAGACCAGTCCTAAAGGAAGGCTGGGAAAATGAAAAGAAAAGAATGTAGAAAGATACAAACTGTGGAACTACAGGTGATGTGAGAAACAAGACTCGAGTAATTGCTCCTCAGTTGCCCTATGGGCAATATCAATTGCTCATAGGACCAAATGATAAGGACAGATACTTGTTAACAAGGATCAAGAATAACTGCTAGGCTGGGGGAGTTGCTGAAAGAGGTAGAAGCTCAAGTGACATTAAGTGAGGTAGAACAAGTTAATGACGATTAATGAATGGCCCCAGGACTGATGCAGTTGGGAAGGCTATGGGATGTTTGATTATTAGCAGGCATTAATGGATGGAAGGCTTTCCTCCAGGGTCAGGCTCCACTTTAGTCAGTAAGAAATAGTTGGTGGCCCAACTGATAAGAAGATAATTAGGAACTCAAGGGAGGAAGCTGGGAAGAACCCTCAAAATCTCCACCCTGGGAAAGTTGAAAATGAGGCAAAAGGGAAATTGGATAAATGAGAAAGAGGCCAGGGAGAGAAGCATACTAAGAAAGGGGGAGAGAAACGAAAGGCAGACAGATATTTCAGGCACACATATTTAAACTAGGAAGTTATGTAAGGTTAGGAGGAAACAACAGCAATGTTTGTACATTAGTGAAAGGAGTCTGGGCAATAAAATGGAGGAACTGGAACTCCTGGTGTGGGACATGAAACATTATCAGAGCAAGATCAATGGTGTTTTGTTAACACCATTGAAATGGCTGCAGTTATTATTCCCCTTCCTCCACACATGCAAGCAAGCATTTCCATGGTGGGTGACACAAGTCTCTCCACCAATGTAGTTAAAATGCATTGATATTTCTCAGATTACCATACAGCAGTCATTGCCTTGACTGACACTGAACTGATTTTATTTTAACATTTAAGTGGTTTGAATATGCAGTACATTCTCCCCATGTGGTTACTGGGTTGCTTATATTCTTGACTGGTTGAACTCCTCTGGCAAGGCTTCATGGCCATAACTCAGGGAGGATAGTGTCCACAAGGTTGACTTGAACTCCCCCTCTGTGTGAAGCCTTCCTGTGGACAAGATTGCTATATGCAGCCACCGTGTGTGTGTAGGGGGGTTCTAGTCCCCTTCAGGCAGGGGGCTGGGGACATGGCTGGGAATCTGCAGGGGCATAGGCATGAGTGTACCTGCTCCTCCCCACCAGAGCACTGGTATCCTCTTTACTCAGTGGATACTGTAATGGCCAAGTTCCAGTTAGTGAAGGCACTTGCCCTGATGCTCATGGCAGATCTCACTAGAAGGGAACAGAAACACTTAATAAACCAGCACTTAACCCAGCCCTGCTTTCTTCTTCCTCCTGCAGGGCCTGCATGGTGTTGCCATCTGAAAGGCTCTGACTACAGCTGGTCCTACCAGACTCCACCACCCTGTCCCAGCAGTTCTGGCTCTCGCAAGTTGCGCACATGCAGGTACATACAGTGTGGTTGCTAGGAAGTTTAACACAACGGACAAGCCAGACTTTAGCCAGGACATAGCAGGGGCAGTTCTCAGCAAGTGTGCTGAGGATCTCTGCAAAGAGGGCTCTGCTTTTAATGAAAGGTTTTATATTCTGGTTCTCAAGGTTGCAGCTAAAGAGACATTCATTGCTACATGTCTAAAAGGGCTGGGCCCAGCATGCAGGGTGTTTGGCTGTGGACAGCTGACTCCTATTCCTAGCATCAGTCCCGAGTGACCTTAGGCAAATCATTGAATTTCTCTGTGCCTCAGTTAACTCCTCTGGTGGATGAGGTTCATGATGGTTTGATCTGCGTGGTCAACAAGTGCTAAATGACTACAAACCTCAAAATGTTTGAATTCTCAGCTGGGACCTCAGCAGCATAGAAGAACTTGCCTCCATTTAGCTCTGCAGGCACAGGAAACAAAAGACCCCTTTCTAAATGTGCCCAAGCATATATGGGGAGCAGATGCTAGTTGATCATTAGAGCATTGTGCTGAGGATTAACAACAGACCCATATCAAGGCCGGGGTTTTAATCATCCATCAGATAGCCTGCTTTTAATAACCAGTGCCTTTCATGCATATGCGAAATGTGCTGGGATCAAATAATATGGTTAAAAAAAAATAATCAAACCTCCCTGTATTCCTTTGGTCTCTGCTCCTCCTCTGCCTTGTGGACTGTGTGGTTGCCTCTGACCCACCAACAACCCTGGAAAGTACCTAGACTTGGAGACCTTGTGAGAAGCCCTAGAACCATGATTTACAACCAGGGGCTGGAGCACCCTGGGGTGCCTTGAGATCCTGTGATGTGTGCAAACATGATTCACAGGGAAAAACCTCAGAGATTTCAGCTAGGAATCCCATAGTGTTAGAAACATTCTGACCTGTTATGGTCTTTCGGAGTGCTTTGGGAACAGAACTGAGTGCCCAGCTGACTGATCCACTGGGCATTCTGCTGTTCCTCCATCAGCCCCAGCTCTGCCCCTTGCCTCTCCCCCCTTGGACCATGGTGTCACTCTGGCCAGGGCTAGGGATGGGGCAGCAATCAGTTCCAGCTAGCAGAGTGGCAAGGACCCACAGAGCAAAGGCTCAGTATGCTCAGTGGCTATGTATGCTGCATAGAGGCAGAGCCTGGCCTGCCTCAGAGCCCGATGTGAGCATAAATGTGACATGTTTGAGCATAAATTCCAATAAGAAGTCATAGGCTTTATGCTAGGAACTACCAAACACTTCCTTGAGAAATTCTTCAGTTTCTTATCTATACTTTCTTCTCAAGATAATGGCTATTTCAGTCTTTGTCAGAAAGTGAGCTCTCCAAGTATGTTGGTTTTATTTTTAAGAATCTAAGTTAAAAAGTAAGCTTCCTTTTGGGTTTGATAAGGAAGAAATAGAATCATCTTCTGGGTAATAAGAAAATAAAAACAAGATTGCAACATATGCTCAAAAAAATTTAAGTTAATGTGCAAAATTTCCAGAAACTTTTAACCATGAAATGTGAAGCTATTTCAGAGTTTAACTCTTGCTTTTACCCCTTCTAGACATTAAGAGATTTTAGACCTAGTGTCAATACTGAAAGCAATAACAATGTCAGTGTAACCTGAACAGAATGAAAGAAGTCATTAAATATTTTTTTTCAGGAGAATAGACAAGGCAGTTATTTTCCTGAAATGACCTGCACATATACATACATACACATATGTGTACGTGTGTGTATGTGTGTGTGTGTGTGTGTGTGTACACACACACACACACACACACATACACACACGTACACACACAGCTGAAACCAGACCATCCATACAATTTGCTGAAAGCATGTTAAATTTTCCAGGTAGAGATCTGCACTCAGGAAACCATTTTCAGGCTTTCACAACAATTTTAATTGCACCTGGGAAACCTATGAACAATGCTGCTTATTTTTAGTGCCATCTACTGCCGATTTATTTATTAACTACCTGCATATATGCACACATTCATTTTGTAGAGAACAGAGCTATAATGAATGCCTAATGGGGTGGAGTCTGATAAAGATTTTATCAGGATGAACTTCTGTTTGGTGCTTGACATTTATAAATTCTGCAAATGATCCCAGAGATGAGCATTGCTGAGTTTTGTACCATCACATATGCTACATATACCTACATGTATACATATAGGCTCTACAGTTGCAGTGTTTTCATGATTTTTATCAGTATACTTTTAAGATCCTTATGCCAGCAGAGAATCTGTCTAAGTATGCTTATTGCTTTACTATTTTCAACTAAAATAAATAACAATCAGCTTGAGGCAGGATCTTCCCTGTAGACTGACAATCTGAAGTTAGTTAACCCAGAGCTGTACCTGTGTCGCTTGTAGGTGTTGTAGGGCTTTGGCCCCTTCTTGGTAGGTGCCTTGCTTCCAAGTGACGTCAGGGTGAGATTGGGCTCTGGTGCTACCTAGATGGTTCAGGTGCTGCTCCTACATGTCTGCCATGTCTTTGATGTTCTTTATTGGGGAGGAAGTTCCCCACAGGTGGCCCCAAAGCAAAGAGGTCTTGACCCTGGTCTTTCTTCATGGGGCTTCAAACCTCCCCTTTACCCCACCTTTACCACATCCAGAGCCTTGGGCAAACACTGAACCCTGCAGGTCTTCCCCTGGATGATCTTGTCTCATCCACACCGCCCACCTCAGAATGGGTTGGGTCTTCTCAGTCAACACAACCTTCCCCGTAGCTGGTCCCTCAACTTTGGGCCGGCTTGGGTAACTAAACCTGCCCCAGCTTGGGGCTGACTGTAACTAAAAATACTGTAACCCAATAGAAAGTGTCCGGCCTCCGCTGGTGGGCCCCTTGGATCCCATCTCCCAGTGCCTGCTTGGTCACTCGGGGAAAGAAGAAGAAGGGGAACTTATCCGTTCCTTTCCCCCAGCAGTTATGGGGACGGGCAGCTGCCCCATGCTCCACCCTTGTCAGGCTTCCTAGTGTGATTGCCCCCGGGTCCCAGCTGACCTGTAGCTGATCTCCTGTTCTTCGTGAGCTGATGGAGCTCATAATTCCCACGCAGGGCTGGGTCTTCTTCCTCGCCGAGCTGCCTGAGAGGGCTAGCAGCCCCCTGCTGCCATCCCCAGCAACTGTACTTGGGTTCCCTAATAGGGCATTGGTGCCATTCCCAGGTATTCCTTGGTCCCCGAGGCTTGTGCTCCTTATCTCATCTGCTGGAGTCCTCCGGCAGATGCTCAGCTTCACTCCCCCGCACTTGGGTCTTGTGCTTCCCAGCTCCGCAGCTGGCATCTCCCGGCCAGCATCCCGCTCTTCCCCCAGCCGGCTGTGTTCTTGGCTGCCTTTTGAGCAGCCCGCGCCTCTCTGAAGCCCTGCCCACACTGATATGCAGGCTCAGGCAGCTCTGAAATTGCAGATCCTGCATCAGCATTTCTTCCTGGCCGCTGCTTCTTTGGACTCCCTGCAGTAAGTATCGGGGTCCATGGGGCGAGGGTTTGGGACACCCTAGAGGGGCTTTTACTTCCTCTCTCAGAGCTGGGTTCAAGAATTCCACCTAACTCGTTTCCATCTCCATAATGTGCAAAGCTTTGATTACTGTTACTGTTGCATAACATGCATTTTGTGGAGTACACCAGCTGGGAAGTTAACACAGTAGTGGAATAAAGGCAGATACCACTTTGCACCATGGTTCTCTTAATCCCTGTAGCAGTGTAATCTGTAAAAGGGCTCAGCATTAAGGGACACAGTTTCATGGAAAGAGCTGTGTATCCAATTGAGCAGCTGGGCAGGGACCACCAAAGTTGATCCCTTATTGTAGTTATCAAAATGTGTGTGAGGTTAAATCAAATGTAAATATCCTGTCCTTGATCTGACAGTTGAAATCTATGACTCCCCAGCCAGTTTTTCTCCTTGAGACATCTTGCTAATGAAGAGGGGCTGCCCCCTTACCTTATATGCAATACAAAATGTATTAAACTTAAGCGTAGATACAGTTTGTTTCCCTGGATACAGTGCAGATGAAGGCTGGGAAATAAAGAAGTGACAGTAGGATAAAAAGTAGAAACAGCCCTTTTCACACTCCTGCCTTTCCAACTAGTGCAAATCCCCTGGTGAGTAAGTGAGCAATGCTGAGACTTTCCTTTGCTTCAGGGAAAAGTGCCTCATGCTGATCAAGGAAGAACTGGTTAGTCCTGGACATCTGAACCAGATGCCCCCCTGAGTGGCTGCAGTGCCTGTGCTGAACACCCGGTTTTACCAGTAGCAATAGTTCAGTCTGTTCTAGAAGGCAAAGTGAGCTGTGGTGAACCGAAGTCTGCAAATTCACAGCCACCAGAAAGAAGAGGCAGTAGAAAAATTATCAAAGAACTCATTCTCAACAGGCTAACAGGAGTCAACATCCTGAGAGACAGCCAGCATGGGTCTGTTGCGGATAGGTCTTGCCTGTCATTTCCTTCTATGACCAGGTGACATATCACCTGGACAGAGGTTGATATCATATATTTGGACTTTTACAAAGCCTTTGACCTGGTGTCCCATGATATCCTGTTGGAAAAATTGGCCAGCTGCAGCCTCAACTACACTACAGTCCAATGGCTAGGGAACTGGCTCCAAGGCCGGACCCAGACAGTGGTAGTTGATGGAACTGAATCAACATGGCGCTTCATGACTAGTGGTGTCCCCCAAGGCTCTGTTCTCGGACCTGTACTCTTTAATGTCTTCATAAACGACCTTGACTCTGATGTCAGAAGCCAACTGATTAAGTTCGCTGACGACATCAAACTTTGGGGGAGAGTGTCCACACTTGAGGACAGGCTGGTAATCCAGGCCGACCTCAATAGGCTTGCAAGGTGGGTGGATGAAAACCTGATGGCATTCAGTATGGAGAAATGCAAAGTGCTCCACCTTGGGAAAAAAACCTTCATATCTGTGGCAAAGTGCGGTCCCTGACTAGCCACAGAGCTAGTTTCCCCCCTGCCTCTGGGCACGCCACCCACCTGTCTCGTCTGCCATGCCTTGTTGGAATATAATTGAATATTCCAAGACGGGAGGCTGCCCATTTTGCACCCCAATATTTGGGGGGGGGGGGCGCTATCCATGGCTCTGTTCCGCTCCTACACCATGGTCCAAGCCTCACAGATGGCATCTCAGGCAGTTGGCTCACCCGGGCTTCACCCATTAGCTGTGGCCCCATTCATGGGAACTTCAGCTTCCATATAAGCCCTGGCCCCATCTCAGCCCAGTCAGGACCCTGAGCTTCTTTGCTTATCATGGGCATCTCTCGCGATGGACCCCTAGCCCTTTTTACCCTTCTGGTCCTGGCCCCAGCATTGACCAGTCAAGTCCCTCGGTTGGGTTTACGCCTCCTGCCTACACTTAGGGATCAGGGTCCCCCATTTCTGGCTCAAATGCTTCTGGAAGCATGCCTGGCCCTGCGGGGTCACTCCCTCAGCAGGCTCAGGCACTTCTCGAAGCTTACTTGGCCTACCCTGCTCTGATGGTAGATAACCCACCTGAAGGTGAGGGCTGGGGTTTAGGCGCCCCTACTCACCTTTCACCAGGGTGGTAACTGGCCTGGCATTTCCTGGGGGCTCCGGCACCACTGAGAGCCCCACCAGGCCACCCACTCCTGGCAGGGTGCAGTTTTAGGTCATGCCCAGGACTAGAAGCTTCCAAACCATCCTGTACAGCTTCTGCCCTTACCTCCAGGATGTTGCATGGAGCCTTGCAGCCAGGCGATGTTACTGCCTAGCCTGCCAGCAGCGAACTGCTCTGTTTATGTAGGGAGCCACAGATCTAAAATGGCTGCCGCAATCAAGCACCTGCTGGCTGCTTGGCTCGGCCCTCAAAGTGGTAGGCACCAACAGTGCCCTGCCACAACATCACACGTATAGGCTTGGCAATGCTACACTCACTAGGACAATGACTGAAAGAGACTTGGGGGTCTTGATTGACCACAAGATGAACATGAGCCACCAATACAATACCGCAGCTAGCATAGCAAACAAAACTCTGGCTTGCATCTACCGATGCATCTCCAGCAAGACCCAGGATGTCATCCTCCCACTGTACTAGTCCTTGGTGACGCTGCAGCTGGAGTACTGCAGACAGTTCTGGGCTCCACAGTTCGGGAAGGACATGGAGAAGCTTGAAAAAGTCTAGAGGAGAGCCACGCACATGATCAGAGGGCAAGAGAACAGGCCTTATGAAGAGAGGCTGCAAGCCATGGGACTCTTCAGTTTGGAGAAGCGCAGTCTCAGGGGTGACTTAGTGGCAGCCTATAAGTACATAAGGGGGGTGCATCAGGTCTGGGGGAACACATGTTCACCAGAGCACCCCAAGGGATGACAAGGTCCAATGGTCACAAACTCCTGCAATTCCATTTTAGGCTGGACATAAGGAAAAACTTCTTTACTGTCCGACCCCCCAAGCACAAGTTCTGTTGTGCACAGGGCTTTGCACCTAGGGATCCTATAGGTCCTTCCAGAAGTCCTACTGAAGCAATGGGACTTCAAACAAGAGTAAGGGTGTACATTTCTTTGTAGGATCATGGTAGCCTAAGATAACCAAGGTAATCAAACATCCTTTTTGCGAACATCACATGCCATGGGGGTCAGGAAGCACCTACTCTGGACACGTTTAAGAAACATTTGGATGCTTATGTTGCTGGGATCCTTTGACCCTAGCTGACTTCTTGCCCCTTGGGAAGGGGGCTGGACCCACTGATCTTACGAGGTCCCTTCCAGCCCTAATGTCTATGAAATCTATGAAGTCTATGAAATCTCTGGATAGGTGAGGAGAGGAGAGCAGCTGTGACCTTCCTTGCCACTGCACTCTACGGCTGGTGGCTGGATAATATCTTGTCTGTTGATAACATCTGTAGCTGTACAAGCTCCATCGTGCACAGGGCTTTGCACGTAGGGATCCTGTAGGTCCTGCCAGAAGTCCCACTGAAGCAATGGGATTTCAAACAAGAGTAAGGGTCTACATTTCTTTGCAGGATTGTGGCAGCCTAAGATAACCAAGGTAATCGGACATCATTTTTGAGAACATCACATACCATGGGGGTCAGGAAGGAATTTCACTCTCTATTTTCATGGCATTGTGTAATTGGCTTGTCAATTAAGAAAAGGGAATGGGGACTCATCTTTTTCTGAGAGCCATCAGGAAGATGTTAGTGAGTATCGGCAGGTTCCCAGCAGATTGAATGTTTTAATCATTGCCTGTCTTTTATTAAAACTAAGGCATTCTATGCAAGGGAACAAAAAGTTGTGCATTGTTCTTGTAGTCATTACATGGAAAAGTTCATTAAAAATGACTCTGACTTATAACAAAGCTTTAAACTGCAAAGACTTATTTAAATGCCTCTTAAAACAGAGATGCCAATATTTTCCCTTTCCTGAATAAACATTTGTCTCATGGGGCATTTTTACATGTGCTCCAGGAAAGCGCAGGGGGCCACTTTAATTAGTGAACCATGCTAATTAAAAGCACCCGAGCATCACATGTATCAGCATTCCCTGTGCTAAAAATTGGCAGCAAGATGCTTTGAACTAAAGCTCATCAAATGAGCTTCAGTTCAAAGCACCTTGCCACCATTGTTCAGCATGGGGGACGCTGATACACATGACACTAGAGTCTGCTGGAGCACCTTTATTTCTGTGCTCCAGCAGACTCGATTAATCAAGTCTTTCCAGTGTGTCGGAGCTGGCTCCTTACATGTCTATAGGAGCCCATAGCTGTTTGAGAGTGCTGTTGTCTAGCCTAGGGGTCAACAGAATTAATGGAGTTCAGTCTAAGGCAGGCTGCCACATGCTGCCAATTCTCACCCCCCTCCCCACCCTGCTACCTCATGCTGCTGATCCCCATGCAACTGCTGTTCCTCCATTGCAGCTGCCCTGGCTTTACAGGCTGTATACAGTCTTTTAGCAGGCCAGATCCAGCCTGTGAGCCATAGGTTTCTGATCCCTAGTCTAGACACAGTACCCAAGTGATCTTTTCCAGGCTGATGTTCCTATAGGATAATTCTACCTCTGTCTAGGTCAGAGGTGGGCAAAATACAGCCCGCAGGCCACATCTGGTCCACTAGGCCATTCTATCTAGCCCATGGGGCCCCTAAAAAAATTTAGAAAATTAATACGTATTTATCTGTCCTTGGTTCCTATCAAAGATGACATGAACCAGGAGCAGTAGGACCCAGGGGAAGCCCCGGTGGGCCCCTGCAACAGCAGGGCCCACTTGGTCCCGCCCCCCCCCAGCTGGCAGCCCTATGCAGGGGCTTCTGGCCTAGGACCATTTGGCTCCTCGTGGCTGCACCGGCACAGGAAACACGGGTGAGGTTGGGTGAGGGGAAGGGCAAGGGAGGACCGTGGGCAGGAAACGAGCTGGTGCTGAGTGCGGGGGGAAAGGGGCCCCTCCCCCACCCTGTGGCCCGCGTCCCCTGCTGCGGCTGCTCGCAGCCTGCCCAGGACTGTCCAGAGCAGGCACAGGCATCCCCATGTGGGCTGTGAGTAGCTTCAACATGGGGCGCCAGGCATGGGGTGGGCGAGGGGCCGCTCTTGCC
>NW_005841949.1:1259586-1278858 GCF_000455745.1 Alligator sinensis | reverse complement strand
GGTGCCCGCCGCCAGCTTGTAACCTACCCGCACTGCCAGCCTGGGCCTTATGCCAGCTCTGGGCTTGCCCATCAGGGCTGCACCATGGCAGGAGCAGCTGCTTGGTGTAGAGGAAAGCAGCCCCCGCTATGTGGGGCTGCCTGTTCCTGCTCAGGACAGCCCCGCATGGGCTGCGAGTGGCTGCAGCAGGGAACATAGGCCATGGGGCAGGGGAGCGGCCGCTTTCCCCCCACACTCAGCACCAACTCATTCTCTGCTGGTGAGCGCGGGGTCAGGGCTGCACACTGCCCCCCACGTGTACCACAGGGCTGGGGAGGCACTAGGACTGAGCGTGCACAGGAGCCAGAGGGAGTGTGGGGCCCACACCAGGGTCCCGGGCCCAGCACTGGCAGGGCCCAGAGCAGGGTGGCAGGAGTACAGGGTCCTGGCTGGAAGGGGCTCTATGGAGCTCCCCCCTCTCCCTGCTGGTGCAGCCCAGTCCAGCTCCATAGACCCCTGCCAGCCTATGCCCCGCTGATGGTGACCAGGGGCCGAGGCTCCTGTCAAAGGGCGGGGTTACCTATGTGGCCCTCAACAGTTTGCCAAAACTGGGTAAGTGGCCCTCCACCCGAAATAATTGCCTGCCCCTGGTCTAGGTGCTTTCTTTCTTCACTGTGTCTGTGACTTACTGGAACACATTTTAAAACAAACCAAAAAAATGCCAAGACAGGTTACTAATGGGAACTGTTAACAGGGCTGTTGAGTCCTACCTCTTGGGCTTTATCCAGAAAAGGATGGCATAAGACAGGGCTAAAAGTGGCCAGTAAACTTGCCAAATAATGGACATGACTTTGGAAAGCCACTGAGTCAAATTTTCTAAATAAAAGTGTATAAGTTTCATAATTCTAGCTGATTTTCCTCTCAGCTTTCCACAGAACAGAGATTTCTGAGCCAAAGGAGGGCACTGATTTGAGCTTGGAAGACCTACAGCTATTCCTGGGAAGCCAGCAGTACAATCTGGAGCCTGCTGGCATTTTGGATGCAAGTGCCAAGAGCGCTACGTACGAAGTTACATAAGAGAATTTGCAGTGCCCAGCCCTGGAACAATGCTGTGTATTAGCTCTTAATCTATTAATTATCTACAGATTACAGATACCTTTTTCAGTGCACTCTTCACATAAAGTCTTAAGAATTTTAAACTCATGCTTTTATATGTTTTGCATATATATTATCCACCAAGATAACTAAACCCAGTGCATTTGAGTAAGGCTAGGTTATAAGATCTAAAATAGCTTAAAATTCTCACACTTACATAAAAACATTTGTAATACTGTTCTGCAGATGGCTGGCTAATTGGTTTCTTACCACATTCTGAATCCTGTGCGACCCCACCTCACCCAGTTGGCTTGTGTTTGGGCTTCTTCTGCCTGCCTCTTTTCCTCCAGTTCTTAGAAGTTCTGGTGGTATTGTATTGGGTCCTTACCTCTCTGGGATTCTCAGGACATTTTAGTTACAAATGGGCAATGGAGTTTTATCCATAGCTCTCACACACACACATGAACACATTATGTTTTATTCAATTAATCAAATAACTTATACCTATAGAAAAAGAATTTTCTCATTTATGCTTCTGGCACTTGTGTGTGGATAAGTAAGAATGAGTGATCAACAGAGAACAGCTCTATTCTCTTGTCTTCACCTGTGTTTCGCCTTTTTCAGGGGCAACTCTTGCAGATCTAAGGATGTCTGTTGACTTCCTAATGATGTAATCCAGTTCTTCTTTTTCTTCTGTATTATGTTTTGCTGCAACAGTATAACTCAGTTCCTCTCCCTGAGTAACTGAACATCAGATCAGTGAGTCAGAAGGTAGCTACAGCTAGTTATGAATGGCCTGATTTTTAAGGATCTGTGCATACTCATTACGTGTCACAGTGGGAATGGCTGGGTGCTGGCCTCTGAAAGTCTCACCCTTCTAAATTAGTGTGCCTTCAATAATTCTTCCAAACAGAATATAAATCTTAGAGCCTCTGTAGGACCCTTTACCTTATACCAGAAACACTCATGTCTTTTTTCAACAGGTCCAAATCCAAATTTGTCTGTTAGTGATTGGGATATGATTGATATGGAAGCCAACTTGTCACCAATAAGGGAAACGTGTTTGTGTCTGTGTGAAAACAATAATGTAAATATAAAATAGCATTGGACAGAGCTTGTAGATTCATGGATAATTGATTTACTTACAACATTTCTTTGAAAAATATCTGAATATCCTAAATGCTGTTTGTTCCAAAGTCCCTTACAAAATTTGTATACTTGAAATGCAAGCTTAGAACCTAGCTGCTGTTTTAAAAGCATGGAGTGACATAACAAAACCATTTACAACAGAAAATGGCAAATATATTTAATGGTAGAAACTCAGGGGGGTAGGGTTGGGGAGGGAATGAATTGAGCTGGAATTTGACATTGGGACCAATACCACTAAAGTGCAGTGGAAGTAGATGGGCAGAAGACCTTAGGTGTCACAGCTGGGATTTCTTCTGCTGCTTGAGAATAGTGGCAGAACTTCAGTGCTGCAGTATCCACACAGGATGAAGTCCTCTCCACAGAATTGCAAATGATCTTCCTTCACTTTCTCTGAGAAAGGAGGATTTTATTCTTCTTATGTCAGTGCTAATGAGGTACATATGCCTATAAAGCCTCAGATCATCAATGTCCTTTATGATGTCTTTAATTTAATAATTATGAATTTGGATCTCTTCAGCCTTCACAAGAGATGTCTGAGGGGAGACCTTGCAGCAGCCTATAAGTTTATCAAGGGAGGACAACAGAGAATTGGAGATGCACTATTTACCAGGGCACCCCTAGGAGTAACTAGGAATAATGGGTACAAACTAATGGAGAATAGATTCAGGTTAGACATTAGGAATAAATTTTTCACAGTAAGGGTGGCCAGAATCTTGGAGGTCTTCAAGAGGAGGCTAGATAGGCACCTGGCTCAAGTCGGACACGATGATCCTTTGGGGTCCCTTCCAACTCTACAATCTATGAATCTATTAATTTTAGCCTTCAGCATCAGTCATTTCCACACCTGAGTTAATATTACTACATTTAAGTTAAAGTTTTTAGCTAGAGCTAAATACAGTTTGCCAGGGTGTGAAATAGAAGAGCAACAGTACCAGGAATTGCTAACAGACAGAAAAATTACAGAAGAAAGGATTGTTGAATAGTGAAACATTAAGATCATTAAAAAGGAGAGGGGGTCGTTAACAGCTGTAGAGTAGGGAGAGATAAGCAGGAATTGGGGAGATGATAATGAGTCATGGCATTGCCTGAGCTGAAATGTCACTGCCCCTCCCAGGCAGTTGGTTTTAAAATTTTGGAGGAACAGGGATCAAAGAGAGGGTGCATCTATACCACTGCACCTCCCTGGATCTGCCCCTGATAATGTATATATGTTATTGTAATCTCCTTTGTCTCTCTACCGGATGTCATGTGTGTGACTTCCACTCAAGCCTTGCCATGGCTTCTTCAGGACAAATGGGTCAGTTGCCAGGCAACTTTGGGGTGATGTACCAGGAGCCTCACCTGCCACATCTTTTCAATCAGGAGGATGATGTTCTGGTCCTGCCTCCCCTGATGCTTCCCCCAGGTCACTCCCTTCATGGCTCTTTCATGGGGGCTCCGTCTCCCCTACACCCCACCTACCACCAACCGTGATGGAACCATTTGTCATCGAGGATGGTGTTCCAGCTTTTCGCCATGCTCAAGTCTACCAGGTCTGATGGTCATAGTGATGCTACCTTTCCTCGTGGGTGTCTGTGGTGGCCCTCTTTCTTCATCTATATAGCGTCTGTGCTTGACAGCGCCCTGTTCTCTGGTGCCTTGCCCCTCTTTTGGGCTTGGACTTGGTTGTCTGTCAGCTGTGACTGACCTGCCGTGCCGCTGGATCCCACCAGGCTCTGGTCTTTGTCAGAGGTCGAGGCTGTCCACAGTGGCTCTGTGGATGGCGCCTCCGATCTAGGCTGCCTATGAAGTCCTGGGGTGACCCCTTCCTCGGGTGCTCACCAGGGCTTCCCTTGCAGATTTCTTGTGGGCTCTTGCTCTCCCTGTTGTGCTGGGGACTCCACTTCTGGTCTCCCGGGTTGGTGTTCTATTGGGCTTTTTAGCATCTGGCCAGGCAATCAGCCCCGGCATGCCTATACAAAGCGCGTCCAACCCGATGCAGGAGCTGTTCCCAGCTCCCTCCAGCTTGTCCACTTTTTTTCTCTTTGAACTGTATCTGCAGTGGCTCTGCCCGCCGCAGTTTCACTTTTGCTGGCTTTGCTCCTCTGGGTGGCATCCCGCCGCCTCCCGGCTTCACGAGGTAAGCCTTTTTCACAGTTATGCTGTATTAACAAATTATTGATCTTGAAAAGTGACCTAGCTCTAACATGATCCCAATTGTTGTATAATTGTACATTGTGGTTTGTATTTTTTTCATCTAGATTCATGGTGCATCTGGAGAAGAATGAAAATGGGCTGTCTTCAAAAGCATTACATCCTGTTTAACATCACCTGCTCAGGTATATGCATTCACTCTTCTTGCATAACACAAGAATGAGAATCCAGGAATTCAGACAAACTGCTAAGCATTTGTATTAGGTGAAATGTCCATCAGTGATCATTTAGCATATGGGAGGCATATTATAGAAGAGCACAACTTGTATGCTTTACTTTACTGGTTAATACTTGATGATGTTTCAGAAGAACCCTGCACACAGCAGTATGATAAGGATAGTAACAGCATAAGGGAGAAATTTGAATTGGTTATGCCTAGGCCAGAGAGGTGAGAAAAAGGTGAAGTCGAGGGAATTTTGCTTAGGCATTGACAAGGAGTTTGTTCTAATTCCCCTTAATAAGATTTTGCCAACTTGTCATCTCATTCACATGCCCAAATGAGATGACTCAGGTTTTTTTAATGAGACCTGAAGTTCCTTTCAGTACAGGTCCCAGCATTGGGTGGGGAAAGGGCTGAAAGTTGTGGTCCACTCAGTCTTCAGAAACCACATGGAAGAGGAGACAAATTAAAGGCTGACCAGGTAGGCATGAAAGGCAGAAGAAAAGCTTGGGGACAATGTTTTTCAACAAAGAAGATTTTTAATGCTGTAGTTCTAGCATTATACCAAGGTTTAGTAAAGAGAACCCTAGATTGACTGTGTACTATTTATTTCAATATTTCTAAATATGTTCTTTCCTTAGAGAAATTAATGGCCCAGCTACCCACATGTGGCAGCCAACCCAAGGAAGCTGAGACTAAAATTCCTAGCTGAAACAGAAGCTGGGTGTATAAGCCAGAACCGTGTCCATGGAAAGGAGCACTTTGCCCACCCACACCGCTGTTATGAGTCATGGCATTTAATGAGCATGTGCAGTAATAATTCATATTTCTGTGCCTCTTGAGTGGTCAAGCGATATCTATCCCTAACAAAGCTGTCATTCAGTTTTAGCTGGCCTGCAATAAATTCTATTTAATGGAGGGAAATACCCCATGTAAATGGACTACCTCCTCAGGGCATTTTTTTCATCCTTTTGTCAATAAACAAAGAGCTGTAAAAGTTCAGAAACAGTGTGTTTGTCCGCAATTTTCCCATCTTACAGATGGGTGCAACCATCCTATGCTTTGTTAGGTTCTTCCATCACTACCATACATGATCTGCTGGACTCAGTTCACTGAGTCTGCTCTGACATGCTGTAATTACAGAGCAATCGAAGCAGTCTCACTACACATGTATAGGTGCCCTTGGTCTCTGAATTGGGAACTTTTACTCAGCCTGTAACTTAGAATCTGTTCCTGGAACTTCCCCTCAATTTGGGTCCCTTGGACCCTAGCTCCTATCTCTGGCCCTCCCCTGATGGCCTACCCACTAGGCAAGACACCCTATGCCCTGGTCTTTATACTGAGTAGCTGCTGAAATCTGACTATTTATATATTTATTTTGTGGAAATATTCAGGTAGGATTTCTTTTAGACTAAATCCACTATTTTTTTCTTCTTTTCTAATTGCATCTTTTCTTTTTGTGTAGTGGTGGGGGAAGAAAGATGGAAATAATGGTGATTAGTAAGGTGCCTTCCCACTGGAAAAATGACCCCCTCCCTCTTTGCAACAGTAAAATAATGCAAGGCTTCACTGAGAGATGGTGCACCATTTTGTGTAACCTCTTTGCCTGATCATGGGCTGCGACCCACTCCTCTTTCAACCCTAAAATCATGTTGCAACATGGAACTGTATTTGCTAACTGCACCTAAGGGTAAGTCCCTCTGGTTTCAGGTAATTGCAGATCACCTGATGCTATTTAATGAAATCCAATTAAATGATGTAGTTTTATCAGTGCTTTACTGAAGGGAATAATGTTGCGCATTGGGAAATCTGACTACGTGTGATTTATGAATTCCATTGGCTGGTCCAGAGTTGTTATGAAACTGGTATGTCCTGGTACGTGTTGGCAGGAATGTGAAATCCACCATTTGATGCCAGAGTTTATAGCAACTGTCTATAGCAACCAGATCAAGAGCAATGGAAAGTTGGTAACATTCATGTCTGTGTTGTGCTATATTGCCCTGATAACCCAATTTTGAAGCAAAATGATATTAATTTGTCTGGAGAAAGGGTAACAAATGCCATCCTGCTCTGCCTGTCTCGTCTCTTTTGCTCACAAACAGGGGATGCTGGATCATTCATAGGTCTAGTAGGATTTTCTTCACCAATTTCATTTCTGCACTGTCTTGTTTTTTATGTAGATTTTTCCTGTTTGTCTGTTCTGCTTCCTGCCACAGCAGCTTGTACAGTAAAGAGATGAAAATTAAAAATTGTATTAGCCAATTACCCATTAAGAATGACAGGGGACGGGTGGCGGGGTGGGGACAGGCCTGCGTCCCTTCCCCCCCGCCACAGGCTGGGGTCAGGGCTGGGGCTGTTCTCCCCCGACCTTTCAGGCTAGGGCCAGGACCACTCCCTGCCTCCCACCACTGCTTCGGGCCGGGGCCCACAATCGCAGCAGGGCACAGCCACCAACCCCCCCCCCCCCCCCCCCACACACACACACACACACACTTTCCTGCTCCCCTCCCTCCCCTGTTCCCTGCCACCTCCCCTCCCTGCCAGCTGTAGTTGTGGGGGGCACTGGCCCCTGGCTCCAAGGAGCTGACTGGGGTGGAGGGGGGGGGGTGAGGCCAGCACGCTCCGGTCCTTGTTGTCCCCCTCTGCCTCCAAGACAGCCAATCAGAGCGCGAATAAAGCAGTACAGACAGACTGACAGACTAAGGCTTTTATAATCTTAGTAGTCTAAGGCAGTGCTGGATGGACAAATCTTTTACCCACTAGATGGCATCAGAGTTTAGCAGATGAACAATGAGCATTTCTTGCAGCAACAGGACATTAGGTTCATGTAGAATAACGAATCTGGTGGGTTGCCCCCAATTCCCGGTGCCTGACATCAAATTCACAATCACCAAGTGGAAAATCAGATCCCCGTGTTTCCATGTGAAGAAATTGAGAGTTTCCCTCTCTCTGTCATATGTCATCCAAAGGACAAAACCTGTTTCCTTAACTAGTGTTGGCTACAAATGTCCAACTCGGGATCCTTAAAATTCTAGTTTATTAGGCGGATTGAAACACTGTAATCATAAACCTTGGGGCTGGTCCCCACACACACACACATACACACACACACACACACACACACACAACTGCCAAGCTATACAGTATGCCAGATCCATTCAGACATATTCAGATCCCTGAAGGACATTGAAAGAAACACTACATACTCTGACCTCTGACTCATAACAACCTCTCTCTACCAGAGAAAAAGGCCATAGAATCTCTAAGATCTAACCACCAAATAGTAATAAAACCAGCAGATAAAGGAGGAGCCATAGTCATCCTAAACCGTGAGGATTACATAAAGGAAGCCAACAGACAGCTCTCTGACACCACCTACTACAAAGAACTACAAGAAGATCCTACTCCCCTTTTCACCAAAAAACTCAACAATACCATCAAATCATTTCCACCAAGATTACAAGAAAAACTACAGACCTTGATCCCCCCGCTACCTAACCCAGGGACTTTTTACATGCTCCCTAAAATCCACAAACAAGGGAACCCTGGCAGACCTATCATATCCAACCATGGGACCCTAACTGAGGAAATATCAGGTTTTGTTGAATCCATCCTAAAACCGCTTGTCACCCACAGAGCAAGTTTTGTCCAAGACACCACAGACTTGCTACGGAAACTTAAAAACATAGACCACCTTCCCAGGAACACACTCCTAGCCACCATGGACGTTACCAGCCTATACACCAACATCCCACACCAGGATGGCATCCATGCCTGCCTTACATATCTACAGGAACAAGATTACAACCCAGAATACAGACCCAAAGATATCACTGAGCTTATACACTTCATCCTCACACACAACAATTTCACTTTTAATAATCAACACTTCCTCCAGATGATGGGAACAGCTATGGGCACTAAAATGGCCCCACAGTATGCCAACCTTTTTATGAGCCACCTGGAAGAAGACTTCCTCAAGAACTGCACCATCAAACCCTTGCTGTACTTACGATATATCGATGACATCTTCATCATTTGGAGTGAGAACCTGGAATCTCTACTTGAGTTCCACCAGAAATTCAACAGTCACCATCCCTCCATCCGACTTTCTTTAGAATACTCCAACACCAACATCCCCTTTTTAGACACAAGGATCAGTATCCAGAAGGGTAAAATACAGACCACAGTATACAAGAAACCCACAGACCAACATACATATCTGCACAGAACCAGCAATCACCCGAAACACACCAAAAAAGCAGTGATATACAGCCAAGCCCTCAGATACCACCGCATCTGTACTGAAGGGCACACCCGGGATTGCCACCTCACCAATCTTAAAAAGGCTTTCACCCAGCAAGGACACTCCTCCAGAGAGGTAGATCGCACGTTTGAAAGAGCCACCTGGATACCACGTGAAGAACTGCTGCAGTACAGAAGAAAAACACCCACAAATCGCACACCGCTGGTTATGACCTATCACCCATCCCTTGAACCTGTACGGAAAATCCTCAAAAAATTGCAACCCATATTAGAAAAAGACCCTATTCTTAAAAAGATCTTCCCAGAGCCACCCATCCTAGCCTTCAGACAAGCACCGAACCTCGCCAACCTCATCACCAGAAGCAAACTTCCTCAAGCCCAGAACACACCAGAAGGATCCAGACTGTGCCATGACAAGAAATGCAAAACCTGCCGACACATCTCCACTATTACTACACCCCACAACAGAGCCATCAGCATCCCAGGATCTTACAGCTGCACCTCCAGGAATGTAATATATCTCATCCAATGCACCAAATGCCCTGATGGAAGATATGTAGGAGAGACCAGACAACAACTGCGCACCAGAATGAACGCACACCGGAAATCCATCAAAGACAGAAACACCCAATTACCGGTGGGGGCACATTTCTCACAGGAGGGCCACTCTCTCTCCAATCTCTCAGTCCTGATCCTCAAGGGAAATTTACACAACACATCCCAGAGACGAGCCTATGTGCTCCATTTCATCAACCTGCTGGATACTAGAGATCAGGGACTAAACATAGACATTGGATTTTTGATACATTATAATCTGCCTGGCAACTGACTCCCCCGCCCAGCCCAGCCCCCGGCTTCTTTACTTTTCATTCCATCCAGGAAGAGCACACACCAACTGCTGAAGCTTCCTTAGCCTGACGAAGGGTTTTTGAACCCGAAAGCTTGCTTAATAACTATTCTCCAACCATTTGGGTTGGTCTAATAAAAGATATCAAATTCACCCAAGGAACCTTGTCTGCCTAATTTACTTATGAAACTAAACACATTCAGTTGAAAGATGAAAGGTGAGGAGTATAAAATATAAGCTACAAATGCCATGACACACAAAGAGATAAAAATACCAAACTACAAGGGGAGATACAAAATGCACACATACAAATTTTAAAACACAATTCCTTATCTTGAAGTGAAAGAGAGAGGAAGGAAGAAAAGGTAGAAAAAGAGAAACATATCCAAAGAAGGGAGAGCAAATGCAGGCAAGAGAAAAAGGGGGATTTCTGCTACACTAGATAATGAAATGTGGTGTCATCAGTACAAGGAGCCATGTTTAGCAGAGACTTTAATAATTATTGTATATATAGATCCAAAAAATATGTTGCCATCTTCCTTAGGAAAAAGCCCACTGCCCAGGGTAGCAAGGGAGTGAAGCAGGAGTTGGCTGTTTGTTTATGAAAAAGAGAGAGGAAAGACAGCAGCAGAAAAGAAAGAAAACATGAGGATCATGTTTCCCAGGAAACTCTCTCCCAGGAAAAAGACATAGGAAGGAGAAGAGCACAACAATGGTGAGAGAGGAGAGCAAATAGAGCTGGAGTGAGTCTAGTGGGAGAGTGGAGCAGCCACAGGAAGTGAAGACCTGGTGGACAGAGATGGGGCCCACACACGCATGAATGACCTGTAAATGATGAGAGGACACCGAATCCTTGTTCAAACATTTTTATTTCCAATTGGGAATGAGCCCCATGGGATGACCCTGCTCAATGCCCAGAGGAAGGCAAAAAGCCTCCAGGGTCTGTGGCCAGTGTGCCCTGGAGGAAAATTTCGTCCTGACCCCAAATATGGTGGTCAGTAGCACCTAGGCATGGGAACAAGGACCATTGTGCTCAAGTCCCCACTGGATATTAGTGTTACCATATGTCTGGGTTTTCCCTGGACCTGTCCTCTTTTTGTAGCTTTACTATATTTCCAGTTCCAAAAAAGAGGACACATGTTAAGGGGACACCACACTTCCCACCTACAGCCCCTTGGCCCTGCCAGTGCCCTCACTCCCAACCTGCAACCCCCCCAGGCCCTGCTGCTGCTCCTCACTCCCACCCCACAGACCCTTGGCCCTGCCAGGCTATGCTGGTGTCCCTCAGCCTCCGTCCCTGCTACTGCCCCTCACTCTCAACTCCCAGCCCCCTGGTGCTGCCAGTGCCCCACACTCCCAGCCCACAGCCCCCCAAACTCCCAGTGCCCCTCACTCCCAAGCCACAGGTCCCCCAGCCCTGCTCCCTCACTCCCTACCTGCAACCCCCCTGTTCCCTTCAGCTCTGGCAGAGGGAGCCTCCAGGTGCCCCCATCCCAATGGGATGCGGTGGCTGTGGCAGCTCTTGACTTGTGCAGGCAGTGGCAGAGCAAGTCTGACCCCAGCAAGGGCTGGAAGGAGAAAGAGGGGAGGCCTGTGGCACCCCTGCTCTAGGCTTGGGCTCCTGTGCCACTCCAGGCAGGCTGGCCACAGCCTCCCCATAAAGTTTCCCAGATGCCTCGCACCTGCGACCAGGGGCACTGGCCCCCAGTGCCACTAGCCTGGCCACACAGCTCCCTACTGCTTCCAAACGGCTCCCCCCACCCCCTTCCCCCGCTGGATGGGCAGGTGCTTCCCCCTTGCCCCTGTGCCAAGCTGCAGCCCAAGCACCTGGACACCATCCCCCAGCACCGGCAGGCACCCGCCCCCCTCATACACCCATCCCCTCCACACCCTCTCCAACAGTCCCCAAGCCCTGGCTCTCCAATTCCCACTCCCCATAGACTTACCTGCATCCAACTGTTGAGGCTGATCCCACCACCCTGCCTGACCGCATGCCAGCCATGCGTGTGTGCGCACATGCCTGTGCATGTGCGCACGTGCGCACAGGCCTACATGGTGCTCCCTGCCTCCAGTTGCCTTCCCCCTGATCCCCCCACTGGAGCAGAGCGAAATCCTGGACATTTGTTCAGTTTTCAAAAAACTGCCTGGATAGAGATCGGAGGACCCCAAGTAGGGTTACCGTATGTCTGGGTTTTCCTGGACATGTCCTCTTTTTTTGGTCCCCTGTCCTCCGTCCCGGAAGGTTTTTGAAATGCAAGCAAATGTCTGGGATTTTGCTCTGGTTCTGCTTTTTCCTGGCACTGCCAGCTTGCATGAGCGAGGAGCTGTGGGGCTGTGCGTGTCTGCCTGTGTGTGTGTGGCATGTGCCTGCCAGCACAGGGGAAGGGGGTGTCCTCTTTTTTGAAACTGGAAATATGGTAACAAGAGAACCATTGGCAGCTCCCTCCTGTCTTCCCCAATCTGCTCTAGTCAAGTCCTATTCAGAAGTCTAATCAGGCCTAAGCTGGCCTTGGCCCTCCTACCCTGTAGGCCAATATATAATAATGGTACTCCACAAGCCCAGTTACTTGCCTAGTCTGATGGTCTTATAATAACCTCCTTCCTCAACCTACTTAATACATCCCACCACCTTCCTCACTGATGCTACAAGTCCTGGGGCTTTAACCCACTCGTACAAGAGTCCTGTGGCTCATAGCCCACTTGTATAACAGGTCCCATACTGGTACAAAATACCCAGGACAGTCACGAGTCAGACAGATACAAGCATCCTTGTATAAGGCTGGGAGCCTTCAACTCAGCTCCTTCCCAACTCAGAAGGATGGGAGCCCTCCAGAAGTTGTTTAAGACCATTGCATTTGGTTAGGGGTTTCAAGTGGCGTTCAGTATTGGGGTATTGCTTGGGGCTTTCTTTGGGAGTTGTTTTGTCACTTACTATTTTATTTTAATATTTATCTCTCTTTTTATAACTGGTCCTATTTGACTGTAAATCACCCTGCGCCTTTTGTGGGCAGCATATTCATTCAATGAAGAATTAAATAAATTGGAGCTCTCAGTTTGATGCTGCCAGAAAAAACTTAGGACTAAAATACACTTATTTGGACTAAAATACACGTAAGCTGAATGAAAATCAAAGTGTCCTTTCACTCAGCATTAGATAATGAATAAAAGTTTTTCCTGTTTGGTATTGAAAAACTTTTTAGCTGAATATTTTCAAATGTTTTAATTTAATTTTTCAAAAGAAGTATTTTTATTGCAAGATATTTGTGCCATATACCTCATTTTCCTTTGTTCCTATTCTCTAACTAGACTGACTGCTAAATTATTATTTATAAGCTTCTGTTTTTAATGGGGTTAAGGAGCAGCCAGCCCTGTAAGGTTGAACAGCTGTGGAGACAGTTATTACGCTAATAAGGGAGTGTCCCACTGACAGCTTAAAACCAGGAGTGAAGAGCAGAAAGGTGAAAACTGTGAGGGAACAATTTTCAAGGAAAGAAGCCAGGTGTGAGCATAACAGCTTGAGGGGCCAGGCTGCTGTGCTAGGGCCAGAGTTAAAGGGGTGCGCTATGCTCCAGGCAGGGCATAAGTATTTGGTTTTGTTTGCTCATTGTCTGTGCTTTAAAGATTGTGTTTTAGCTGAGAAGAGTGGCCAAGGAGCTCACTAGTGAGAAAACCCACCTGTCCATACTAGACTGGCCCTGCACTCTGGCTCCTGTGTGTGGGGCCAGTTTGTGCATTTGATCCAACCCAATTCAGCATTTGGATGAAACCAGAGGATTTTAGTCGATATTCCTGGAGTGGTAGTATAGATGCTACCAAATCCAGCTGGCAATGCTGTAAACCAGGGGTAGACATGTGCGCCAGAGCATGACACTCATAGGCATTTTGCTTGGCACATGCGCCTCAGGGAAGGAGCCGGGGCTGCACTGCCACAACAAGGATTGGGCCCCTTGCAGGTCCCCCGCCATCTGCCCCTGGCATGCCAACATCTTACAAGTCATGGTTGCGGGTGTTTCTAGCACTCTTCCCAGAAACATTGCCAACCTCTGCTCTAAACTGACACCCAAGCCAAATTCAACACTGTGAAAAAGAGGTCTGAATGATAGCAATAGAAAAGTCCAAAAACAATTGGCCTTACATAGGTGAAAGTACACACAGCCTCTACACTGAGGGTAGCTGTCTGGCCAAGAAGATATTTAAGGACTATGAATTCCCTAAAACATTCTGGACAAGCAAGGTATCCCTTCATGCTGTGCCCTGAATCGCTGAGCTGGCAAGAAGGGATGGCACTTGTGTACAACACTGTACATCTCCCACACAGAGGCATAACTGGCTAGTACTGGGCTCTGGGCATTCCCCGTCCCTCCTCTTCCCCTTGCGCCATCCCTGGAGTGGCTCCAGCACTGGCTCCAACAGCTGCATGAAGTGCTGGAGTAACAACTGGAGGTTTTCTGCTTCTGAGGGATATGTTACCTCCTATTAAATGCATGAGAAGATCTTGCCACTGACATCCAGGGCTCATGCTCTGTTTGCCCATGCTGCTGCTTCCACATCACAGTACACACAGGAACAGGCTGAAATGGGGCCTGGACTGCAGGGGAGTGATAGGAAAGGCAAGAGTGCACAGGAAACACAGGAAACTGCATGTTCAGCTGCTACAGACCCACAGCATAAATAAATGATCATACTGGACCAAGCAATATTCATGTCAGTGTGTATTCATGAGTCAACGCCCAGCTATCTTGGGTTTCAAATCCTGGTAAGTACACAAAGTGCCCATCTTGTTAGTGTGAGTGCACCCCCAGTGGAACAAAGATGCCTCCTTGCTAACCTGTCAGTGATGTATTGCAAGGCAGCTGCCCCTGTTAATGAGTCATATGACACAAAGTACAAGAAAACTAGTTGATTTGAGCATTTGGGGAAGGAGAAGAAGCACAGCAGGAGCCTTACAAGCATCTCTCTCTATAGCACTCAGTAGCCAAGGTTCATCGCTACCTAATGTGCTGAGCTAGAGTTATTATGAGTCGTAATGCTTTGAACCGCCTAACCTCTCTGCATGGATATTCTCCATTACATTGCATGATAGTTGGTTTTCCCTGGTAAAAGAGACCATCTTGGGTGTATCCAAGGCCAGCAATACAGTGGGGATGTGCAGGACTGAAGTGATTGTAATCTTAGACACGGACACAAGCTGCAACTCAGCAACAATAAGGCAGAGCCAGAAATCAAAAAGGTCATTGTGTTCCAACTCTCTCAGGGTCCCATTCTACCACTCATCACTGTAGTTTCTCAGTATCTTGTATGTCAAATGGACAGCAGCAGCAAATTTCTTAGTGGACATCTGGCAAATTTACCCCTGTATGTATCCTTAGCCTGCACATTGTAGGAGTTAATAATCCTCCCACCTGTCCAGCCCTTTCCAAAGCTCTTATTTTCATGAGTGTCACTGTGGGACTTGACTGCATGCTTGAAGTCTGCACACACTGGGCTCGCTGGCTGCATTTCTCTTCTGCCTGAGCTCTCAGACATTTAGAAAGGAAAGAGTTTCCACTGGAGCTCTTTCCAGGCTCAAAGGAGTTACAGGCTCTTTCTGGTGTCGTGTCTTTCTGGCATCTTGCAGTTCCTTCTGTCCCTCTAGAGGACCCCGCTGCCACATGCGCATTCTCTGGTGCTTGGCAAGATTTGAGTGCTGGCTGAAGCTTTTGTCACAGCCAGGGCAGCAGTAGGATCTTTCTCCCATGTGGAGTTTCCGATGTTTGAGCAGGGCTGAACTCCGACTGAAACTCCTCGCGCACGCAGAGCATTTGTGGGGCTTTTCCCCAGCATGCACCTGCTGGTGGCAGGCATACTGCTGTTTACAGCTAAAGGTCCTCTCACACATAGGGCACTGATATGGTTTCCCACCTGAGTGGATCCTCTGATGCCATATGAATTCTTGCTTGTAACGAAAGCTCTTCCCACAGCCCACGCACTTGTAGCTTTTCTCCCCTCTATGGCTCTTTTGGTGCCATGTGAATTCCTGCTTGTACTGGAAATGTTTGCCACACGTGGTGCACTGATAGGGCCTGTCCCCCATGTGGGTTCTCTGATGCCATGCAAACTCTTGCTTGTAGCGGAAGCTCTTCTCACAGCCATCACACTTGTAGGGTCTTTCTGCCATGTGGACCCGCAGATGCCAAGAGAATTCTTGTTTGTACCGGAAGCTTTTTCCACACCTGCTGCACCTGTAGGGTCTCTCCCCAGCATGAGCTCTCTGGTGCCAGGCATATTCTTGCTTGCAGTGGAAGCATTTCTCACACTGGATACATCTATACAGCCAGCCTTCAGGCTGGGTTCTTGGAGGTGTGGCAAGTGCTGAGCTCTGCTCACAGGAGGTGCACTTACTGGGGGGCTGTTTTGAGCAAGTTCTTGAGTGTGCAATGAGACTAAAGTTATTGCTGGTGCTACACACACACTCAGTGTACCTTGAGGGGTCCACTCCTATGGATGCACTGCAATGACTGCCAGGAGGTAGCTGGGGAGTGAACCATCTTTCACTCTGGGTACATTTATAAAGTGTATCAGTGGATGAGAGTAGCTGGGGAAAAAGGACATCCAAAGGACAGATCTTGCATTCAGGTGCACATGGGGGTCCCTGAAGCAGGATACAGGAAGCTGCCTGCCCACCTTCAATGATACTGTGGGACCAGCAGGCTTCAGTGAACTCATTTTCCCATGGAGTGACAGGAACATCTCTTCTACTCTCTGTAAGGTTTCCTTGCTGATTTTCTGCGTAAAAATGAGCTCCACAAACTAATCCTCTGTCTGAGCTCTGAAAGGTACATGCTCTGGGCTCCACTGCCAGTAGCCTGGGCATTTCCTGCCCACTGAGACTTTCCCCAGGATAAGTCTCCTTCCTTGTGATCTCAGCATCTGCTGCAATGGAAAGAGTCCAGATATTATTCATTCCATGGGCTGAGGAGAAGGGAGCTTACTAAAGGAGAATTCAAGGACATTACATTCTATTTCTAATCACACACAGTTGAATTTTCAGCCATGCAGTTGCAGGCATATTCCTGTGAACTCCTCTCTAAGCTTTTTGTCCATCCAAGTTTATGCAGAACCAAGGGAAATCCTGGCTCCATTAAGTCAAAGAGAATATTGCTACTGGCTTCAGTGGGGTCAAGATTTCACTGCAAGGCTATGACCTATTTTGCTGTCTGTTTACAGAGGACCCAAATCAGATCTATTGAGAGTGAGTCAACTAATTTAGCATGCATAGAGTCCCATCTGCCTACACAGACAAAATTTGTCCATTACCTTCTTCTGTGTCAACACAAATGACATCTGCTTCTGTAGTGGCTTACTCAGCCTTTAGGACTCAGTGGCAGAATGGTTAAGGTGTCTCTCTATGGCCTTCTGCTAAAAGCTGCTCCTAATCGACCCAGCTGTAACTGGGTACCTGACCATTAAAGCTGGGAAGCCAAAGGTGGCTAGACATGATACTAGTCACAGAAATTGGTGTGTGTGAACCACATAGCCCAAAATACCACTAGGTTTGTATGGACTCTGGAGTTTTTAAAATTAAGGTTTAAGGTGGAATACTGATCCTACTGGTCAGAAAGAATTCTGCTGTTGATTTAAACAGGCTGGAATTTTACTCTTAACAATCTGGTCTAATTTGGTAATTGAATTAGCCTGATATGAAATTTTAAATAAACAAGAAGTTGATACAATTTAATAAATAGGAGAGGGGGAAAGGAAAGAGGCTTGTTAAACTTTCCATTTATGCACAGTGAGCTCAGCATTCCAGACAAAGTGGCCAAGATGAAGGAGTATCTAGATCATCTTGGGACAGGAGCTACTGTTTTATATAACCTTCTTTTTGAGAACAGAGGAAAAATATTCCTAGCAGTCCACTTCAAATTCCCCTTAGCAGCCAATACTGCTCTCTCAACCAGAGGAGTCAAACTCATCTGGCCCCACAGGCTGGATGAGTAATGTGGGGCTGGTCCACAGGCTGGATTGGGACAATGGGCCAATGGACCTCCTCAACCCCATTCCCCCCAGCCCCCCTCAAGCCAGATCCAGCACCCTGTCTGGCTGTTCCAGGATTGCTGCCACCTGTGGTTGCCCCCAGCACTTCATCTAGGACTGTGCCACACATGCTGCGTGCTGCCAGAATGAGCCTTGAGTGTGGTGTGTGTCCTGAACCCTGCACTGGGCCTGTCCAGATCTATTCAGACCCAGGGACAGCACTGGGGGTCAGATAAGGGGGCTCCACGGGCCCCCTTAAGGAATGATGAAGATCCCATTACTATTTCAATTGGTGGCAGAAATATATTAGTGTGGATCAATAATTTGACACCTGTTGAAATGACACAACCACTGCTGGTTCCTAAACTTGTTACTGGATGAAGAGAGGTCACTACTGGCCCTCTGGAAGGCTCAGCTCAATTCTAAACACTCGCTGTTTCCAAACGGCGTGTAAATTGTTACTCACAGAAGTAGTCATTGTTGAAAATGCCTTGCTTCCCAGAGTCCTCAGGACCCTTGACACATGGCTTTTCCCCATGTTCAATCAGCAAGACAATGTCAGGTCTAGTGGCAACATGTCCTGTGCATGGGAAAACAGAATTGAAGGTACTTACTCTGGCCTGCATAACCATAGTACCTGCACACCTTCCCACCATTAATGTATTTGTCCTCACATGTCACTGTGTAGTAGGGCAGTATTATTATCTGCACTGTACGTATGTGGAATCCAGGCTAAGTGACTTGCCCAAGGTCACAGAGGAAGTCTGTGGCAAAGCAAGGATCTCCTGGGTCTCCTAAGCACTGGGCTACTGTGCTAGTCACCGTGCCATTGTACTAGTGCTCTACAGGCTCTTCTCACTTGGAGTTCAGAAATCATTCAGCATTCTGCGACATTCTAAAATACTGCTGTATGCGCTAAACAGGTGGATTAGAGATGCAGGCTGATAATGAGGATCCTAAGGTTAGAGTCTTATGGACAGAGAAAAACTGAATAGTTTGCCAAAGTCTCAAGTACCTCCATGTGCTTCTCACAGACACCTGTCCATGTGTAGCTGAACTTTGTCTTAGATACGGCCCTTGGAAATGGTACTGTACAGCACACAAGGAGCTCTCCGGGGTGGCTGCCAGACCCCTCTATTAGGCAGAGCTTGTACAGCGTGACTTGCGGCTCTTTGGTTTACTGGGAATGAAAGCTTTTATCAATAAGCAAGCAATATGCATTACCCAGTGCGACCAAAGCTTCATAGTTGTCCCTCATCACATCCTGGTACAGCTCCTTCTGCCACTGGGCCAGCTCCTCCCACTCCTCCTCCGAGAAATAGACAGCGATGTCATCAAACGTTACAGGGGTCTGCAATGAAAACGACCTGTAAGCAGCCCCAGCGCTGGCGGCTTCAGGCGTGTTGTCACCGGAGCCCCGCGAGGGCGCAGGGATCCCTTGCCATACTGCAGTGCTGTGCATCCCCGCCGCCGGCTGCTCAGCCTGATGCTGACGGACACGGATGCTCAGCAGGAGCCTGGTCTCGTCCCCGCCCCCGCTCCCGCTTGTGCGGCCGAGGCCCCGCTGGCT
>NW_005841949.1:1251192-1259323 GCF_000455745.1 Alligator sinensis | reverse complement strand
CGGAGCCCTCCTCCGCCCGCCGCCGCCTCCCTGCCCTGCCCTGCCGGAGCCGCCGGCTCTCGGCCCGACTTCGCCCGGTCCCCTTGAATGCCACCGGGCTGCCCGCGGGCTCGGCCAGCCCCTGCAGGTCATCCGGGATGCTGTCCCCGTCCCATCCCCCGATTTGCTCAGCCTCGGCTCTCTCATTGTCCTGATTCTTAATGAAGACATGAACAATCCCAGTCCAGGGCGAGACAACGGGGATACTCTCCTCCTCTTGATGCTTCCTCTCAGCTAGACTTCGAGCCCTTGATGAGGGCATGGTTGTTAGCACCACTGTCCACCAGATAGAGCTCAGGGATCCTTAAAGCACGATTAACCCTTAAATGGAAAGTGAAATACAAACACAGACAATTCAACATCTTAAAATCAGTCTAACTTTACTAGTACAAGTATTATGTTAGCAGTTTCTATATTTCGAGAGAGAAAAACACTGAAGCAAGTTCCTGAAGCAAAGGGTGCGTCAGAGAGGTGTTGAAGGCTGGATTTATGATAACCACACAACTACTTTCTTACTTCCCCCTTTTTATGCTTTTCTTTAACTGCACTCCTTTGATCAGAGGTTCCCAACCCCCCGGCCGTAAAGGGTTGACTACTGGTCCGCAGGAGGGCTGGCTGCAGGACCAGAAGTCTGGAAGTGCCCGGCATACAGCAGACTGGCAGCCAACTGGCTGCTGGTCCACAGTTTACAGGTCTGCAGTCACTTCTGGTCCACAGTGTAAAAAGGTTGGGAACCACTATGACTCCTTGCTTTCAGATTGGTCTCTCTGCAGTCAACATATTGTCTATATTTTATCCTGTCAGTATATTCCTTTGTTCAACAGACCCAACATGAGCGCACCTCTTAATTTGGCCTTTTTCCAATGTCTTACTTCGGGCATTGTCCATTGGTTTCCCTTATCACCTTTCATTATCATAGCCAATTATTTCATCCCTCCTATTCAGCCAGTTAGTGCCAAGTTCAGTTAATTGGAGCTGATAAAACTATTACTATGTTGGGTTAGAAACACTCCTCACAGTGATAGAAAAGGAAAGAAACATCATGCGAACAAACACAAGACCATAAGCTGTAAGAGGCAAGGCCAGCTGATACTGCAGACACCAGCCAAATGAAAAGTTCAGATAACAATGAGGCTATACAGAACTTAAGCAATGATTATAAAATAAGGCTGAATATAAAAGAAAACTTTAAACAATACTGTAATTCACCACTCTATAAACAGGTGCAACTTTAAGGCATAAAATATGACAAGCTAGCCTAACAATCTAGGTTCACCTATGACTAGGTTCACTGCATGGAAGTCAGTCTGGTAATGAAACTGCCCCTGCTTCTCAAGGCCTGTATGAGTTGCAGCCATCAGCCAAACTCTTTATGCAGTGAGTGATCATTTCACCCCAGGCTTGCCTGAGATCTGGTTTGTTGAAGGAGCTTGTCATAATATAGTCCTTGCAGCCGCTGAGCTTGATAGCATTCTCATCTAAAGTATAGCCATTTCATTGTCCAATACAATAAAATCACGAACACAAGCAATATTATTTGTACAAAAAGCAAAACAACAATAGGATGTAACATTAGATTTAAAAATCCCATAGCAGTTGAACTTCATCCGTCAGTTTTCCACCAAGGATGCTGTCCAGCATTCCAGACCTTTTTTAATATTGTCAGTACATCTTTTTTGTTATGTTTGATCTGAACCACGGTTTCTTGATTGTATTTCTTAATAGATTGGAGTACAGTGTGTAGATCAGGGTGAGACAAAACTTGCTGCAAAAGTGGCAAATCCAATTCCAGCTGCACTAGGGTTATATCCTGATATAGCCATGGTTTAGCTTGGATAGACTGAACAGTCCGCCGGGGCATAAAATACGTAAAATCACAGTCACAACAGTAATATTCTACAAACACAGCCAATACAGCATAACACAACTAAGCTTGATTGTTCTTTGTACCAAGCAAACTTTTTGATGCTTCAGCAGTGGTCCACATCCTTTCAATTTGTCATGGCTACCCAGGCAACACTACAACATTGCTGAGCCAAATTTAGCTTTGATTTTAACCATCTTTTAAACACAGAGGTCCCAGGTTCAGAGAAGCATCAACTCTGCAGGTTCTTGTTTCCTCTAAAACAATGGGTTAATGCAGTTTTTCACACACATCCTGGTATGTTGGTGTTATAAACAGTATCTAAATACAAATTAGATTCTCTTTATAGCTTTGAAAACTTCATTAGGTGGTTTGCTAAAAATACACACATTATCTTTTAATAAATTTACAGCTTGAAACTTCATATGAATCGTTGTCCTTTGTTTCAAATATTAGAACAACTTTCCAATCCAAGCTGGACAGAAGTGTCCTGGTCTGGGATCCACAGACAAATTCAAATTTTAAGGGGGTATTACCAATGATTTTTACAATATTTACATGATATTGATAAGCATTTAAACTTTTGACAACGTCAAACAAACAAGCAACAAGATGAACAACACAAAATAGACAAAATGATTTTTGTTATAATAATAAAGCCATTGTTTTGGTGAGGGATATGCTGTTGATTCTATTGATGGTAATGTGGCCTTGTGGTCCATCAGTCACCTTTGCTACTGGATTGAATGTTACACTAAGGTTTCTGCAAAAGAAAACAAGCACACACAAACCTGTCGAGGAAAACTCCTTGCAGTGAAATATTATTCATATTTACAGTACTGACATGTTCAGTGGCAATGTACCCATCACTGCAAAACATAGACAAAAAAGGGGGAGGGGCTCAATCCCCTTGTCGCAGGGCACCAAGGGGTGCCTGCACCTTTGAGAGCAGAAACAGCTTAGCAACCAAGCCTGGCAGGCTACACAGAGCCCCACAGCTGCAGGTTGCCTAACAGGCTAACAAGGTAATTTGCTGGCACCTGCAGGCGGTCAGCTGACCAGAAAGAGTCAGAGCCCAGGGCACATATAAGCTCAGGGCTGAGGCTGGCTAGAGATCTACTTTCTCTTTGGCAACTGCAAGGAGCTCCAGCACAACAGAGCAGTCCAATGCATCTGGCTACCTGCTTTGCTACCTGCAAATGCAGTAAGATTCCAGGGGCTTGCAAGGTGCCAGAGATAAAGGGGTCTGGTATTTTAAGGGTGGGAGTTGGCCTTCTTACAGGGGCAGAGTGCTGCCTTTATCATTAATGTCATGTTTTAGCCCAGGGGCTTAGGTTTGTGTTATTGTTTGAACTGGTGGACTGGGAAGAGGCTAATAGGGGAGAGGAGGCCTCATTGGGGGCACACAATTGTATAGAGCCCCAGCACCAGAGGAGTGCAGTCTCAGGGGCTGCAGAGAGCACAGCACCAGAGGGGCACAAGCTGCAAGGTCCAGGGGCCCAGTAATAAGAGGAGTTTGTGGGCTAGTGCTTCAAAGCCGGGCCCAACACAGTGAGCCTAGGCTAGAAGGCCTAGCTATATCAAAGGGGCGGAGTCCGAGTAGGCCAAGGCCCCAGCAGAGCGCAATAGCAATGTAACACCCGTGAGGCATGAGGTGTGGTAAATGGGTGGTTGGAGCCATGCAATTGGCCCATAAGGCCTGAGGTGTCTCATGCTGCATGGCACTGAAGAGGGGTCTGGCAAAGGGTCTACAGATCAGAGAGCTTGAGTAAGGTTCAGCAAACCAGGTCTAAGCGAAGGCTCATGGGCAGCCTCCCAAGTTATTTTTCCATCAAAGACGTGGCAGATGAGATAAGAGGGCAGGGCAGAGCTTGCATGGTCACAGAGCTGCCGGGGCATCACGGCCACCCCTGGGGATCTCGTGCCGTGACACCCCTTTAGGTTACTTCAGGTCATGGAATCGCTTTTGACACTGTGGTAGGCTTTGCCCTGCTGCCCATGCTAGAGCTCATCCACAGATTGTCCTCCTAGCTTCTTACAAAGGCTGTTTTTTAGCAGTCTTTTCTTCTTAAAGAGAGAGGTGCTCTAAGGTACATCTTGCCACACATCTTCCCTCCTTGGCCTTCATCAAGGGTTTTTCTGTCCGAGTGTGCTCCCCCTAGCCTCTTCCCTACAAAGGGTAACCCACAAGGCAGTGGGAGCCACAGTTTTCAGGCGCCCTGTACTTGCCTTTCTCTGGAGTGGCAACATGTGGCATTTTGTAGAGACTACCCTGCCACAAATAGCTCTATCACATTAACCAGTCCCAGGAGGGTATAGTTTTCAGGTCTTACCCAGGATCAATTTCCAGCTCTACTGCCCTGGTCATCTTCACTCCTCATGGGCACTGTCCTCTCTCTCACTTCTGGGCTTCCTGGCCCCTCCTTGGCTAGTTGAGATCTCAGGCTCTCAGCTCTTGCAGTCTCTTTTAACCTTTTGACATCTCTAGGGCCCTGCCTCTGGATTTCCAGACCGCTTTGTCTTTCAAGGCTCTTCCAGACCCCTTTGGGCAATGGGCTCCTGGACCCCTTAGGTCTCCAACTGTGTCCCTCAGACTTTGACTCCTCTCTGGGTCCTCACCATGCTCCTAGGCCAGTGAGACCTGGGCACCGAGCCCTGCTAATACCTGCCTTTCCTGGAATGCAGATCCTTTTTCTCTCACTCAGCTCCACTCTGAGCCTCTGGAACCATCCTGGGTCCCATTTTCTCCTGGCCCCCTCCTTGGGCCACAAGTCACTGACTCTGCTTCACACACTTCTCAGACTGTGAATCACTGGCTTTCTAGCAGTTATTTGAAGTCCCCACACTTTCTTGAACAGGCCTCTCCTACAATGTATTCACATTTTCTCAATGCCAAACACTCCTTTTCACATGGATTAAAGTTCTGCTCAGGACGTGTTAGGGTTCTTGAGGCATAAACCACTGGTCTTTGTTCTTCTCCTTTCCCTTGAAGTAGGGCAACACTGATAGCTCTCTTGGTAGTTACCAGCTGCAAGACAAATGGTTTTGTCTCATTTGGGTAAGCCAATGCAGGAGCCTGTACCAGATCCCTTTTTAACTGAATTAAAACTTATTATTCTGGGCCACATTCCCACTGTCACCCTTTTTCAGCAGTTTAATGAGAGGCTGACTTCTCAATGAACATGGGAATAAAGTCCCATGGACACTGAAGTCCCATTCAGTGTTCCCAGCAATTCCCGCAGGGATGATAACTCTGTTAGAGCTGGCAATTTGCCTATCAGCTCTACTTGCTGCCTACCTGGAGTTTTAGCATCCTATCCCAACATAACTCCTAGATACTTCACCTCCCTGACTACCAACTGCACCTTGGCTCTATTAACCTTGAACCCCATTTCCTCAATCACCTGCAACACTGCCCTCGTCACCTTTCACTACTTGCTCTTTGTCACCTCCATATATCAGTATGTCATCTATGTATGACAACACACAACTTTGACTATCTGGAGAAAGCTTGTCCCACATCCTGACCACATGTGCATGGCATATTGCTGGGGCATTGTGAAATCCTTGGGGCAAGGATTTTACTCAAGTAAAACAATACTGTTGTCCCTTGAATGTAAATCTGAGTTTGTACCAGAATTCCTGTGCCAAGAGAAAAGCAAAAAATGCATTAGCCAAGTCCAGTACTGAAAACCATTTTGCCCCTCCTGCTATGGCTGCAAAAATTTCAGGGTATTTTGCCACAGCAAGAGCTGTGATAGGAGTCACTGCATTCAAAGCTCTGAAGTCTATTGTTAGTCTCCAGGTTTTCCCATCTGCTTTCAGAACAGGCTGAATCAGGGAATTGCACATGCTAAGCGTTAAGGCTGTGCGAAACAGAAGCATTCCATTTTGACCAGCATGTCAATGAACCAGTGGTCCGTTTCGACTTTTGTTTCGAGTCAAACGGCTGTTCTGTTCCGTTCCGTTCCATCGAAACGTTTTGTCGTTTTGACCCTGTTTTGATGTTTCGCCCATAGGATATCATGGGGAAGGTTGAAACAGGCTATAACTTTGTCATTTCTGGCCTGATTTGGATGAAACTGGCAGGGACTGTAGCCCCTTCCGAGGGCATGAAGCGTGCTAAGTTTCAAGAAGATAGGTGCAGAGAGTTCAGAGAAACTGCACCCCAAAATCTTGAAAGCAGAACTCATGTCACATGTATGTGTTAAGCCACAGTAGGGTGAACGCTGCAGGCATGCTAGCCCCTGTAGAGGCCACAAAGCCCGCCAAGTTTCAAGGAGATCGGTGAAGGGGTTTGGGGGAAACTGCACCTCAAGCTGGGGACAAGCAAAACTCGTGACATGGGTGACACTGTGTGTGTTAAGGCGCAGCAGGGTGAAAGCTGCAGGACTGCTAGCCCCTGCTGAGGCCACGAAGCCTGCCAGATGTCAAGGAGATTGGTGCAGGTGTTCTGGGTTCTGGCACCCTGCACTTCTAGCTGCTGACAGGCAAAACTTGTGACATGGGTGCTTGTGCAACTGTGCCTGTCTTGGGGCAAGGGTCGGGGGGAGGAAACCACTGCAGGCCTGGCTGCTAGGCCCTGCTGCGGCCACAAAGCTTGCCAGCTATCAAGGAGATCGGTGGAGAGGGGTTCTGGGGCCCTGCACCCCTAGCTGCTCATAGGCAAAACTCGTGACATGGGCACTTGTGCAACTGCTGCCTCTCATCAGGCAGCAGGACTGAAAATCCCTCATCACTTGTCATCAAGACCTGGGGGTAATAATTGACCACAGTATGAACATGAGCTGGCAGTGTGATGCTGTAGTCAGCAGGGC
Organism: Alligator sinensis; assembly: GCF_000455745.1. Lineage (NCBI taxonomy): Eukaryota > Metazoa > Chordata > Crocodylia > Alligatoridae > Alligator > Alligator sinensis. The sequence goes on along the minus strand of NW_005841949.1, from coordinate 1,252,603 downwards.
CAACAATACGCTGGCATGCATCAATTGATGCACCTCCAGCAAAACCATTGCAAAGAAGTGATTCTCCTGCTCTACGTGGCCCTACTCAGCATTGGTGAGACTGCAGCTGAAGTACTGCATCCAGTTCTGGACTCCACACCTTAACAAGGATGTGGTAAAGCTTGAGAGAGTCCAGAGGAGGGCTAACCATATGATCAGAGACTTGCACAGCAAGACGTATGAGAAAAGCTGAGGGATCTGGGACTCTTCAGCCTGAAAAAGAGAAGGCTGAGAGGGGACTTGGTAGCAGCTTACTGCTGCATCAGAAGCATACATCTAGGGCTCGGTGAACAACTGTTCACCAGGGCATCCTTGGGGGAAAACTAGGAGTAATAGTCACAAACGCCTGGAAGATCATTTCAGGTTTGTTTCGGGCTCAGCATTAGGAAAACCTACTTCACAGCTAGGGTGTCCACACTGTGACCATTACCAATCCCCACACTTGGGATCAGAAACAAATTTTACGTCGTGGTCAGACTGTTGCAGGCTGGGGGGGGGGTTGCCTTCCTCTGTAGCTGAGGGCATGGCCCTCTACTGGGGATCTCTTGAGCATATACAGGTTTCCTTTGCTTTATGTGGGTTCAGTATGCAGGAATTTGTTCATATGCGAGATCCCTTTATACCAAAAATTTGTTATGTGAGGTAAATTCATTCTTATGTGATCGGTGTGGTGGAAGCCCACAGTCAGCTGCTTTGTGTGCTGCATTGTGGGAGTGATGCACACCAAGGTATAGTCTCCTGTGTGGATCTGTGCTCTTAACACACACAGTGTCCCCGATGTCATGAGTTTTGCTTGTCCGCAGCTTGAGGTGCAGTTTCCCCCAAACCCCTGCACCTATCTCCTCGAAACTTGGCACGCCTCATGCCCTCAGAAGGGGCTACCATTCCTGCAGGTTTCATCCAAATCAGTCCAGAAATGAGAAGGTTATAGGCTGTTTCGAGCTTCCCCATTATAGTCTATGGATGAAACGTCAAAACAGCATTGAAACTGTTTTCACAAAAGGAAACGAAGCAGCAGTTTCGAGTTGAAACGCAAGTCGAAACGAACGGCGCGATTCCGCACAGCCCTAGTTGAGGGCAGTCTTAGGTGGTTGACCGTGATGGTTTGGACAGGGCTGATCCTGCCTCAGGCTGGGGGTTGCACTTCTCGGGGTCTGATCCAGCGGTTCCCTAGTGCAGCGGGCCCCGAACGTTTCTGCACCACTGTTAGCCCTCGGCCTTTCTCCAGGCCCGTGGCCCATCCGTGCCCGTGGCTAAACGCGTGGCTGGGGCCAGGCAGCGATACCCGCGCGCCGGGAGCGAGCCCTGGTCCCGCAGCGCGGCCGGGACGGGCCGGGGGCGCCGCGGAGCTTTGCTCCCCCTGGCAGGGGCG
>NW_005841949.1:1240462-1250924 GCF_000455745.1 Alligator sinensis | reverse complement strand
TCCCGGTCCCGGTCCCGGTCCCTCCTGGCGCCCCCTGCTCGGCCGCGGGCCCGTGCCCTGCGCCGTGGGAAGGCCGCGCGACCCTGGCCTCTGTCCCGTCTCGTCCCGTCCCGTCCCGTCCCTTCCCTGTAGGAGCGAGCCCTCACCACCAGCAACCCCTCGGTTCTGGGTGTTGGCAGCTCCTGCTGACCCTCCCTTCAGTGCCGCCCTCGGGCCCCCTTGTCCTTTGTTTCCTCTCCTTCCCGGGCTGAGCTCACCTGTGGGGCCGTCCTCCCTCCCTCCCGTTGAGCCCGGTCACTCCTCTCTCCCTCCGGCTCTTCCCAGTCCCGGAGAAGCCGGAAAGGAGCCGGGCTGGGAGGGAGCTGTGGGGCTCACCTGGTCCACCCCTGCCTGAGGCAGGATTAGCCCTATCCAAACCATGCCATGCCTGCCATTATCTACATGAGACTGCCATCAACCCTGACATGCCACAGGCCAAACGCCCTTCATCAGATCATGCCCATTTCTCCTGTTCATCTCTTAGTACACTAAGCCAGTGTCTCTGTTAGGCCCCACCGTCCCTAACTGGCTTCTTCCTTTTCCTTGTTCTCATGCACATGCCTCTGAGAGTTCCCCTTCTCTGCTGAAGACCTGCCTGTTGGATCAGGTTGGTGTAAGGGCCTTCTTATTTGCACACGTAGCCTTGCTGCTCCTTTCCTCTATCATCTACGCAAAGTCCCATCCAGGCTCTACCATTATCCTTAGCTGCATTTCCAATTATTTAATCTTCACCTCCATAAAAACTATCAGTCAACAACTAATGCACATGAAGCTGCAATTGCAGTGTGTGTGAGGATAAGCTACATCTCACTGTGATTCACACATCCTGACATCTTCCTTGTTTTGGCTGGAAACTTCTCCATGGATGCCACAGTTACCATACTCTGCCTTTCTGCTTTTAAGAAAAAGCAAGTTGGGAAAGTAAAAGAACCAAATGGATAACAAAGAAAAGGAAAACACATTAAGAAGAATCTTAAATATGCCCCCTCGATCCCCCACAAAAAGGGTGTGCACATGACCAGAGGCCTGCACCCCTGCCTTTGCATATTTAAACCTTAAGCTCTTTGGGGCAGGCAGAGCGAGAGGCTCTATCTGTTTGTATGGGCACAGCATCCAGCATGCTGCAGTCCTGACTGACTGAAGCTTCTGGCAGTCTCCACCACACAATTGATAGGAAAATATGTCCAAATTGTGGCAGCTATACTAGGGCCACTGCAGGGAACTGCAGGAGAGGGGGCTGCCTGCAGCCAGAAGATAAAGTTAAACAAACCATTCTTCTAGTGGGAAACAGGCAGAAAACAATCATCTAAGAGCTGGGGCCTGGGCATTCCTTTCTTTCCTCTTCACCGTAAGTTCCTGGATTTGGTTATCTACATAACCATCTAAATGCCGCTTACTCAGGTTGGCATTTTATTCCTGGCTGCCTAGCCTTACCCCCATGGATCATTATATATGTGTACAGCTATAGGTATTGGCAGCAAAAATAAGAGCATGTGCGTATCTTTTTCCTGAAGTAGCTAAATGTCTACAATGCTTACCAAGAGAAGTGGGGGTCTTGGGTTCTAGTCCCTTATCTCACCTACAGTTGGTTTGAATCTACATTTCTTTGGTTTCCCAGCATGGCAGTCTAACCATTATGCAACAAAGATCAACCATAAGCTGTTTCTTCTGTAGGCCCTATGAAATCTCCTGATGAAATGGGCTGCATAGGAACTAGGGCCTATTTGATAGCTATTTTCTGATTACAATAACCTGGACCAGCATTTAGATCTTCAGTCCAGATTTGCACAGCTTCCTCCTGAAACTGATCCCCTTGCTAGTTTTTCATGAGGCATTACTGGGCTATAGTCACTCCCCATCTCTGTTTTGTCTCTACTAGTGCAGAAGCTGCTGCAGGAAGATACCTGTGTGAAACTGGTTGATGGTCCCAGCAGGAGGCCTGGATTCCTCCCTGGCTGCTGAGCTACACCTGGGCAAAAATCTTTCATCTTCCTTCCTGAGAGGTGATTCTGAAAGGAAAATGGCTGGAGAGAGCTTTGTCCAGGTACAGGTTTGGTCTGATCTAGCGCACAGCTGTGTGTGCTAAATTTCTGTCATTCAAGGGTATGGTTCTAGCTAAGCTGGCAGAAAAAAACCCTTCTGCCTCCATATGGCATGTCTCCAGTAGAGGAGTCTGCCACCATATTTGAACCAGGAAAGCTACAGTGCTAGGAGCCCCATACCATAGACAAGCCCTCAATCCCTGAAATGGACTTTTTCCTGTAGACTTGTAAGTATTTTGAGAAATAAGCAGGATCACCACCCATATCTAAGACAGTGTTAATTTAGAAACATTGCTGCACTTTACAGTGGAGTTTTACAAACCCATCGGGCTCCAGTCCATGCAGAAAAGAATAAATCTTCCTGGCAGTTATAGAACATGTAGCTACATTTTCCAAACTCCAAAATTTCACCAGAAGTTTCTGGCTTAAGTAAAGTCCTATGCTCAAGAGAAATTTGAAACTACTCTTTCAGGACACCAGAATGGAAGAGTAGCCTTCAGTGATAGGGAACACATGCTGAGGGAACAGTGCAAATAGGCAGAAGACTGCTGTGGAGAAATGATCGCACTGATTGATATGAATCCCAGGAAACAATTGGGAGCTGAACTGAAAATGAATAAGATGTCAAAGTTACAATGGGGGGAATATGGTTTATGTACTAGTCTCTGATGCAGGGGGGTTCCTTAGTCAGGCAGTTGAATACAATAGGCTGGCAATGCAACTGTGCTTCCTTGGCAGGAAATCCCTACTGTGAAAGCTGTGCTGCTCACTGTCCCAAGACTCGTTTGCAGTGACAGGCATGGGCTCTCAGGTGGGATTCGCTCCCAAAATGCACAAGCTGGAGTATATATTATTGGTCTCCCTGCTTCTGCAGGCCCCAGGGTTGCTGCTTCCAGGATGTGAATAAGTAGATGCTGATTAGGGCTTCTTTATCGTTTCAGGTTCCAGTAACTTTTGACGACGTTGCTGTTTATTTCTCTAAGGAGGAGTGGGAGGAGTTAGTCGAATGGCAGAAGGAGCTGTACAAGGATGTGATGAGGGACAATTATGAGGTTTTGTTTTCACTGGGTAAATCACCTATTCATACAATTCTGAAGGGTCTGTATTAGCATCCTCTGGGAATTGCTTTCATCCTTCTGTGGGTCCTAAGTGTATAAGCCTTTATATAATAACAGAAAAAAATTACAATATCCCATGGTGATTCTGGCTTCCTCCCTCTGTGTGGTTTTTGCACAAAATCCCAGATTCCAAACTGGGGAAGTTGGTGGAGCAAAGTATAAAGATGTCAGTTTGTTAAGCATCTGGAGCTGGAAAGGTTCAGCATGAGAAGCCAACATGGATGTGTTAACAAATGATGCCTAACAAATTTGGTCTCACACTTTGGTAAGGTAATGAGTTGGGTGGATGGAGAGAATGCAGTGGGCATAGTGTATTTGAAATTTAGTAAGGATTTTGACAAAGGCCCACATATAGGTGAAGCATAAGTGCTGCCAGTGGTGGCCACAACTCTGCGCCACCACCACAGTTTGGGGGACACAACTCTGCATCACTGCTGCCAGGCATTGGGTCTGGCACCCCATGCCCTGCTGTTGGCACAGAAATCTGAGGGGGTATGTGCCCCCACATGCTCCCCTGATGCATCACCTATGGGCCCACGTGATATTCTCATAAATAAACTGGAGATATGTAGGCTGGACAAAATTACTTTAAGGTCGATACGTATATGTTAAGTAGCACGAGACCCAGGACCTATGAAACTGTACTTGAAATTTCTGCCATTCTGACATTGATCCATTTATAATTACTCTTTACTTGTAGTCATTGAGCCAAATGATTTGGCAGAGTAACTAAATGCACAAATACATAATGGGAGGCAACTGGCTGGGCAGTAGCATTACTAACAAAGATCGGGGGGTTTTGCTGGATCACAGCTTCAGTATGAGTCAGCACTGTGACTCAGTCACAAAAAAAGGCAAATGTTTCACAAGGATGCAGAGAAGAAGTCAGAGAGGGTCCAGAGGCAGCTGAAAAAAATGATAAAGGAAGTAGAAAGCAAGCCATATGAGGAAAGGTTGAGAGTATGAGGCAGGTTTAGCTTGTAGAAAAGGAGATAAAAGAGAACATGATTTCTGTTTTCAAATATTTGTAAGGCTGCCACAAAGAAACTCCCTTGCCACAGCAGACGGGACACAAAGGAATGATCTTAAATTTCAGCAAAGTAGATAAAGATTAAATTTTAGGAAAAAACATCCTTACTGTTAGAACAGTGAGACAATGGACTAGCACTGCCCAGAGAAGCTATGGTATCTCCTTCATTGGAGGTATTCAAGAGGAGGCTGGATAAGGATTGGACAGGGATGTTACAGGAAGAGTATTTCTGCATTTGTGGTTGGGTGTTGAACCAATGACTCCTGAGGTCCCTTCCAACCTAATGATTCTATGATTTTTTTAGACAGGTAAAACATAGATTCATAGATGCTAGGGTCGGAAGGGACCTCAATAGATCATCGAGTCCGACCCCCTGCATAGGCAGGAAAGAGGGCTGGGTCTAGATGACCCCAGCTACATGCCTATCTAACCTCCTCTTGAAGACCCCCAGGGTAGAGGAGAGCACCACCTCCCTTGGGAGCCCGGCCCTGACCTTGGCCACTCGAACTGTGAAGAAGTTCTTCCTAATGTCCAATCTAAATCTGCTCTCTGCTAGCTTGTGGCCATTATTGAATACATTGAATACATACATTGAATCACTGATGATGATGTTTGTTTGTTGGTTTATTAGATCTACATCCTGCCCTATCCACAAGGCGCAGGGTGGCTTACAGTAAACAAAAAACCCACAGACAGGTTTCCTCAAACACCCCTACCAAAACCCAAGAGCTCCAACTTCCTGTGTTCACACTTATTAATTTATCCAGCTATACAGTGCTTGTTACAAAAAGGTCAGCCTTTATCCCAAGACACCCCATTTTTGTGCTCTACTTAGAGGGAACAATAGTGTATGTAATTCAGCTGTGTGGTAACTGTGTGTGAAAACTGACCATAAGAACAGGCACTGTGACTAAGCTAGCCGCTCTAGAAGAGTGGTGTTTATTTAAAATATACTTCATTGAAGCCAAGAAAGGAAAGTTGGAGATCCTAATAGTGTCACAGCCTTTCTCTAATATTTCTCAGTTTAATTGCCAGGAGCTCAGCTGGGGAACTGACATTTTGCAAAAGACATAATACTATAATATTCTTGAGTTTATTTAACAAATTGCCTTTTTTGAGCAACTGGTAATGATAATTACCTGAAACATTCTACTAACAGTGTCATACAGAACTGAAAACAGTTGCATAATGGACAAGGAAGTCAGATTTTTTTTCTTCACCATAATGCTTTTGGCCAGTTGCACCACACAAACAATGATATGTTTCATAAAGCACAGTCAGGCTATCACTCACAGGGATAGCATTTATCCCTGACTGGAACAAATATATTGAACATCCAGTACCACAAATGGTGTCTCCTGGATCTTAGACACTCAGTGTAAAACTATTGTTTTCCTTGAGCAGGCTGTTCTGCTGTCAAACCTGACATCATATCACAGATTGAACAAGGAGAAGATCCATGTGTTAGTGGACACCAGGAAGGATGTACTTCATGTGAGTAGTGATCATTTGTGGGCAGGGAGATGCCTACAGGCAGGGATCTTCATTTCTTTACTCTGGAGGAGTAGGAAACATTTTTGCCCCACAGTACACATGTCTACACATTCTGTTAGGGGGCAGCAACAAACTGCGGAACTTATTGCTCTGCAGTTTATTGCTCCCAGGAAGCTCCCAGGTGTGCATTTTGCACATATGCCCTCACCACAGCATATTGAGCTGGTCCACAGCAACCCCAGCTGGCAGAGTGTCCAGGGGGTTCAGCCTGCCAGCCTGGGGCTGCTCCAACCAAGCTCAGCATGCTGCAGAGGGGCTGGCTGGGACACAAGGGTGCTTCACCTTGTGCCTCAGCCAGCCAGTTCAGTGTCTACACATGCACTGCTGCGCACAAAAAAACTTCACAGCAGGGTAGTACTTGAAATTTATGTGTACTACCCTGCTGCAGAGTTTATTAGTTTTGTGCGCCCTAATAGGGGCACACATGTAGCTGCTGAGACATTTACTGTGCAGTTAATTAGTCACAGTAAAAATCTTGTGAGAACTTCCTAGAGGACGGGTTTGATTTAAAGGGGTTTTCTTGTGTTTTTCCCTGTGTGAAATACTTTTTTCTGGACTCATTTAATCTACCAAATCTCCAGTCTTCTCAAACCATGTCCTTCTACAGACCACTGGTTGTGCACAGTTTGAAAGTCAGTGCCCTAGAATAGTAGTTCTCAACTAGGGGGGACTGTGGCCAAGCAGGTTTCAAGGGGTCTGCCCAGCCTGGCTTGGTACATGGAAAAGCTGCCTCAGCCTCCCAGGGCTGAGGAGAGTCCTGAGGAAGGGGCAGGGGTGGGCCCACTCTGCCTGGCCCCACAGCCTCCATCTTGCAGACGGTGCTGTGTGCTGGTTGGGGAGGCTGTATACGGCTGCTGCTCAGGTAAGGGCAGCCCTGGGGCTCCCCCCTTGCCAAACTCTGCCCACTGCACCGGGGGCTGTGCAGGTGGGGCCAGGGAGCTGGACAGTTGTGGCACAGGTGGGCCATGGAGTTTTTATAGAATGCTAGAGGGGACCACAGAAAGAAAAAGGTTGAGAACCCCTACCCTAGAAGTTTAAGATGGCTCCTGAAGTATTTTTTTTTACATACTTGCCCTTCCTCCCAAGTGACCACAGACTACAAGTCCTGTTTTCTGAACAAGATCAAGAACTGTTCTGTGGGAGTTCCCCTAAGAACAGATTTCAGAATTCTTGTTCCCTTCTCATCACACACAGATGTGCATACTGCTGGGTAAGGCCTTGGCCTTGATTTACTTCAGGCCCTAGTTTTTCACTGAAAGTTGCAGATTGTCTTTCAGGTTTTTCTCAAGTTTCTGGGGGAGACACCAGATGCTTTTCAAAGTGTTTGGTTCCCACTTAGGCACCAGATTAAGGGACCAGATTTTTAGTAGTATCCAGGATAATAGACACAGAGGACTTTGGCGTTTGGGTGCTGGAATAGGAGCTGAGCTCCTGATGAGACTCTGATCTTACCAGCTAGCTTTTCAGAGCTTTACAGAGACTTGAAATTACATCTGAATGCACTCCAAAAGTCCTTTCTAAGTTTAATACTCTGCTTTTTGTCTACACAGATTCAGCCCCTGCTGCCGTAGCTCCGAATACTCTCACCTTGTCCTCACCACCTGGAGGCTCTCCTACACCTACATCATCTATTCCCTCCTCCCATGAAATGGACTCTTCTCTATCCGCTGTACATTCCATTAGCCCACAGATTCAGGAGACACACTCTGTGCATGGCATAGTCTTCACTAGAAGCCTGGGGAGATTGGGAAGCAAGTGTCCTTGTGCACTTTCAGGTCTGTCCCTTAGTAGAGCTGCCCAGGACCAAGTGGAAAGTGAAAAGATAGCATCAGGGATGACTTCATCTCATCTGTACACAGATTCAGAGAAGATCCATTCATCTGGACAAGTCCAGAGGCCTGAATCTTGTTCCCACACAAGTCAAGGATCTGAGAATAATACTTCTGTGTCCAGAGCTAAGCAGTTGCATCTGCCTGCCCACAACTTGGACATATGTAGCATTCTCCAAGAGATGCAGACAGCAAGAATACACCTAGCTAGTATAGCTGGTTCTCTGCTGGTTTTGTCATCTGCATTCCTCCCAGCCCCCCAGCCCCCAAGCACAGGCCCTTAGGAATTTATAACAGTGTGGTCTTCCCCTTTTAAGAAGAGGCAGCCAAGCCTGTTAAGGATATTCATCTGTGGGGCATTCTGATAATGAGGGAGTGTCCCACTGGGTCTTAAAATGCAGATGAGAGAGCAGAAGTGGGGGAAAAAAAGCAATGAGGGAGCAGCTTGCAAGGAAGAGGAGCCAGGTTTCTGGTTCAGGACAAAGCCAAGTGGAAAGTGCTTACTCGTCTCATGTCCAGAGAGGATGGAGGATTTGTTCTGCTGTGTTGTTAAAGACTCAGGGTTTTGGTGGTAACTGAACTGCCTGAAGGGCTAACAGCAGAGTTAACTGGCCTGCACAAGGTAGTAGAGCAAAGGACCTGCTTACAGCATTCAGCTCACGATAGATGTTTTAGACATTCTCACACTTGCAGCTGGAAGCCAGATGGAGTACGTTAGTGTGAAATACAAACCATTTCACCATAGACCATGTCCTGACACAGACACCTCACAAATATTTACTGGTGCATGTTACTGTGATTTGTCAGCACTCCTACCTTTCTCACTTACCCTTCACTTCCAGTAGTAAAGCAGACTTCAGTGATAACCATTACATTTATCATAGTATACAAACTTTAGTGCACTTGTCCATCTGATTTTATTGAAATATAGGAATAGTATACTGAGAGATTCTCTGGTAATTAACACATCTACAAGAGTGACTGTGGACATCCAGCATTCACATAATATTTAAAAAACTCATTCATTGCCCTGGGGGATCCTAGTTTAACTGGAGTTTTGTGGTTAGCTGGAAAATGACTTTCAGGATAAGTTCAAGTTTTAGTATCTCAGGACTTTTCAAGACTAGGGAAATTAGCACTAGTAACTGCATTGACACTGCAACCCTCTAACATAGACACTGCACCACTGTAAAATTGGGGATACATTGGCCTTCTGGTAAGTTACCAAGATGATGACAATATCTGAGTCCTGTATGATACATTCCATCAATAGATCTCCACATGGTATACAAGTGGAGTGAGTACTGTTAGCACCATTTTACTGATGAGGAATCTGAGGCACACAGAGGATGAGCTAGCTGCAAAAGTGTCACCTGGCAGCTTGGTTCCCCCACCCGAAGGAGCTGAAAAATTGTGAGCTAAGCACAGGCTGTGGCAAACCGTAGCTGAGATATGAGATGGGATCCTCTCCTGTGTGGACTCCCTGATGTCTGCTGATGTTGGAAAACTGGCCTTTCGTGCACTGAGCAATCTGGTCAAGGGTTTTGCCTGTGAGGACCAGCTGCGACAGGAGGGGTTGGAGTGCCACTGAAAGCTTCCCCTGTACCTGATGCAGTTGCAAGGCTTCTCATGGTTTCCCAGGCTGCTTCTCTGGAAAAAGCCTACAGACAGCATAATCAGGGAGGAAGGTGGGGAAGTAAAGCAGGTGAGGGCTAGGCCCTCATGTGGATAAGCTGGCAGGTCTGTTACTCATGTGGGTCATCCAATGTGTCCTCAGTGGGCAGCTCTGAGCAAAGATCTTCCTGCTCTCCTGAGTTTTGAAGTTTTTCCTGTCTGGGCTCTCTGATGGGCTGTGAGGATACAGGCTAAATCAAAGGGAGTGCACTACCAACCTAAGTTAAAAAAAAAACAACTTGCTATATTTAGGCTCAACCTCAGCTGTACCAGCTAGCCTGGGTTTAAAGTACCACAAAACCTGTGTGAAAGGTTTGTGTGTGTGGATGAGAGAGATGCTAAAAGCAACATCCAGGTGAGACCATGGGATACCTTTGCAGTAAAGATACTGTACATCCTTATGGACTCAAAGCGCTGAGTTCAGCATATTTAACAACATAATTTTCCAAACTCAACACCCCTGCTTACATGTGACCTGAAAAATATTTAGCAAAACAATCCTCTCTAGTTCCTTCTCATGGTAGGGTAAGGTGATTATTTCTACATCCTGGCCAGGTCTCCAGTTTCAGTGTCTTACCCATTTTTAGGTGGGGGCTTAACATTGCTGAAAGCTGTAATTTCCAGCTGCAAAATGTAACCCTCTCTCCCGTCCCTCCCCACACCTGACATTTGATTAGGGTATGTGGAAGCTAGTAATGCTGGTAAGAGAACCAAGGACAGGAAAACATTTTTGGGTGTGATGAGGCTAGACATGGCTGGATTTATGACCATAATTTTTTCAGAACAACTGCATAAAAAGTGAAAGTGCCTCATCCCCAGTGTTGCAGGCAATATGAATGTGCAAAAGAACATAAAAGCTCTCCCTTTATCATCTTATTTCCATGCTATTGAAATTTGGGGGTAGACTGAGTGCACACTGCAACCGCACACTGCCAGTGAACATATCTGTTGTGTGCTAGGATGCTAGGAAAGCAGTGGCAGGGATGCTCAAGGCTAGGGCTGGTGTGTGAGACACGGTATCAGATGTGAGTGCTCTGTGTGTGTTTGGTGGCCCCCCTCAGGTGTGTGTTCTGGGGTCTCTGAGTGTATGAGGCAGGGGGACCCGAGGGGTGTGTAGGGGGGAGAGCAGGGGACCATGATGGAGGTGTGGGGTGAGGCAGGGGCCCGTGAAGGTCT
>NW_005841949.1:1234496-1240398 GCF_000455745.1 Alligator sinensis | reverse complement strand
GGGGGGGGCCAGAAGCCCCCCCACCCCCTCTGCCCTACTTTCCCTCCTGCAGGCTTTGGGGTGAGTGAGTCTGGACCAGCCCAGGCTGACTCAGATTCTCAGGCTCCACCGCTTCCCCCTAGGCTCCCCTGTTTAGGATTTCCCACCCTTTTTACAAGCAGCTCTTACAGACTGGAACTCTGTCAGCCTGCAGAGAGCTGTTTGCAAAAGAGGAAACCCATGGTTTCCTGCATCAAAAAGGAAAATCCGCGTTTTTCTCCTTGAAAGGGGAAAACCCCGTTTTTCTGCAGGAAACAGAAAACCTGGATCCCTGGTAATGACTCAGCTAGCAGCACACCCAGCTGCTCAGAGCACATGCCCAAACACCAGCCCACCAAACAAGCAGTCAGCAACCCTGACGCACAGACAGCTCTGGCTCACTTACCGTCCCAGAACAGGATGTGGTGCCTGGTGCCCGGCTCCTCTTCCTCTTCCTCCTCTTACTCAAAGCAAACTGCCTTGTTTGCTGTCCCTGTTCACTCATTCCTGGGTTGCTCCTGGAGTCTCCTTTTACACCCTGCTGGGCCTGGACTGGCTCTGCCCCCTCGTTAGGACTTCTGTGAGACAGGCAGCAATAACCCAGCCATGACTCAGCTAGCTGCACTCTCAGCTGCTCAGAGCACATGCCCATGTTCCTGTTTTTGTGAATTTCAATTCAGTTAAAAGAAATTTTGTTCACATTGTGTCTCTGTGATATGATTTTTTTTTCCTACATGCTGCCTTCTACTATACATTTTTAGTCATTCAAAATGTATTGTAAGTGGAAGTCATTCTAAATGTGGTGTTTAGACAAGATGGACAACACGATGCTTTTCTTTCTAAACATCTCTTTCTCTGGGTAAGGGCTAGTTGTGTGAGCTTTGCAAACCTAGTGGGAAGTAATGGGTTTGGTTTTGTTTTTAATTAAGGCAATGTCAGATCCCAGGCTGAGATCATCTAGGAATTTCTGACACCCAGGAAAAAGCCAATCTGCTTAATGATTACTTTGCATCAGTGTTTCACCAGCCCAAAGGGGCCACCCTGCCTAACATGATGCGGGATGACCAGAGTGAGGGTGAATATATACCCACCATTGGCATGTGTCTTGTGAGGGAGCATCTTGAGAGTCTGGACCCCACAAATCAGCTGGTCCGGATAGGTTGCACCCAAGAGTGATAAAGGGACTGGCAGACATCATAGTGCAGCCGCTGGCAAGGATATTCGAGAACTTGTGGTGCTCAGGCAAAGTACCTGAAACTTGGAAAAGGGCCAATGTGGTGCCTGTCTTCAAGAAAGGGAGGAAAGAAGACCCAGGAAACTATAGGCCAGTCAGTTTGACCTCAATACCTGGGAAGATCTTGGAAAAAATTATCAAAGAAACTATTCTTGACAAGCTAACAGAAGGCAACATTCTGAGGGATAGGCAGCACAAGTTTGTAGTGAGTAGGTCTTACTTGACCAATTCCATTTCCCTCTATGACCAGGTGACGTATCACCTGGACAAAAGGGAAGAGGTTGACATCATATATTTGGGCTTTTAAAAAGCCTTTGACCTGGTAAATTGCCCAACTGTGGCCTCGACTACACTACAGTCCAATGGCTGGGGAACTGGCTCCAAGGTCGGACCCAGAGTGTGGTAGTTGACAGAACCGAATCAACATGGCTCTCAGTGACTAATGGCATCCCCTAAGGCTCCGTTCTTGGACCTGTACTCTTTAATGTCTTCATAAACAATCTGGACTCTGGTATAAAAAGCCAACCGGCTAAGTTCGCTGATGACACCATACGCTGATGACCCAAAATTTTGGGAAAGAGTATCCACACTTGAGGATAAGCTGGTGATCCAGGCTGACCTTGATAGGCTTGCAAGGTGGGCAGATGACAACCTAATGACATTCAATACAGAAAAATGCAAGGTGCTCCACCTTGGGGAAGAAAAACCTGCATCACACTTATAGGCTTAGCAATGCTACACTCACTAGCACCATGACCGAAAGAGACTTGGGGGTTTTGATTGACCACAAGATGAACATGAGCCACCAATATGATACCATAGCTGTCATAGCAAACAAAACTCTGGCTTGCATCTACCAAGACCCAGGATGTCATCCTCCTGCTGTACTTGGCCTTGGTGAGGCTGCAGCTGGAGTACTGCATCTAATTCCAGGCTCCACAATTTAGGAAGGACATGGAAAAGCTTGAAAGAGTCCAGAGGAGAGCCACACACATAATCAGAGGGCAAGAGAACAGGGCTTATGAAGACAGGTTGCGAGCTATGGGACTTCTCAGTCTGGAGAAGCGCAGGCTCAGGGGTGACTTGGTGGCATCCTATAAGTACATAAGGTGTGTGTATCAGGATCTGGGGAAATGCCTATTCACCAGAGCACCCCAAGGGATGACAAGGTCCAACAGTCACAAACTCCTGCAAGACTGTTTTAGGCTGGGCAGAAGGAAAAACTTCTTTACTGTCCAAACCCACAAGGCCTGGAACAAACTCCCCCCAGAGGTGGTGCAAGCACCTACTCTGGGCACTTTTAAGAAACATTTGGGTGCTTATCTTGCTGGGATCCTTTGACCCTATCTGACTTCCTGCCCCTTGGGCAGGGGGCTAGACCCAAAGGTCCCTTCCAGCCCTAATGTCTATGAAATCTATGATCTAGTGCAGGGGTGGGCAAAATATGGCCTGTGGGCCAATTCAGTCTGCCAGGTGACTGGATCCAGCCTGCATCTGCCCTCACAGTACTCAATATGGGGCCAAGCCCTGCCTGCTCACACTACAGCAACCTGTGCTGAGCTCCCGTTGGCACCTATAGCCTGACCCCAGCCAGTTTGCACAGCTTCTGGTGCAACTATAGCTGTGTGCTGCTCTGAGACTCCTACTTCCAGCAGCGGCTCCTGCTTCTGATCTTTGCCTCTGCTGCACTGTGCTGTGCCACTACAGGTGAGTGGATGGGCAGCTTCAGCCAGGTGGCTCCTGCCTCAGTGCATGGGGCTCCAACTCCAGCTCCTGGCTGCCTTCTACCAGAAGGTGGCCAGGAACTGAAGCTAGAGGCCTGCATGTTGGGGCAGGGCCTGGCCAGCTGAAGTTGCCCATCTGACAGGAGTGGCACAGCATGGAGCAGCAGAGCAGGAGCAGGACCCAGTGCTGGAGGTGTGGGGTGTAGAGCAGCACCTGGCTGGATGCAGCTGAACTAGGAACAGTGTCTTGAAAGCTGCTCCCGCCCCTGCTGTGCCATGATGTGCCATTCTGGGTGAGCAGCTTCAGCCAAGCAGCCCCTGCCCCAGTGTGTGGGGCTCTGGCTTCAGCTCCTGGCTGCTTTCCTGGCATGTTCTGGGGCAGGAGCTGCCTGGATGAAGCTGCCCACGCACCCAGAGCAGCACAGCATGGTGCAGCAGGGGCAAGATCAGGAGCAGGAGCCACTGCTGGAGGCAGGGGGAGCAGAACAACACCTGACAGGGCTGGGGTGTGGGTGCTGGTGGGAGCATGGCATAGCCTGCCCCTGTGCAAGGGGGCAGGGTTCAAGGCAGTGCAGACTGCAGTGCTTGGGTGAACTCTGCTGCATGTGCCGCCTGCACACCCTTCCCCCCCACTTGCTCCGCCAACAGCAGACTCCTGGATTTTGATGTTTCTGAAATCCACAACACCATGAATTAAGTAGGTCCCTAGCTCTGGGATATGGATGTTAACCACTTTGTGCCTGGGAAAGTTTATATGCTTTAAGTACAGATAACATGACTAGCAAATAATGCAAAGTTTGAAGGAAGCAGGATGCTTTTATGGGTGTGGCTGGAACACTGTCCCTGCTACTCTGGAAACTCCCTGCTGTATTGCTAAATCTAGCCATCCCTGCCCTCAGGCAGACATGAGTCCTCAAACCCAGCTCCCTCAATCCAGCTGTGTATGCTGTGGGTGTGTGGGAGCCTCACAACCTCCAGTCACTCGCTCTACGGAAAAACAATTCTTCTGTGCTTCTGTTCTCTCCACTCACCTGGAAGAACTCACGCCTGGGCAGGAAAAATTCAACAAGACATGAGCTTTTATTGGACTTCTGGATCTTCCCCCTTCTTCCACGCCCACAAAGTTCTCCAGCCAGCGATGACTTTTGCCAGGAAAGATGTCATTTCAAAATCATGGGTGTCTGGTGAAAAATCCAGCACTTCTTGCTCTTTTAATTTGGAAACCAGGACTCTGGTAAAGACTGTCAGGGGCCTAAGCCTGGGCCCCAGCTCTTACTACCCCTATTTAAGCCATTTATCCCAGGCCTGGAGTGGGGTAAAGTGAAAGAATCATACTGCCAGAGAACACCCCAGTTTATTCTGGGAAAAGATTTACTCCAACACCTTGCATCTCTAATCTTTCCTTTTTTAGGATTCCCAGGGCCCTCAGCTAGCACAATACATCCTCTAAATCCTGTTTATTCTGATTGTGGAGCATGGCAGTGGAATTTGGCAGGCAGGGCATGTTCAGCAGCCACGAAACAGAGAAGTCCTCTTTCTCCCCCACTCCTGCTTGTATTGGAGGTCTGAAAGAAGCCATCAGCCCTTTGTTCCTGTGGACACTGCAGACAGAGACCCCCCCTTACCTCTGCCCCTAAGCTTACAGTGATCCCCAAGGAGCTCAAAAGCAGTTGGTGATGCTGCATTCCTAAACATCACACCTCTGGCATGTAGAATATCATTCTAGACTGCTCCAGACAGATTTCCAAGTCTGTCTCTTGTAGATATCATAGCTGTGTTTCATCTACCAGCTCCCTCCTGCGGGGTAGGATAAAACAAATGTTTTCCAGCTTCTTGTTCTTTCTTGCTGGACACAACAAATATGTAGAGCCACATATTCTACATTTACATAAGGTTCATTGGAATTGTATGGGGCTTTGGGCAGAAGTAGTTTTTACCTTTGAAGAGTAAATCCTTTTGGCAAAGGAAATCTAAAGTTTTAACAGCAAGGACTTGATTCTCATTGAGAAGAAATCCCTAGCAGGGAGTGTAAGACTCATTGGGTCCTGCAGGCTGGACCCAGATCACAGAACTTTCCGTGGTCCAAATGTGATCTGCAGGGCTTCCCACGGGCTGGATGACCTAGGAAGGGCCATGCTGGTTTTTAACCTCTGTGGTTCCTGTTTCAGCACATCCCTGGAACCCAGGTTGTTAATGCCACTGCTTCTTGCTTTCCTTTTTTTCCCTGTTGCCAATTTGAGTCTCCAGGGTGACTAAAAACCCCAATATCAGTGAAATGTGAGGTGGAGAGGGGAGGTAAGTAGTGTGAACTCCCTGGGTTCTGGAGCTAGGTTGAAACAGCGGGGATGAACGTCACCTCTGCAAAAGTCTGGTATCCATTAGGCCTGTGTGAATCGGGAACTGGCTTCTGGGGCCCTGCACCTCTGGCTGCTAACAGGCAAAACTTGTGATGTGGGTGGGTGACACTGTGTGTGTGTGTGTGTGTGTGTGTGTGTGTTAAGGTGCACCCTCACTGGTGCTGGGGCCTCTGCACAACATGTCATTGTGCCCCAGTGAGGCCTCCTCCTCCCCTACAGCCTCACGCCTGGTCCACCACTTTATGTGACAACAGGTAAAACAGCTGGCTCAACACCAGTAGCATCATCAGCAGCACTGAAGGTACCCAAACAGCACTGTCACAGAGCCTTTCTTTTTATAAAGGAATTGACAGCAAGAAGTAAAGATGTTGTGTGGTGTTGTGTTGGACATATGATGTTACTCATGGTGTGTGATGGCTTATCTTGTGTTTTTATGTCTATATGTTTATTATGGAAAAAAGGAGTACTTAAAAAATATATTTTAGGAAGCTTTAGGGTTAAAAAACCCTTTGTCAGGCTGAGGAAGTATTTGCAGTTGGTCCTGGATGGAAGGAATAGTAAAGAAGCCA
>NW_005841949.1:1233538-1234471 GCF_000455745.1 Alligator sinensis | reverse complement strand
CTGGCACACAATGCAGGCAAGAAAGCCAACCAGTGAAAACGGAAATGGAGGTATCAGGGGGTGAGGGACAGGCTGGAGGTGGGGGAGGGTTGGGGGAAAAGCGGGGATGTAGCAGAGCAGGTAAAAGTGAAGAGGTACCTGGGGAGTCAGATGTCCGGCAGGTCGCAGTGTGCCAGAACTCCACTGCCTAATCTATATTGAGTCCATGAGTTTCTGTACCTACCTACGAGGCTGATAAAGTGCAGTTCATAGGCCCAGCTCTGAAAAGTGGTTTGTACATTCAAGCAAATACCTAACCTCATCACCAGAACTGAAGCCAACTTCCTACAGCTCAACTTCCTACTGCACTGCCAGCAGTCCCACCAGGCCTCCCTACCCTGGCAGGGTGCAGTTTTAGTGGTCATGCCCAGGACCTGGGGCTTCCTCCTTCTGCATAGCCCCAATCCCATACCTCCAAGTTCATCCTGGCAGGGGAATGAGCTTAGCAGGTACATGTTCTTCCCCTGCTGGCTGGTGATTTAGTTAATGCCCCCTCCAGCTGAGAGTGGGGCATTACTTGGCTTTTAAAAAACTTAAAAAAGATGGAGTGAAGAGGGTGGCACTCAGTCTGTCTGCAGGTAGAGCTTGGGGAACCCCAGCAGCGGGAGGTTCACCTTCAGGAACACCAGCTGCTCCACCAAAGCAGGATCCAAGCAGGTGCAGTGGGGTGTCACAACATCCCCAGCAATGCTGAAAATTCTCTTGCTCGGCACACTAGTCAGTGGACAGGACAGGTGTTCCCAGGCAACCGTGGCCAGATCCTGCCACATCTGGCTGCGGCTTGCCCAATAGATAGCGCCAACTGATGATGATTTGAAGATCTGGGAGATGATATCCCACTCAGCTCTGTTAAGGGGACCACTGA
This sequence comes from Alligator sinensis, assembly GCF_000455745.1. Taxonomy (NCBI): domain Eukaryota; kingdom Metazoa; phylum Chordata; order Crocodylia; family Alligatoridae; genus Alligator; species Alligator sinensis. The sequence continues at coordinate 1,233,567 of NW_005841949.1, read as the reverse complement.
TCCCAATCTCCCCAAGCAAGGCCATCTCC
>NW_005841949.1:1218564-1233229 GCF_000455745.1 Alligator sinensis | reverse complement strand
TTGGCGGCGGCCTGCCCCAGCCAGGAACGTTGATCCCCTGGAACTTCTCCATTTGGCTCTCCAGTTCCCTCACTAGGGGGATCACCAGGCTGAGGAGGGCATTGCCAGTGCTAAGGGTCTTGGTGGCCTTGAGGAAGGGCTTGAGGACCACCAAGATCTGGGAGATGGTGCCCCACTCAGCTCTGTTCAGGGGGCCGCTGATCCCAATCTCTGCAAGCAAGGCCATCTCATGGATGGCCTTTTGTTGCTCCACCAACCTTTCGAGCATCAGGTATGTGGAGTTCCACCAAGTCTCCACATCCTGTGTGATTCTGTGCTGTGGGATGCTGAACTCTGCCTGTTTCTTCCACAGCATCTTGCCCCCCTTGATGCTGCGGTGGAAGTAGCTCACCACCTTCCTGCATTTCAAAATCTCTTAGCTTGTAGCAGTAGTGGTGGCAGCACCACCACTGGTCCACCTCCAAGGCAGCCCTCACTACAAGGTGCAGCCTGCGTGCCACACAGTGGATGCCAACAAAGTTGGCATCACGGACAGCCTTCACCATATTGGTCCTGTTGTTGGTGACCATGAACCTGCCGGTGAGTTTGGCCTGCCCAACGAGCCACCCCTGCACCATGCAGTTCATGGCCCCCATGATCTCCCTTGCCACGTGGGACTCATCCAGCACCTCAGCTTGCAGTAGAGCCCACCGACAGCCTGACTGATCGCATCAGTGCCCTGTGAGGGAGAGGTAGGTGTGATTGCCACCCGGGCTACTCCAGACGTTGGAGGTGAAGTGCAAGGCTACCTGCAGCCCTGCCTTGTGCAGCTCCTCCCTCAGTACCCCCTGTATGCCTCATACAGGGAGGGCACTACCGTCCTGCTAAAGGTGGTGCATGTGGGCACTTTGTAGAATGGGGCCAGAAGTGCTACAAACTGCCTGAACCCTGGCCGCTCAACTAGGGAGACGGGCTGGCTATCCAGAGCAAGCATCTCCACAATGGTCTGGGTGCTCTTGCTTGCCTTTGCAACTTGCCCCCCTCTGTCTGCAGCTTTCCCTGCACTGGTCCAGGGAGGCCTGCCTCTGCTTTGTGGGGAAGGGAGCTTTGGAGCAAGCAGGGGACTTCCCTTTCGGCATGCTCGCACTGGTGCCAGGCTGAGCAGGAAGAAGGGCAAGGGGGTGCTGCCTCCTCAGGTGCAGCAGCATCACTGTGGTGGAAAAATGTTTCACATCCTTGCCTCTGCTGATGTGCCTTTGCCAGTGCTGGCAGATGGCAAACCTGAGATCATCTGCCAGCTCAACATGTTCCCACACTACGCTACTCACCTGCTTCTGGGTTTAAGGTGAGGATGCTGCCTTCTCCCACTCCTCAGCAAGCTGAGGTACAACAGCAGGAGGAGCTGCCTCAGCTGAACCACTTGCCTCCACAACCTCAGCCTCCTCCAAGGTGCTGCTTTCTGGAGGAAACCTGGGTCTAGGGAAAATTTGAGGGATGTGGAGCACAAACTCTGATTCCCCTTTGATCCCCAGAATTGCTTGAGCCAGCTCATTCAGCATCCCTGGTTCCAGCTCCAGCTCCTCCTCTGGCAGTGGGAGACTCATGCTGTGAGATGACATTGGGGTGGAGGAGAAAGTGATTCCACTGCTGGTCTGAAGGGAGTGGTGCATTATGAACATGAAGTGTGACACTGTTTTATTCCCTCTGTGTTATTCCTTCTGTATTGCATGCATGCACTGGACTTTTCTTTGATTATTAAGAACTATATATGGTGTCTTCTTCTGTGATGTTCTATTAATATGAATATGTGACTACTACTGTACTTCTTGTTCTTCTGTGTTGTAATGTGTACCTAAAATGATGTATTTCCTTCTTCTAAGACCCTGAGTTCAGTGTTAGGCTCAATCTGACTTCTGTGTTATCTTCAGTCTCTATGTAAACTAACTGGAACAATATTAATAACTACTATATATAATCTGACTCTCTTCTTCTCCTATGAATATCTGATTTTTCTTCTTCTATGTGTGTATATTATGAGTGTATGTGTGTGTGTGTGTGTGTGTGTGTGTGTGCATGCGCACACAATCTGTGTGCCTCCCTGCACAGTGATGGATCATGCTGGCAGGGAAAACACAGAGCTTTCTTTTTTCAAAGTTTGCAAAAAAAAAGAGTAAATATAAATTGAAATAAATGAATTGGATAGTATTAAGAGATGATAAGCAAAATCCTACCCAATCCTTTCTAACAACAAAAAGGAGCAGGCAAGTAGCAACTCTTGACTATAAAGCAAGCCAGGCAGCGCACAGTACCTTTCTCACACTGTTCCTCAGACCGGACCAGCTTACAAAACGCACAGCAAACCTGCACACAGAGGCTTTTATGCTGTTTCTATGTCCCACCCCCATACACTGTAATTGGAAAGGCAGTCAGAGAGAAATCTTGCTCACTGGCCACCTAGACATGTCAGTCCCCACCCCCAGCCCTTCTAAGTTTCTGTTTCCCCATACAGACAGCCCTCTGAATCACCAAATCTTTTCTGAATCAATTCGGAAGCTCCAAATCAATTCAGAGAGCCTAAAGCAGTCAGAGATTTGATTTTCATAGATTCATAGATTGTAGAGTCGGAAGGGACCACAATGGATCATCGTGTCCGACCCCCTGCCCCTGGCAGGAAAGAGGACTGAGGTCAGATGACCCCAGCCTGGGGAAGATCCAGCCTCTTCTTGAAGACCTCCAAGCTAGGTGATAGCACCACCTCTCTTGGAAGCCTGTTCCAGACCCTGGCCACCCTTACGATGAAAAATTTCTTCCTAATATCTAACCTAAATCCACTCTCAACTAGTTTACACCCGTTATTCCTAGTCACTCCCTGGGGCACCTTAGTAAACAACGCTTCCCCTATTCCTCGTTAACCTCCCCTAATAAATGTATAGGCGGCCACAAGATCTCCCCTCAGCCGTCTCTTGTGAAGGCTGAAGCGATTCAGCTCTCTCAACCTCCCCCCGTAGGGTCTATCATGAAGGTCACTAATCACGCGAGTGGCCCTCCTCTGGACCCTCTCCAGATTCCCCGCGTCCCTCTTGAAGTGTGGCGCCCAAAACTAGACACAGTACTCCAACTGCGGTCTGACCAGTGCCGCATAGAGGGGGAGCATCACCTCCTTTGATCTATTAGTCATGCATGTGCTAATGCACGACAAGGTGCGACTGGCCTTGTTGATGGCTTTGTTACGCTGCCGGTTCATGTTCATCTTGGAGTCAGTTATGACTCCAAGATCCCTCCCTGCCTCCTAGCTGCTGAGAAGGACACTCCCAACCTATAGGTGTGCTAGGGGTTCCTCCTTCCCAGGTGGAGTACCTTACATTTATCTTTACTAAATTGCATCCTATTTCTCTCTGCCCATCGATCCAACCTGTCCAGGTCGGCCTGATTCTGCTCCCTGCTCTCCGGCGTACTAACTTTGCCCCATAACTTGGTATCATCAGCGAACTTGGAGAGGGTGCTCTCTCTGGGTGCAGTCCCTAAGCCAGTTGGCCACCCACCTGACCGTGTAGGCATCCACTCCACAGTCTGCTAGCTTCTCAATGAGGATAGGGTGCAAAACTGTGTCGAAGGCCTTCCTAAAGTCCAGAAAAATGAAATCAGCCTCAGCTCCCATGTCCAGGCAGTGTCTGGCCGGGTCACAGAAGGCTACAAGGTTTGTCAGGCAGGATCTACCTGTGACAAACCCATGCTGGTTTCCCCTCAGCATTGTTTCTCCTGCTGGGCCTGCACAAATGTGTTGATTATTTTCTCTAGCATTTTCCCAGGAATAGAGGTAAGACTGACTGGTCTAAAGTTACCCGGCTCATCCCTTCTCCCTTTCTTGAAAATGGGCACCACATTGGCCCTTCTCCAGTCCTCAGGGACCTGGCCGGAGCACCATGAGTGCTTGAACAGCTGTGCCAGCGGCTCAGCTATAACACCGGCCAATTCTTTCAGCAGCTGTGGATGGAGGTCATCCGGGCCTGCTGACTTGTACCCATCCAGCTCCTCCAAGAGCTCTGTAACTATTTCAGAACTAACCGTAGGTAGACTGGTGCCATGTGGACATCCGTCAATGATCGAGATGGGGGAATTGGCTTGGTTGTTACATAGAAATACTGAAGCGAAGAACTCATTGAAGAGCTCTGCTTTTTTCCCCACATCAACCACGAACTGTCCTGATTTGTCCCGCAGGGGCCCTATGTTGCTCTGCGCTTTCCTTTTGCCCACTATATACCTGAAGAAGGACTTTTATTGTCCTTGATTGTTGAAGCCAGCCTGAGCTCAAGCCCTGCCTTGGCCTGTCTAACTGATTCCCTGCAATAACGCGTCAGTTGGGTGCAGTAGGAGGGAGAGGAGGCTAACTGGGCACACATGCAAGCTCTCAGCACACGTGTGCCCCCTGCAACGTACCTGAGGTGGCAGAGGCTGAGAAGCAACAGCGGGGGGAGCAGCAGCTGACCCCCCCGAAGGTAAGTGGGGCAGGAGCCGGTGCAGCTGCAGAGGATCTGGAGGGGAAGCCCCCGGATCCCTTAGCTGAGGGATCGTTGCTGATTTGGACATGCTGATTCGGTGTCTGAATCTTTTCCGAATCCAAATCACAGTCCAAAGCTTCACACAGTCCTAATATCCATGTCAGTGAGCCCCAGAGATTGAATCTGGACCACAGAGGTGTGTGGCCCATTCAGCAAGAAAGCCTGTGGGCTGGATGACTGAATTTCATGTGTCAGATCTGGTTTGTGGGCTTTTTTTTCCAACACCCCTGCTCCAAGTCATTACTTCCTTCCCCTTCAGACCTATCACAGCCCAAGTGTGGACATCTTCCAGAAGCATTATAAACTGTTCTTATTTGATAAGGGTTTGGCAGGTAGGATTAAGTTTGGAGTTACTGTTTGGGGAACTCTTCTCTCACATTCACTATTGTACTCAAATATGTTATCTGTTATTATGACTGATTTTGTTCTTCCTGTAATCTACCCTGAGACTTTTTGTGGAATGGCAGCATAGAAACCAAATAAATGAATAAATAAAGGTGGACATCAGTTCACTCACATAGAAGGTCTTCTTTTATTATGCTATTACATTCACACAAAGGCCTCTTTTACAAGACCAGCTTCAATAGTTCAGAATGAGGTATTCTTTTTTATTTTAATTGTTAATACCTTGCAGTAAAATATACCAGAGGACAACATGTCTCTAATCAAATACAATAAGGTTTTCAATTGGGATAAAATCTGGTATCAAGTATTTGAACAAAATGTATTATGCAGCCAAGAGAGGAGTAATCAAAATTTAAAATATTAAAAGAGAATTGTTAATGATAACATTGATTGTGACCCGAGTATCACTGTAAAATTTAGGGAGCATGTTCCAAACTCTTTGACATTTCTAAGACTAGAAATCTTCTCTTTTCTGGTTAGTGAGTAGTGACTCAACCAGTGAATTTCCAAAACCACTATTTTTCACTTTCCTCTTATCTTGATATTCATAGGATTTGAGAGTTGTTGTAGGGATTTTTTTCCTGATGGGACCAACAATATTGCAATATTATTGGTGTTTGCATGATAGAAAAGTTCATTTCAAGCTGAATTCTATTAGCAGACAAATCACATTTTGCTGTCAGGTGTATTGTACTGGCCAAACACAATGTTAAAATCCTTTTAAAAGTTGAATTCCTACTCCTTGAATATACTCAGGGGCCACTTTCTCCTTGAATTTGATCACTAAGTGCCTCCTGTTTCAACATTATTTTAATCTGAGGAAAAGCCGTCCAAAACTATACATTTTGTTGCCAACAATAAATATTTTGTTTTCTATTAACCTATAATGACAAGGAAACCCAGGATTAGCACTGTGTTTCTTTATATGAGGAAAACCGGTGAAGTTGTCTATGGTGAGTTAACGCTCTCAGTATGTAGGTGTAAACCTTGTCAACCTAAGTAGTATTGACCTGTAGGTATATGTACATATGTCTGTGTTTGAATATATATGGACATATGTAGAATCATAGAAAATTAGGGATGGAAGGGACCTCAGGAGGTCATCTAGTTCCAGCCAAGGCTTTATCTAACTGAGTCTTAAAAATCTCTAAGAACAGAGATTCCGCCTCTCTGGGTAGCTTCTTCCACTGCTTTACTACCCTCCTAGGGAGAAAGTTGTCCTAACATCTAACCTAAATGTCCTTTGCTGCCACTTGAGACCATTGCTCTTTGTTCTGTCATCTTCCACCACTGAGGACAGTCCAGCTCCATCCTCTTTGTAATCACCCTTCAGGTGGTTGAAGGCTGTTAATTAAATCCCCCCTCCTTCTTTTAAGCCTGAAGCTGAGACCCAAGCCCATGAAGGGCATATTGTGGATGCAACTACGCTGCCTCTTTCTTTCAGGGCAGCCTGCCAGAGTAGGGCGGCGTGTTTGAGGGCATTGCCACTGGATATGCAAGTTTACCTTGTGGATGTGGCCTTAGAAGTTCACTTAGTGATCCCAGGGATCCCTCATATGGACATATGTACAATCATAGAAAATTAGGGTTCGAAGGGTGGGATGGGATCTAGTGGAAGAACATTGTCTTGGTGACCTGGGGTCACCAAGCTGTGACAACAGAACTTCCAGGTGTGCTGGGTCACCTTCATGGACCTCTGTACTGAGATGGCCTCCACCTTCTAGCAGCAAGACATTGACATTACAGCACCTCTTGCCATGGAGAAATGTATCAGTGTCACCATCTGGAAGCTTGCAACCACTGGCTTGCAACCAGTCTTTTGCCAATCAGTATAGCACGGGCAAGTCTACAGTGGTATTGGCTGTGCAGTAGGCATGCCATGTGATCCAGCAGGTGCTGGCACTGGTTCATCCACACTGGCAACTTGCAGGAGGTCATCATTGGATTTAACCAGATGAAGTTTCTGAACTATGTTGGAGCCATTGATGGAGCCCACATCCTGGAGTTCATCAATCACTGCACTATGGTTTGGTGGCACTGCTGCCCAAACCACTGTCTCTGTGGGAGCAGGGAGGGCTCCCGAGCTGCTGTGGGTGATCCAGCTGCCTGGGGAAAGAGGAAGGCAGCTGTGAGGGGTGCCCCTCTGACTTGTGCAGGACGGTTATCCTAGTGCTGCAGTCCCATGCCCTGAAGCAGTGAGGGCCAATCTTTTTGTTAGGCATGCCACAAATTAGCCCCTCACACTCCCCAAGTGGCACTCCAATCCCTTTTCCCAGGCCATCTTCTGCTCCCTGTCCTGTCATTGCGCTGCTAGCATCCTCCCTTATCTGCTGTGTGCCACAAACACAGAGGCTGCTTGTGCTGCAGGTTGGCCACCTCTGCCCTGGGATACGTATCTCTGGTAGCCCTGCCCAAGTACAGAAGTTACCAGCAGCCCTGGCCTGACTGCTGCTAGTAGGCCTGGCCTGTTGTGTGAGAGGCTGAGGAGGGTAGCCTTCAAACTCATGCATCCTGGGCTGCCCAGGAAAATCATGTTTCTCTGCTGGCCCTAGCGTATGACCTGCTGCATACCCCTAGCAAGGGAAGAGAGTGCTGGAGGTGGGTTCAACTCTGGGGTGGGTATTCATGGCCTATGGTAGTGGGCTTGTGGCCCAAAGGCTGGAGAGGTAGGACATGTAGTGGTGGTGCAACATGTTGAGTACTTTCAGTGATCTCTGTCTGCCTGCTGAAGGTGGCTAAGGCAGCCTGCTGAGAGCCTCTTTTGCCTGAGGCAATCCGACAGTGTCTAGTGGTGCAGGTTGCCATATCCAGTGTCCATGTGGAGGCCTCCATTGCTCACATCATGGTTTCCATAGTCCTCTTGGGCTGGGACATATGTCTGCACTTGGACTGGGTGGTGCTCCTTCTCACCAGGCCAGGAAACTGGTGCTGATGATACTCTATCCAAGCCCTCCACCCCTCTGCAGCTGCAGCTCTGTGCTCAGAAGAGGCCAGGAGGGTTAGAGCATCTCCTCTTCATTCCGTCTCTTTTGTCATCTGTTCCAGGCCATTCTTGCACAGCAGTCTTGTCTTAGCCTTTGGATTTCCTCACCCCATGAGCCTGCCAACCAGCTGTTTGCAGGTGTTGTGGCTGAAAACAGAAGTAAAAAATGTGATGTATCGCATTGTTCTGAGAATATGAAGAAAAGTTGCCTGGGCGCTCCATGAGCCTCCTCATTGCACTGGCAGACACTCAGGATGGCAAGTTTATGATTTGCAACCATAACAGGGTTTGTTACTGTCGTTGCTGCTGACCAGCACGTATCAATGTCTAGCCCCTCATGTCTTCGTGACAGGTACAGAGTGCCATGGGGTGTGGGAACTGATGAGTTGGAACAAACTGGGGAATCCCTAGAACTTCTGCTTTGCTGTTGAAAGTCTGTGCTTTTCTCTCTGTGTCCCTAGCAAGGATGACCCTTCCCTGAACAGGCCCTTGTCCTCATCTAGGCAAGTTGTAGCCTTCCCCCCAACTCCCAACTCTCCTGGAGAATACAGTCCTTCCAAATGATTTGGAATAATGGAAGTATGACTAGGATCCCACTGAGAGTGTGAAATCCAGACCTGAAAAGTACTTGAGAATGCAGTACCAGTTCCTCACTTCTCATAACTTGTAAACAATCAAAGGTTGATCTAGCACTTACCTATTTTCCCTATCCCCTGAAGCCAAAGTCTCCCCCAATTAGCACAATACTTCCTTCAAACCACATGAATCCACCCAGGATTGGGCCTGATCCCTGTCATAGCTCTGCCCTATCCTAGTGCCATCACTAGTGCCATCACTGCAGCCTCAGAACATTTTTCTGGGGCTGCATTGCCTTATGTGACCTCATTATATGATTCATGATTTCTATTATGATGAGGACATATACCCTTTAAACCACCTGTATTATCCTTGAGTTATGAGATAGCATAGTTTTTTTCTGCTATTTTACATTTTACCAAGAGCATGAAATCTCAATTTTGAATTAATATCTGCCTCCATTCTTAAGAACCATGAATAACCAGTAGTACCAGAGCTCTATGTGTGGCCAACTCAGTGTTTCCATGTACACTGCCCAGGCTTTTGTGCTCTGGAAATGTCACTCCATATTCACTTTATTTTCAAGCAAGAATTATGTTCGGCGAACTGATGTCTCACTCAGCGTAATTCTATTGTCTTGTAAGACGGACACATTTCTACTATTTCCCAATATGGTTTCTTACACAAGAACTTGGAGTTTGCTTCACATACCGCTTCGGTCAAATATAAAATGTTAAGAAAGATAGAATTGCTTTGTGTGTTAGGTGAGCAGTTATTGTTCCATTAGAAAAAAAGACTTACAGGAAGGCCAGGCAGGATCAATATTCATCTTTTCTCATGCTGTAATTGCTCTAGCAGTCAGATGCACTCCATGGCTCATGAGTTCTCTCTTGCCACCCTGAGGTGGAATTGTGTTTATGCAATGCCATGAAATTGTGCCTTTAAATTAGCTGTTCAATAAGTCACCCTGGATCCATTCATCTACTCATCCAGCCTCAAAGAAAGTTCATAGCTGTACACAGGCACACACCCTAAACAATCACTCCACTATAACACAAAGCTTCAGAACCAGCCTTGGTCTGGGAAGGCCGACCATGGTCCTCTACCGTTTCTCTCCAAAGAAGCCTTAATGAAGACATGGCACTGAAGTCACTCCACATGCACTGAAAAATATGAACAGCCACATTGCTGTCATCCTTGTAATTAAACTGTAGGGCAGTAGTCACCAACCAGTAGATCGTGATTGACTAGTCGATTGTGGCACCTCTGACAGTCGATCTCAGTCTCCCTCTCCCATCTTATTTTTTTTCCAAGCTTAGAGTTACCATACATCCAGGTTTTCCTGGACATATCCTCTTTTTTGGCCCCCTGCCCTCGAGTCCAAGCAGGTTTTTAAAATGCGAGTCTGGGTTTTGCTTTGCCTCTGCATTTCCAGGCTGGCTGCTTGGGGCTGGGAGCAGCGGGGAAGGTGAATGGCTGCCAGGGGGCATCTGGTCTGCATGCAGGCCCTGGTAAACTGCTCCCAGGTAACAGACACAGATTGTTGGTGTATGCATGCATGCGTGCGCACACACACACACCATATGGACAGCACGGCTGGGGGGACAGGGGATGCAGGGAGGAAGAGCAGGGCACTGGCAGTGCTGGGGAAAGGCAGAGGGCTGTGGGTCGGGAGTGCAGGGTGGGCACTGGCAGGACTCGGGGGACAGGGCTGTGGGGGAGCAGGGGCTTGGGCGTGAGGGACAGAGGCAGGGCATGGGCATATCGCTGCCCCTCATCATATACCTCTCCCCCCTCTCCTGCCCACAGACATCCTTTTTTTTGGTACTGGAAATGTGGTAACCTTATTCAAGTTAAAGTTGGGCATAAAACAGGGGAGGGCAAAATGGCCAATCTGGCCAGCAGCCATTTCCCAGGAGCCCCTGCCCTCATGGCTTGGGCCAATCTCCATGCCACACCTACATGGGAAAGCTCAGGCTGGGGTTGCCATGGAGACCAGCCCCAGCTGCACTGGCAGTGCACATGTCAGAGCAGTGCAGGGAGCTGCTCTGGAGCCGCTGGGAACTTGGGATAGGGGCAGCCTGCTCCAGAGCCAGGGCAAAGCCATGATCTGTAGCCTGCATGCCCTGGCCAGGAGTGCCCAGGCAGGGGATTGTGGCTCTGTCCTGGCTCCTTGCAGCGGTGAGAGGCTAGTCTTGAGCAGGCAGATCATGTGCAGTCAAAAGTGACAAGTAGCCAAAACACATGCAAGAATGACAGATCCACTAGGTCTGTCCTCACCATCTTATGTCTTCAAACAGCCAGAATTGTAGTTTAATTTCCTCTTTTCAGTATTGATAGCAACATGCCTACAGGCAGCCAAAGAGATTGCTAGTTATCGTGCCTCACACACAAATGTTTATCAGTGTTAATGGCCTTGTTACACAATAATTTTGGCCAACTCCTGCAGTTCTTAAGCCCTGGACTGTCCGTTTTAAAGTGGTTTTCATTATGCAGCTCAAAGTTACATCACTTCAGGGCAGGTTTATCTCTGATTTGATCTACCCAGCTCCTTAGCTAAGCGAGCGTAGGGACAAATGTACTTTTTAACCACTTTAAAAGATGAGGAGTTTCTGCTTAGGACAACAATATAATATGTTATATCTGCATGATCCGGTAGAGCAGGACTGTCCAACTGATGGCTTGCGGGCTATTTGTAGCCCCCAAGGGATAAATATACAACCCCTAAGCTCCTGGCCCTGTACTGCTAGAGTTGTTTCCAAGCCTACCCAACACCTAGTCTCTGTTCAAGCTTCTCACAGTAGTCTCAGTCACCTTGCCAGCAATTCCAAGCCTCTGCCATAAATTCCCTGTGAGCTGGTAGTGCTCCCTGCCAGCTGGTCTCACAGCCACACTTCTTTCCAAATTCCAAATAGATCCTTTTTGTCCTGAACATCATGTAGCTGTTTTCCAAAGTATTCACAAAATAGTGAGCAAATTTTGACCAGTTCTAGTATGCAGCAAATCATAGCACTTCAGTGTTAATATGAGCAGAACAGTCTAGGAAATCCCAGGGAAAGCATCTCCCAGGTACAATTTGAAGAATCATACAGTAAAGTTGTTATTAAGCAAAGTCTTGTGGTCTGTTTAGACTACAATCCACAATTCAGGAAAGACACTTGGGACAAAAATTCAACACGTCTCCTTCTTTCCATAAACAACACAGTCCAAAAAACTTCTTCTCAAACATGCCTGGATAAGGGCTTCACCAGTCACTGCCCTTATGTACTTCTCTGTGTCAGCCTACAGGTCACAGAATCATAGAAAATGAGGATTGGGAGGGACCTTAGGAGGTCATCTAGTCCAACCCCCTGCTCAAAGCAGGACAATCCCCAACTAAATCATCCCAGCCAATGCTTTGTCTACCTGGGTCTTAAAAACCTCCAAGGATGGAGATTCAACAACCTCTCTGGGTAAGCTGTTCCAGTGATTTACTACCCTTCTTGCGAGAAAGTTTTTCCTTATATCTAACCTAAACTTCCCTTGCTGCAACTTGAGACCATTGCTTCTTGTTCTGGCATCTGTCACCACTGAAAACAGTCTAGCTTCATCATCTTTGGAACCCCCCTTCACGTAGTTGAATGCAGATATTAAGTCCCCTCTCAGTCTTCTCTTCTCTACACTAAATACGCCCAGTTTCTTCAGCCTGTCCTCACATATCCCCTCACCATTTTTATTGTCCTCAACTGGACTCTCCAATTTGTCCACATGCTTTCTGTAATGGGGGTGGGGGGAAAGGGGCTAAAACTGGACAGTACTCTAGATGTGGCCTCACCCTCATCAGTGCTGAATAGAGGGGAATAATCACTTCCCTCAATCTGCTGGCAACACTCCTACTAATGGTGTCTACTAATGCTGCTGTTAGGCTTCTTGGCAACAAAGGCACACTGTTGACCATATCCAGCTTATTGTCCATGGTGAGGCTGACCAGTATGTAGTTCTCCAGATCCTCTTTTGTTAGACAGGTACTACACATACATCTTTTGCATTATACATATATCTTCACTTTTCCAATCATCCAGGACCTCTCCCAACCACCATGAGTTTTCAAAGATAATGACCAGCAGCACTGCAATGACATTGGCCCTCAACACCATTCAGTGCATTGCATCTAGCTCCATAGATTTGTACACTTCCAGCTTTTCTAAATAGTCCCTATTGAGAGGAAAATACAGGCTCATTGTAGCTACTTGACGTGAGTAGCCAGAACTCTCAGAATCCTCTGGATGAACCCCAGATTTAGCAGAACAAACATAGAACAGATAGGGAAAGTCAGGGCAAGAAGTCCCAGTAAAAGGAAAACAACCAAAAAACAACCGTGGGAAATTAAAAGCAACAGGGTTGTAATGGCTAAGCTGAAGACTGACTGTAAATACTGCTTAGAAACATAGAACTGCTTACAAAAATAAAATAGGGTAGCAACACCATGCAACAACTGCCTAGCAATGATGAGGTTATGCCAAGTCATAAAAGAAAGACCAAAGGACAAAGAAGTTGGTTCTCTGTTGGACTACATCCCAAGAAACATTGGGTGATCAGTGCAGACGCCCAGGATCCCTGACCCCAGTACAGTCTAGCTGGCTGACCAAGGAGTGTTGCTAAATCCACACAAGATTCTTGCAGCGTGGTGAGATTAGCATTGCTGCTTAGCTGTGTATATGTAGCCAATAAAGCTTTGCTTGATCTTTGTTTGGACAGGTGTGCCGTGGTGGAATCCATATAATCTCTTGGTCCATTCCCACCTCTAAAGGGTAGTAAGTTCCATCCCATCAGTCACTACCCTGTTCCTTTGCTACTGTTGGCTGATCACCTTCTCCCCAAACTGTGCTTCCAGGTGCAGTAATCTGGGAGCTGAACTTGCCTGTGAAGACCGAGGTAAAAAAGGCATTGAGAAGTTCAGCCTTTTCTGCATCCTGTCACAAGCTTGCCTTCCCCATTCAGTAAGGGACCCACACTTTCCCTGATCCTCCTCTGGTTGCTGACATACTTGTAGAAACCCCTCTTTCACAAACCCTTCTTTCACATCCCTTGTTAGCTGCAACTCCAATTGCACTTTGGCCTTCCTGATTTCATCCCTGTTTACCTGAGCACTGGGACTTCTACCCCTCCGTAGTCATTTGTCCAAGTTTCCACTTCCTGTAAGCTTCTTTTTGGTGTTTTATCTCAATGAAGAGTTCCCTGCTGTGCCAAGCTAGTCTTCTGCCAGACTTGCTAGTTTTCCTGTGCACTGGAATGGCCCCCAGTAAAGTTTCTTTAAAATACAACCAGCTCTCCTGGACTCCCTCTTCCCTCAAACTGGCCTGCAGTTGAGTCAAAGTCTGCTTTTCTGAAGTCCAGGGTCCTTACTCTGCTGCTTTTCTTCCCTTCCTTGCCTTAGGATTCTGAACTCAAATCATCTCATGATTGCTGCTACCCAAATTACCATCCACTTCTACATTCCCCAACCAAGTCTGTCTTTCTTTGTGAGCAGCAGATCAAGAGCACAGCCCCTAGTTAACCTCTCCAACACTTGCACCAGGAAGCTGTCCCCAAATCTCGCAAAAAATTTCCTGGATTGCATGCACACTACTGTATGGCCCTCCCAGCAGATGCCAGGGTGACTAAAGTCCCCTAGGAGAGGGCCTGTGATTGGGAAACTTCTGATAGCTTTTTGAAGAAAGCCCCATCCACCTCATCATCCTCATCTGATGATTTATAGCAGACCCCCACCATGACACCATCCTTGTTGCTCTCACTTCAGGCCTATTGAAAGTCTCTGAGTTAGGATCAATACCCAGTTTCATACTGGAGCTCTAAGCAATCATTACATGAAAAGCAACTCCTCCTCCTCTTTTCCCTGCCCGTCCTTGAGCAGTTTGTACCCATTGTGCGGGCCGGGAGCGGTCCGAGGCTTTTGGGGGCACGCGGCGGGCTGTGGCCGGGAGCCCGCAACGGTAGGGCGGGTACTTTTGCACGACAGACTAGAATTAGGCACGGACTTGTCACAACCCAAAGTTGTGGGGTTTTTTGTTTGTGTGCGCTTCGGCATCGCTAAATCATGTTCCCGCCAAATTGCAGCTCTTTTGCACGGTGGAGTGTTCTGCTGCAACAGAGAACCCGCGTGCAGGAGCTTTTCCCGCCAGTT
>NW_005841949.1:1205691-1217914 GCF_000455745.1 Alligator sinensis | reverse complement strand
TGGAAGTCGGCCCGCACAGGACTTGTAGCAGTTAATTAAAGATTGTTTTACTTACACCGTAGGTGGTCGCGGTGCAGGCAGGAAAAACGTTCTTGAGTTGCAGTTACAGACAAACACACGTGGAGTTTGCTAGGCTCCACCGAAGACACACGAGCGGAGTTTGCTAGGCTCTGCAAAACAAACATGACAGAGCTCTGGATACCCTTGACGAGCGCGCAAAAACCGTAGATACGTCTTAAGAAGAATTTAACGAACGAGACGGGAAGAGGTTGGTGGTTGATCAGGCCGCCGAACTCTGAGACACGCACAAAGTTTCTATTACTCTGCCGCGTGCTCAGAGTCCCCACAAGATGGTTGTGGAGTCCTCTACAACTTGGGTGGAAACTGCTCTAACCTTTTATATGGCTAGCAAGCCAATTGCTAGCCGCCATGTAGGAATAATTTAGAAACAGCCAATAATAGGGTACAAATTTGCATACGGGTGGCAGGAACTCCTTTGCACCGGGGATTTCTCTCTGCAGCTGAGAATTGCACCGTGCAAAGAAAGCTCCATGTGGCGGGAAATAATTCTGCAGTGCCGAAGCGCACACACAATCATTGGGTCATGACACCCATCCATGACAGTGCTCCAGTCATGCAAGCTCCCACCAAGTCTCTGTAATTCCAATCACGTCATAGCTCCAGGACTGTGCAAGGACATCTAATTCTTCCTGCTCATTTCCTAGGCTCCGTGCATTCATGTACCCATGATAAATAGCCCACAGGTACATTTAACCTGTGGGAAATAGCCGATTGCTCTACTTTCTCAGAAAGAATGAGAAGGCCTTCCCTGTTGCCCCCTCCTACTTCTGCTTCTTCCAGATCACCCACTTCCCCACTTACCTCAGGGTTTTGGTCTCCATCCCCTGGTGAACCTAGTTTACAGTCCTCCTCACTAGGTTAGCGAGCCTATCTGCAAAGATGCTCTTCCCTCTCTTTGTCAGGTAGGTCCCCTCTCTTCCTAGCAATCCTTTTTCTTGGAACAATATCCCATGGTCAAAGAAGTCAAAACTGGGCTGGCAACACCATGCATTGATCTGCAAGATGCGTCTACTCCTGCCCCGGCCCTTCTACTTGACTGGAAGGATCGAGAGAACACCACCTGAGCCCGTCCCCTTCACGCTTGTACCCTGTAGTCACTTTTGATCTGCTTAGGGTCACCCCTGGCAGTATCATTTGTTTCCACATGGATGAGCAACCTGGGGTAGTAGTCATAGGGCCAGATAATCTTGGTAATCCTTCTGTGACATCTTGGATCTGGGCTCCAGGCAAGCAGCAGACCTCCCAAGGTCAGGCCAGCTGATGGATGCCTCCATCCCCAGCAGAAGGGAGTCTCCAAGTGCCACCACCCATCATTTCTTCTTAGTGGCCGTGGTCTCGATCCTCCCAAGCCTGGGGATGCCCATCTGGGATGATCAAGGAAAATGCCATCCTGGGTATTAGGCCTGCAGTGGTCTGATTAGCGAGGCTGAAGAAGTGAGGCTGTTTTAAAAATCATGAATATCTTGACTGGCTTCATGACTCTTGTCAGAAGTGGGAGTTGGAATCCATTTTGAGTAAGGGTAATGTGCCTGCACTACTACCTGGCTGATCTTGATAAAGATTTGTTCAAGTTATTTTTGTTAGCTTGTTTCTTAAATGGTGGTTCCTGTGAAGAAGAATTATATCAGCAAAAAACAGTTTTTTTCTGGACATGCAAAAACTTCAATATCCCATGACCCTGGAGTGAGTAATGTGAAGTGTTCTGTCACCACACCTCATGTATGGCAAGTTCTCAGAGATGAGTTTTTACCTGCATCCAGTTTTCCCCTCCTGGCTAGAGGAAAATTATTGCTTTAACAGCTGTCAACCACTGGCATAATTTTGTTATAATTTTTTGTTCTAAAAATTATTCTTTTTTCCTGTTTGCTTATTGCATCTGACTGGTGTGTCTGACTCCAAGAATGCTCTAGTAGTTATTGCTAAAGGTGGATTTAAAAAAAAAAAAAAATCAGAGACAGTAGCTATAAAAAGTTTACTTGCTTTGTGGGAAGTATTTAACAGCAGCTTAAAATAACAATTGATGTGTTGTTATAAGAACTGAGGTGTTTGAAGGTGGCTAGAAGGTAAGCATTTAACAAGAAAAAAGTAACATTACAATGAATGGCCATATGCTAAACAGTTAATAATATTCTAACAATGTTATTCAATAACAAGCCTAATTGAATAGGGGTTATATAATATTTAATGCTTAATCTTTACAATTAATATAAATTAGAAGCAAGGAATTCCAGACAATGGATAAAGGAAGTAAAATTGCAAGAAAAATCCATAGCCAATGCAGTACATTTAATTATGACGACTGGTCTGATGCTGAGTGGAGGTGCAAAACCCTCTAAACAGGCACCTCATCTTTTAGGCTCAGCATAAGCACTAGCACACCCCAGTCAAAATCCCCAGTGTTGGCTGTAGTCAGCACCCAGTGCTTCTGTGGAAGGCAAAGAAAAAACCCCCTGAAATCTGTAGCAACAGGAAGTGGGGGGAAGGAGGGGGGGGGGGGGGGGAGGATTCCTTCTTGAACCTATACAGCAACTAGCAAAGCCCAGAATCCTGGGGAAAAAACCAAACACCCTCCAATCTGCTCTGCAATGTGATGACAGCAAGCGTAGCTCTACACATCATGTCCTCTAACTGAATGGCCCTAACTCCTCCTTCTGCATTACCTGCATAAACTTATCCCAGCCGCTTTAGTCACGTTTCGTACTAAGCCAGTTGTAGAGCTCTGTTCATTCTCTCGCTGCTGGTTATGGTCCTCCAATACCCACCTGCTTTAGAAACCTGAGTTCTTTCTTACCTCCCAGAATCCTGTCTGTTGTTCTGTCCAGGCAATCCAGGCATAGCTGCTCCTAGACCATCCCTAAGCAAAGTTTATAGAAACGCTTTTGTGATTACCTCTTAATGGATGGTCCACAACTTCCCTGATAGTTTGTTCTATTGCCTCACTCTTTTTCCCGATCTCCAATCTAAACGTACTTGCTGCGACTTCATGCCACTTCATGCTTTTTGTAGCACTGGGAAAAAAGCCTTCTCCTTGTGTCCCCGTGTCCCATCTCCTTGGAGATGTTAAGAGTCCATGAGAATTAAATTCCAAATTTGAGCAAAAAGCAACTTTTTAATTATTGGCATAGAGGCTAAGACTCATGCAGCAAATACTTGTTCTACTTCTTTGTCCTCCTTAGTAGCCTTGTCCAAGTCAGCAGCCTCACGATAGAAGCTGTCAATGGCTGAACTCTTGCAAATCCTTGGGGAGAAGAAAAGACAACCTCAGAAAATATATTTAATAACCATGTGCCTGTATCCCTATGACAGAAAATGAGTGAAAGGTGGAAGGAAGGTTCATTTGCCATGACACTAGGTGAGTGAAAAAGACCGGGATCTGCTGAGGGAGCATGCTGACAAAGTTAACAAGATGCCAGAGTAGCAGAAAGGCCCAGAGAAGGCTTTATGGTCTCAAAACTAGCTAGCTTTGCAGCCACCTGAGAATGCTACAGATTAGAAGCAGTGTTTTGCATGCAAGAAACAGGCCCCTCCCCAATCTATCTTGCATATTATTTTTCAGGATCAGTCTTGAAAAATCTTGATTTACATAAATGGATCTATATTGACCTCAGTTGCTTGGCTAGAAGTACAACATAATTAACAATCAGAAAACTAGTGGCTCAAATTTCATTGTCCACTCCAACCACAACATCCCACTCCCACTGCTACAGCCTCCCCACCTGAATCACATGCAAGTATTGATGCTTAGAAGAGAGTGTAAATCTTGTAATAAAGCAAGTTGGTAATCAAAGCCACTGCCCAAAGGCAGGATCATTCCTGTCTAAACCATCCCAAGCACGCATTGATCTAACCTGCATTTAAAAGCTTGCAATGATGGAGATTATGCAGCTTCTCTTGGTAATCCGTTCCAATGCTTACCCACGCCCACAGTTGCAAAGTCCATCCCAATGTGTAACCTAAAGTTCCTTTTCTGGAGTTTAAACCCATTACAGCTTTTCCTGTTCTCCACGGACCATAAAAATAATTGGTTTCAGTAAGTAACATATTCAAAATATTCACCACCTCTAGATAGCTAGCAACCTAAAACAGAATGAATACTTTAATAATAGACAACAGATTTTAATCCGAAAGAATGAACTGAAGACAACAGCTTTCTTTTATATTGTTAGATCACAAACTAACCCCTTAAATGAGATAACCAATACAAAAAAAGAATACTACCCAAGCTACTCTAGCTTTGAAAGTCCCAAAGGTATCCCAATTCCTGTGTTCCAGAACTCCTCTGTAGTGTGAGGTCTTTGGAATTCAAAACCTAGATTACCCTCTTCAAAGCTGAAAAGTGAAAGTGGGAGTGCTGTGAAAAGAACTCTGAAGCTATTATTTAGTAGTGAGTGAGATTAGTCTGACAATAGAGAGAGAGATTAGTCCCTCCATTCTGTTCATTTGGGGGCAGCAGGGCCCATGAGGAGAGGCTACAAGACCTGAACCTGTTCAGCCTCCACAACAGAAGGCTGAGGGGGGATCTGGTGGCCGTCTATAAAGTGGCCAAGTGGGACCAGCAGGCAATGGAAGAGTCCCTGTTCTCCTGAGCACTGCCAGGAGTAACAAGGAATAACGGCCATAAGTTGACGGAGAGTAGATTCAGGATAGACATCAGGAGGCACTACTACACAGTCAGGGCAGCTAGGATCTGGAACCAACTTCCAAGGGAAGTGGTGCCTGCTCCTACCCTGGGGGTCTTCAAAAGGAGGCTAGATAATCACCTTGCCAGGGTCGTTTGACCCCAGCATTCTTTCCTGCCCATGGCAGGCGGTCGGACTTGATGAACTGCTCAGGTCCCTTCCAACCCTACCAACTATGAAATAGGATCGTGTTATCAAGTCCATAGAAGAAAATAGTCTTGATTCACAGTAGACTTTTACAACCTTTCAGATAACCTATGAAAAGAAAAGAAACTCATATTCCCATCAGTCAATTTCAGAAACTCTTTTATTACTAATATTGATAATCTCCACCCCCCACCACTTTTTTTCTTTTCCTGGATCAAGGGCAAATTTTCCTAGAGATTAAAGCCCATGCAGGCTTCAATGGATGTGAAAGATGAAGAAAACATCAGTGCTGACTAAAGCTACTCCACACCTAGGACATAAATAGGATTTCAGTGGTGTCTACTCTGACATCCAGTTCATAGAGAAGTGTCTCCTCCTGAGTACTACGCATTCCGTGATTGCACAGATGGCAGGCAAGGAGGTAAAAAAAATTTGGATTTTAAACTTCATTGCAGAACAAGGAGGTTTTTTTTTTTTACCTCTCTGCCTGCCATCTGACACCTCCAGGGAAGGAATTCTACATGAGCAACACATCAAAGAGCTACTCAACACAGCTCACAAAGACACTCTCATGGGCCCAGAGGGACAGCCTTCCATCTTCAGCTCCCTCTGGGTAAAAAGGAAGTTTATTTCCTACCTATGGGGACTTTTTACCATCTTGTACCATCTATACTTTTCCCAACACCTGATGAAGGGACTTTGATCTCGAAAGCTTGCAGAAAAGGACAGTTTTCTTGCCATTTTCCAGTTCGTCTAATAAAAGGTATAATTTTGGAACCAAGAGTTCTAGCTTTTTGTATGTGTTTTTGTCTCAGACCAACACTGCTACCAAGTACACCCCTGAAGCATAAACTAAGGAACTCTGGGACTTGTAGTTCTTAAGAGACCATATCTCATAGGAAGGCACACTACTTTCTGGCTCTCAAACAAGAATTCCTAGAGCTTCAATAAAGAAATATCATTCCATGCAAGTCCTAGAGAGTGGCTGTGTCAGGAAAAACTCTGGGAAAGCCAGATTTAATTTTTTTTTACTTTTAACTTATACTTTAAAAAAGTTAATTTTTTTTTTAATTGGTTAAAATTAAAAGTTGACAGCTGAAAAATTTAACTAGTTAGAGTTAAGCTTAGCCATTTCTTTAGCTTTTTAACTAGTTAATTCCCATGACTGCATCCCTGCGTTGCTGCTCCTGCCATTCTGCTAACACCTCACTTGCCCAGAGAGCTAGATGGTGACACCAAACACAAGCATCTCTTGTAATGAAAAACAGATTATGTTTACCATCTTCAGACACTGAATAATAGCTTGGCTATCACCTCAGCTCTGGGTCTGGGTTCCCTTCTGTAGCTTCAATGATGATAGTGGCAGAAATCAGGACAAAGTGCTTTTTCCTTCTAGCTTTTAATTTTCTAATATTTTTTGTTGTGGCAGAAAATAAGTGGTATAAATGTTTATGAAATATTTTTTTCTGCCAAAATTAGATAAAAAGAATTGTTCTCTACAGAATTAATTTCAAAAGTTTTGATTATAATCAAACATTCATTCCACACACACAAGTCATGCTGATGTTCTGCAACCATTAGAGCTCTAAATATGTATTTCATGAAACTTTGTTATGAATAGAATCCTTCCCCCAAATGCAATGCAGTTACACAGGAAATCTGTCATTAAACCAGTTATACTTGATTTTTTTTGTGCGTAAGCACCCCTTCTTAGACTCAAGGCACCCCTTTCACAATGCCGGCTATTCTTTTTTGGTGAAGAAGGACCTGGAGAAGTGCCAGAGGCACTCTTCTGTTGTGAAAGACTCAGAAAAACCTCGACGGGGCAGAGTGGTTTTAATGCTATGGATTCACTCCACCTCTCCTGGTTTCACCTTCTCAGTCGCACCCTAGTGCTCTTCCTGGGGAACCAGGCAGTTCATGCACACACTCAGGCCCACCTGCTCAAGCACAGGAGCTCTCTGCGAGACATCTCCCGAGCTCGCTCCTCGGTGCCAAAGCCTGCTCTTCCCTCCCCTGCCTTCTCTTGGAGAACCAAGCAGACCTCTGCCACAGGCAACCTGCTCCCACAGCTGGCCCAGACCAGCACAGGTCTGTCACCAGTGGGCTCTGCCCCTTCTCTCAGAGGGGCTGAAACCTGCCCTTGCCCAGTGCAGTCCCGGGCCCTCGCTCTCCCTGCAGCTATGGCCCCGGCTCCAGTGCCCGCAGCTGCCAGCCAAGGCTGAGCCCTGACTCACAGTCAGGCCTGTGACACACAATAGCCGGCCTGTGCCCCCGGGCTATGGCTGCAGGGACAGGCCAGGCCATGACCTGTGTACAGTCACAGGTGCGGCAGCACAGTGCAGCCAGCCTTTCACTAGCTCCTTCTCCGCAGCCACATTACCTTTCTCCCCTCTCCAGCTTGTTCTCTCCAATCCCCGTAATCTGAGGCAGCAGTTTCTGTGCCCTGGAGATCCTGCGTTTCTTTTAATTCCTGGTTTGAGTCAGTCTTACAGCACACATGGAGGTGCCACCTGTCTAGTCATCTGAGCTGAGAAGACTGACAAGTGTGCAATGGACACTGGCTGCAGACAAGAGGGAAGAGGTTACCTCCCTGAATTTTTTCCCATGAAGATCTTGTGGGTAATAGAAGAAGAAGATTACTTGTTTTTGTGGAGTGCGTGCTTTGGGACATTTGTGAAGCTGTAAGCCTGGTGGGCTGCACAGGGCTCCTATAAGAGCATAACTGTAAGGGGAGTGGAAGAAGTTGAGAGGTTCCCAGGTTATGAATGCAGTTCCCAGGTACAGTGCAGTAATTTTTGCATAGCTTTTTATGGACAACGATGGTTATGGATGATAAGCTGGCTCCTCTGGATGACAAAAACCCAGAAAGGGCAGATAGAGGCAGCACTTGGGTGCTGCTTAGGCTCCAGCCTCATGTATCCTATGCTACGCAGCATGTATGGCTGGTGGTGGTGCATGGGATGGCCACTGATGCATAGCCAACTGCTCTAAAGTCAGGTCCCCCAGCCCAAGGGTGACAGGGGGCTGCTCCATATGGCCCCTGCACCCAGGGAAGCTGAGGTGAGCTGGACAGGCTCAGTGACAGGCTTGCCAGAAAGTTCCCAGCTCCTGGCCAGCCTGAGAGTATCTGGAGTTAGTCTGTGGCTATATAATGAGCTGAGGTCCAGCTGGGGGCAGAGTTAGTCACATGCCCCAGCTGGAAGTCATCTGAGAATCAGGCTGAGTCAGCCCTCAGAAGCAGGCCCTGCCTGTAATGAGCCAAGATCCAGATGGGGCTGAACCAATCACAGGCTGTAGCTGGAAGTAATCACGGAATCAGGCTAAGATGCTCCTCAGAAAGAGTCACCTCCCAATACTCTGTGTACTTTCAGATCACGTATCAGAGAGACATCTGGGCAACAGGCTGGAACTCCTAAACATGTCTCCATGTTCTGAATCGCTGGCTTTGACTGTCCTAGCTATTCACGATTTCTTCAGTTCCTGTCTTGTACCTCCCAGCCTGCGTCAACTGCTTGCCCTGACCATGACTTTGTCTGAACCTTTTGACTTTATCTCCTCTGGTAAGTCCCTGACCCAACATGCTCTGCTTGGACTGACTGCCTATGACCTGTTCACCCAATTACACAGCCAAGACAATTGATCACATCTGTGAGGAAGATAAGTGAAAGACAGCCTTCATATCCAGTATGGTCACTCTGAATACCTGGTTATGTTCCTTGGCCTAACACTCCAACCACCTTCCAGCACTTCATTAATTACATCTTCTGGGATTTCCTAGACAAACCAGGAATCCTTATTTTCCGAGTACCAGGAACAACATGGCCACACATGTGGGAAGTTGGAGAAAGAAAAAGGCAACATTGGACCCTTGTGAGATCAAATGGGGCAGCTGACGTCTGATGCGTGAGAAAAGGCCAATCTCCTAAACAATTACTTTGCGTCAGTCTTCCCTCCCCCACCATGGGGGTCACACTGTCAGACTGGACGCAAATCACCCAGGGAGCTGGAGATTGGCCCACAATTGACATAGATCAGGTGAGGGAACACTGCTAGATGGAATGCAGCCGAGAGTCTTGAAGGAGCTGGCAAACATCATACCGCACCCTATGGCGAAGATATCTGAAAATTTGTGGTGCTCGGGTGAGGTTGCAGAAGACTGGAAAAGAGCCAATATGGTCCCAATCTTCAAGAAAGGACAGAAGGAGGATCCAGGGAATTACAAGCCAATCAGTCTGAAGTCCATCCCTGGAAAGATCTTGGAGAAAATCATCAAGGGATCCATCAGCAAGAGTCTAACAGAAGGCATCCGTCTGAATGCCAACCAACATGGCTTTGTTACTGGTAGGTCTTGCCTAACCAACCTCATCTCCTTTGTGCATCAGCGCCTGGGAGAACTGTGGTTCACCAGGGCTCCCCAAAGGATAACAAGGTCTAACGGCCATGTACTCCTAGAAGGCCGATTTAGACTGGACATAAGAAAAAAAAGTTACAGTGTGTGCGCCCAGGTCTGGAAAAGACTCCACCCAGAGGTGGTGCAAGCACCTACTCTGGACTCATTCAAAAGCTGCCTGGATGTTTATCGTGCTGGGATCATTTGACCCCAGCAGACTTGATCTGATGAGGTCCCTTCCATCCCTAATGTCTATGAAATAGTCTGATTCTGGAATGGGTTTACCCAAACCACCTATACACAACCCCCTACCCATTCCACAGCCTTGAGGGTTTGGGGGGGGGGGGGGGGGGAGAGGGGAGAGAAAGAGGGCATGGCAACATTTTTGGCAGGAATACCACAAATTAGCCCTGTACCCTCCCTGATTGCCACTCTGACACCTTTCCCCTACCTGCTCAGCTGCTCTGCTCTTTGCTCTACTGTTCCCTGACCAAGCTGCTGCGCTGTTTTCTGCTCCCTGCCTCATCTAATGCTCTGCTTTCTGTTTCCTGCTCTATCTACCACTGTGCTGCCCATCCGTGTCCCAATCTGCTTCATGCCACACAAAGGCTGTCTGTGGCATTCAATATTCCTGGACTTCATCAGTGACTTTCCTTGCTCCCAAGACTACACCTTGATCATAATGGTGTTAGATTCACTAACCAAGATGTCCCACTTCATCCCCTGCCATGGGGTGCCATCTCGTGGCTTCATCTTCCAGCATGGTCTCAGACCAAGGGTCCCAATTTGCATCCCATTTCTGGTAGGAGTACTTCCAGTTTTTAAAGAGAGAGTTACATGCGTAAGAGAGTTACATGCATAAGTGTTAACAGTATGGGGGCACAACTCCCTGTTGCCACCACCTCTGGTGCTGACTCCAGCTAGGCTGCAGCCCTGCATCTCGCAGTCGGTGCAAAAAGCTGAGGGGACATGCGCCCCCTCCCAAGCATGGCCAATTGGTACATATCTATCACCTAGAATTCATTGGTCATAAGGCGCTGGAAAAGTACCTGTAATGTTTTCTGAACTTTCACCAGGATGAGTGGGTCCCCTCCTTCCACTGGCAGAGTTCACCAATAATAACTTGGATCATATCTCCACAAAACACAACCCTTTCTATGCTAACTATGAATTCCATCTCTGCTTTCCTATCACTCACCAACCCCTGCCAGAGCAAAATGGTAAGCCACCTGCAAAATATTTAGACAGATCTTAAAGGCCACCTAAAAAAGCCAAGAAGGCCTACAAACATTGAACAGACTGGCACCATTCCAAAGTACCCTCATGCAAGGTTGGGGATAAGGTGTGGCTGCCCTCCCAGCACTTTAAATCCAGTCACCCCTCCTGCCACCAGTACCTGGGCCCATTTCAAATTATGGCACAGATCTGTTTACCTGCAGACCTCCTAGCTCTAGGGAATGATCCCATCCCACCCTATCCCTACCTGGGGACCTGATCTACTCAGTTTTCCCATGGCTTATGAAGCCCTACACCAGTCACTTGGATACCAGGAAGGAATTGTTCAGTGACCTGCCAGATTACAATGGAGCATGTCTTTGGGCACCTCAAAGTGCTAATGAGTATTACCTGCCCTGGCTGATCATCTTGACCCATGTGCTGCCCAACATTTATAAGGCAAAGGGCACAAGACTCAGAGGTCTGTGCAGAAGGAGCCCAAAAGACAGTATCACACACCAGAGACTGCTCCTAAAACACAACTGCCAGGGGACTTCCATGACAGATGCCCTGACAAATTATTTCTAGCAGCGTTGGGCTACAAGCAGGGAGGACAGCACCACAGATTAAAAACCAACCAAGGCTTGGGACAACTATTGTTTACTTGTGTACGAATCAAAGAACTTTAAACAGCTGAACCATTTAAATATCATGGGCTTTAAACAGAAACCAGACAAAAGGTCCGTTCCCCTTTGTATGACTAAATGGTAGTTTTCTAGCCATCTACCTTGTCATTTGGGGCCCACATTCATACTTTGGTAGCCTAAGCCTGAGTATGTAGTCCACACACATGCGTGGCACTGGAGGGGTGGACATAGCTATAGTAGTCAGTGTGCCCAGGGAAGGTGGCAGAAGAGGTCCTTGGGCATGAAGTGTTGGGGCAACATCCATTTACTGGAAGGATTGAAGGGGCTCAAATCATACTGTCCCTGACAAGGACTGCTCAAGAACACCTGAGATGGAGGGGGAAGTGCTCCTGACCTCACATCTTTAACTACTCCATGAAAATTAAGGCCTTGAGCAGGTACCCGTGCTATGAGCCCATATGGAAGAGAAGGCATGGGGTAGGTGAAAATGTTAAGGCTGGCTGAAGGAAGGGAAGGGGTAAAACTCTACCCATGCAGATGGCTAGACACCTGTTCTCAGTGTTGCCACAATGACAATGGGAAGTGCTGTGCATGTGTTAGGGGGTGAAGGGAAGGGACTGAAAACATGCACGTAGAAGGGTGTGAGATGATGTGAACTGACAAAGTTCACGGACACACCAAACTATGGGGGAATGTGGTCATGCTCGAGGACAGGCTAGCAATACAGGCCGACCTGGACAGTTTTGTGAGGTGGACAGACCTCAACCTGATGATGTTTAATACGGAGAAATGTAAAGTGCTCCATCTGGGGAGAAATAATCCACAACACACTTACAGGCTTGGCAGCACCACAATGGAATAAAACCTGGGTGTTGAGATAGACCACAAAACAAATGTGAGCCACCTATGCAATACTGTAGGTGGCAGAGATGATCAAACACTGGCATGCATATACCGAGGCATCTCGAGGAGGGCTAAGGATGTCACCCTCCTGCTCTACTTGGCCTTGGTGAAACTGCAGCCAGAGTACTGCATCCAGTTCTGGGCACCACAGTTCAGGA
>NW_005841949.1:1203319-1205660 GCF_000455745.1 Alligator sinensis | reverse complement strand
CTGCATCCCTTCCTCCCCACACCCCCAGACGAACCGCGGCTCTGTTCCGCCCCCGCCCTGCCTGGGCAGCTCGTGCCCCAGCCCCTCTTCCCTCACTGCGGGGGCCTTCATCTTCCCCCCCTGTCCCCCATGCCCCTCCCCTTCCACCACACTACACTTACCAGCTGCACACAGTTCTCCAAGCTGCCAGGCTTCTGCTCCTTGCTGACTTCGTGCTGCGCTGTGGCAGGAGGGAATGTTCCCATAGGAAACATTTATCAGCCAAATCAGGCCGATTTACGATACAATCAATTTTCTTTATATCAGTGCCAATCTGATATTGCACCAATGTGTGAAGGATAGGATTCCCTGCGGACTTGGGCGGGTTATGCAGCTGAGCCTGTGGTGGAGTGTCTTTGGCATGGAAGGGAAAATTGGGAACAAACAGAAAGCTTTGTTTGCCTGTTCAGAGTGGCTATAAAAAGCCTGCTGGGTCTCTCAACCCAGAGGTTGTCCAACAGCACCTCCAAACTCTGCCTTATTATGCTCAGAGCTTCACTGGTGGCCTGAGCCTTCCAATGTACCTGGCCAAGAAAATACCTTTCCTGACCGGGTCAGTGCACTAATTCGGGCAATACTCCACATGGACTCGCCATTCCTCAGCAGCTGCAGCTCTCCACTCTGGTGATACGACCCATCACCTCCTCTTCCTTTTGTACCTAACAACTTATTGCATTGTGGGCCCAAGCTGCAACACTAGGAGCACAACTTGTTAAACTACTGCTACTCTAACTGCTGACCTCCCAAAGAGGCCTTTCCATGCTCTTTTAGGAGCCTATTCCTATTCTTTTGGGCTCCTGAGATGGTAAGTTCTCAAATTGAGGGGCTCCATAGCTTCAGGGGCTCCCTGACTCAGGGTGTTTTTCTGTGATTATAGGGTATGCTGGGTGCTTTAGGTTGGAACTGCAACTGAAGGTAAGCGGGGCAGGAAGGAGGAGGAGCCAAGGGAAGAGGCTGCAGCTCTGACTCTGATCTTGACAGCTAGGACAGCAGCAGTTCCCCACCCCACCCTGTAGGTCCCATGGGGACAACCTTCAACAGCAAGAGGGCAAGTGACATCTGTGCCAACAGCACTGCTTGCCCTGCTACTGTTTGGCCCAGGGGGCAGGGAACGTTAGATGCAACAACTGCAGGATAAGGGTATCTGATGAACCACTTATAATTTACCATGCTCCTGGACCAAACCATCTCAGATCAAGAGTGAAACATGTAATTCCTTTGACTCCTCCACGGGAATAAGGGGCACTGGAAGTGCCAGAGGGCTATAGGTTGGGAGTAAGGTGTCCCCCTGACAGGTGTCCTCTTTTTTGTGCTCCCCAGAGGGAACCACAGAAATACCTACTCACCTCAGCCACATACACACTTGCCAAAGTTTGTGTTGATACTAATAGTAGGCAGAAACCTGATCATCGTGATTGGGCTTTTCTGCAAAAAGAACAGTCCACTGAGTTCTGCATCAAAAGCAGTTAAAATGATTCTTTATTAATATACAAGGCTAGTAACATTTAAACTAACAGCGAACAGAAAATATTAATTGAAATGAAGCATAATATACAGCATACAAGGCTAGGTCATAACATGGCATCAGTGGAGAACAGCAAGTCCACCTTTTCATATGCACATGAGAACAGCTATGTCCCCCACATGAAATGGCTTGTTATTAGCATCTTCTGTATTTTAACAACTAAACAGAGATGAGACCGCTGCTCTACACAAAAGATGACATTGGAAAGTATTTTATAGTGATAATTATATTTTACTACATTCACAGAGTTCAAAGGGGTTAAAATAATTATTTGTTCTGGAAACAGCCAGTTTATTTTCACCTCAGGAGGCTCACTCTCTTTGGAAGAAAAGATGAAGTGGTTTGTAACGAATGGGGAATTCAAGTGCTAATGTAGTTGGCTGTAGGTCTGTCCTGCATTAGTTGCATCCATTGCACAACATTCATGGGTGTAAGGCACTATGTATTGTTTTCACAGTTTATTATCGATGTTGGCACCATTATCAATGTTTTCACAGCTTCAAAACTACTGCCCTGTAGTAGAAAAGCTTGACATTTTAAAAACCTGAAAAAAAGTTTCTACCCAGCCCTTTAAACTCAGTACCTTGGAGGAAAAAAATGTAGATTTTAAAAGGATGACATTTTTGATGGGCAAAAAAATTTGTTTTCATTCTCGCACGCACCCTAAGAATGCCACACAAAATGAGATGCCTAACTCTATACAGAGTTCAGATGGTGGCAGTCTGCTCAAAGAATCATTCTGTCTCATGTCGTAGACAGTGTAGTTCTGGCAATAAG